>NW_004567116.1:3096574-3155105 GCF_000260355.1 Condylura cristata | reverse complement strand
GGCCGACGGGCCTCGGAGAAGCGAGCGCGGCCCCAGCCCCGGGACTGAGGGGCAGAGGCACGGGCGACGCCCACGAAGCCACAGCAGGGAGGGTGCGGGGCGGCCCGCGGCTGGTCCGGGGGGAGTGGGGCGCCTCACCTGCACCTCCCGAGGGCGCCGCTACCGCTCGCTGAGGGGACAACATGGAGCCTCCGCCTTCAGCAGAAGCAGCAGGGAGCAGAGAGGGGCGGGCAGGAGCGGGCAGGGGCGGGAACGAACCAGGCCCTGGAGGCGGGCAACGGGCGGGGCCTGGGCTCTAGAAGAAACTAAAGCGGAGGAGGGGCGCGCGAAGCCGCCAGGGAGCGAGCGCCCCGCGCGTCTGCGAGGCCGTCGGGCGGCCAGAGACGCTGCCGCGCTGGACTGCAGGCGCGGGAAAGCGCACGCGGCCGAATCCCGCCACCGCCCGAAGCGTATGCGCGTGCGCGGGGGCGCGAGGCGCGCCGCCGGCCACCTGGGCCGGGCCCTGGAGACGACGACCCTTTGGGAACTGGAGTCCCACGCGCTCCGGGTTTCCCCAGCTTGAGGTGTCTATTTTTGCAGCCTCATCCGGGGCTGGAAGGAAGCAGGAAAGAGGCCCAAAATTTGGCGCGCCTCTTCAACGACTGAACTACAACTCCCAGCAAGCCGTGCGGACAGGAGAAGGCTAGGACTGGGCGGAGTCCGCCTGAGCGTCCCACCTGGCGCGCCAACTGAACTACAACTCCCAGCAGGCCTTGCGGGGAGCAGAGTGGGGGTGCCCAGGCTGGGACCGCCTGCTACCCCGCCTGGTGCCCGGCGCCCGGCGTGGACACCGGACGTGGCTAGAGGCCTTGAGATAACTGTCTTCGATCCCCACTGGCCACGTTGAAACGACTTCTTCTTTAACGCTGAGGAGTGGGGGGCGGGGCCTCATTCCTGAGTGACAGAAACATCACTGTTTTTTAAATCGATCTTGATTTCATTACCAGCATCCTCAGTTTTGCCCTGTGTTTCTGTCCCTAGCCGAGTCCGACAGTGCGCCATCATCACTTTCATGTCTTAAAAGTAAGAACTTACAGTGAGAGAAACTGGCCGGGCCATTTCCTGCGAGTTCGATCCCCACCCCGGAGGCGATCCACATAGTGCAGCTGTTCCCCTCAGCAGTATACTTCATCAATACGCCTGTTCTGCTCCCCCCTATGTCTCTGGTGAATCCTCTCACGGCCCCTGCACCTCTGGCCTGTACCCCAGTTTTGTATGCATAAATAAATTAATCTCTAAAAAAATGCCTTTCATTGGCTTTGTCCAGACACGGCCTCAGAAGCCTGTTTTGAAGCTGCTTTTTGCGAGCACACTCGTACTTAGTCTGTAAGGTAGATCAAAACAAAACAGGGTTCTCTGAAAATGCTTATATTCATACTTAACATGTGATGAGAAAATGTCAATTGCCACAAATGAAGATATTGGGGGAGTTTTGGGGTTTATAGTGGGAGAACAGTATTCTGAAGGAGGGGTGGAAAGAAACTGCTGGAACATGGGAGGCTAAAGTAGCCATAAACTGCCACTGTTATAGAGCACCTCAATTCTGTTAGAGGACAGGGGGAGAGGGACACCCCTGAAGCCCCAAAACCTGCCTGCTCTAAGTGGGTTCTGCCATCCGTCGCAACAAGACAAAACATATAAAGCTTTAATGAAAAGTGACTTTAATACAGTGAATATACAATACGGAACACAAAGAATATAACTTGTAAATCAAACACCTGAAGTTACCCATCCCCTCGTGGGCAAAAGTCAACCCAAAAGGGATTGGCCCAAAGCAAGGCCTGAAAGCCTGCCACAAGACTAAAGCACCTTCTGGCCAGGACCCATGGAAAAGGGTCAGAAATGGACAGACAAATCTGGGAGGAAAAGAGCAAAATCAAAATCAATATAAGCACTGCCATGGTCACCTCCCTACAGGTCTCTCACCCACATCTGCCTTAACCAGTCCAGGGTCAGGAAACAAGCCCGGTTTCTTCATCACATGCTTGCTGCTCCATGTGGCTTCCTTAGGTCTCCGTCTTTTTCTCCATCTGGCTTCCTTCTCTCTTCTCCTTTTTCCTTTTTTCTCTGCTCAGCTCCACCCTCCTTCTGGGTGGGGCAGGGAACCTGGAACTTCCCTTCTCCTAGGGACCACCCAGTTACACCACCACCTCTTGGCATCACGTTGCCTCCTTCATTCAACTCACTTTCTTGCTCCTTTAATGTTAAGTACCTAACTTTTTCTTTGGGGAAAACCAAAATTATTCCATTTTCTTCTGTCTCTGCCTTAGCTATTGTAACCTTCCTTCCCAGAACCTCTTGCAAGCTACCTCTAGGCCCTGCCAAGCCTTTGAGCTATTTTTTACTTCCCAAATGATTAGGCCAAAGGTAAAAAGGTAACAATCATTCTACCTTATCTTACCTAAGGAGCTTGTTTTGATTTCTCTACCTCTACCCCTTTTGATTCCCACCCTGTCCTCCTCCATACCCCTCCCCAGACCCCAACTCTCAATATTATTTAAATACCCTCCTTTAGATTGAAAGAATGGAGCTTAGGTCTAAATGTACTTGGGTGAGGAAGAAAAGATGTGACCATCAGCACAAATGGTTATTGGGGTTTTTACACTGGCAGTAGGAAGGCAGGACCTACACGATGTGACACAAAAGCAGTTATTATGCTCATGCTTAGAGAGAGGAGGCGGCAAACGTTTGCTTGTTTGTTTTATATTTATTTATTTATACCTACAGAACTGGGGTACAGGCCAGAGGTGCAGGGGTGATAAGAGGATTCACTAGAGACAGAGTTGGGAGCAGAACAGGCAGATGGATGAAGCACACTGCTGAGGGGAGCCGCACTGAGGAGACAGAACAGGTCTGCTGTGCCATGTGGATCGCCGCCAGGGCCAGGGCTGAGATTGAACTCGCTGAAGCTGCTGCAACTGGGCTGCAGACCTGATCTTTAACCTACTGTATCACCAGGGAGGGTGCACAGCCATCCTTTTCTATTTCCCTTCTTACATTATCATTTTCCATAAGCCCTCTTACCATATGAGTTGTGTTTTACTTTTCTTTTTGCCTCTTACCACTGTATTATAAGTGGTAAGGAACAGAAGCTTTCATCAATTTTTGTTCATTGCTACATCCCCAGTACCTCACACTGCTTGTGGTTGTAGATATTATAACTAACACTGCTTGCTCACTTTCTTATTACTTTAAAATAGAATACCTAACTTGTGCTTTTGAACAAAATTCTCTATTTTATTTATTTATGCATAAAGAACTGGAGTGTAGATTAGGGTGCGGGGTGTGGGTTGAGGATTCACCAGAGACACAGTGGGGAGCAGAACAGGCAGATCTACTGAAATACACTGGTGAGGGGAACAGAGGCAAGACAGCACAGGTCTGCTGTGCCCTGGGGCTCAAACTCAGGCTGCGGTGCTGATAGCCCGATAGTGCTGAGACTTAACCCCTACATCCGTTCTATTATATGGGCTCCCAATAAAGACAGCCACCGAAATCCATCCAATCAGGAAATGACCAGCAAGTACTGACATCTGTTTTATTATAACATCAAGGGAACATCAGTACATCAGCCTTCCCCATACCTTGTTGAGGTTTTTGGCATTTAGAAACCATATAAATTGTAGGCTGTAAGGTTAGTCACAGTTTAGAAAGTCAACCCTGCCAAACCAAAAAAACATGTTTTTTTGGTTGGAGTTATTTCCCTTTCAAATATCCGTGGCCATCAAAATAGTGAACATTCAAACTTCTAAATGCTGATGATCCTGACTATAGCCTGCCTTCCCCATCTCATCGAAATTGAGTCATGGGGTGAGATGAGAGGCTGAGATTTCCAGAAGTAGGCAACTAATGTGTAGACAAGTTTGAGAGGTTCAAGCCACTAGCTCTGGGGTCAGACTGACCTATTTTTGAATTCTGGCTCTGATGTTCAGTAGCAATGCAACCTTGGGTGAGTTACTTAACCTCTTGAACACATTTCATCATCTGCCAAATTATCTGAATATTCCAGTCACAGAGTTGGTGTAGGTTAAATGAAGTGTGTTTGACAACAATGACTGATGCATGGTTAATGCTCAAAAATTGATAATCATCATACTCATTCTGGAAAAGCAAAACAAAATTGTAAATACTCAAGATACTCATATATTTTATGAAGTACAAAAATAGCAAAGTTGTTTCCTGGTATACTGACATGCACTGGTGACTCAGGTTCCAAAGCTTTACAAAAATAGGATGTTTGTTATGTGCTAGGCACAGTGCTAGGCACAAAAAAAATATTTAAGGTACATTCCTGTCTCTAGGGACTCACAGTCAAGAGAATAATTATCAAGCCAAGAAAGTAATTATCACTCACATGACTGTGCTGGGACACAGTGGAACCTTCTCTTTTACCATCTACCTACAGGATCCATTTTAAGCAGAAGTCTAGGCCTCAAGAAGGGACAGATTGAAATACTGGCATCCCTGGGTATCATTCAATCTTTGTTGCTTGGCTTTTGTATAAAATGAGGAGATGACTTTTTCATTTATAAAAAGAAAATAAACATGGTACAAGGGGTTAAATCTCAGTACTATGAAGTTTTCTACAACCACTGCAGCAAGAGTTCAATCCCCAGCCATGAAGCTGACCCACATGGTGCAGCAGAACTCTCCTGTCCCCCCCACCGCTCCCCTCAGCAGTATATTTCAGTAGATATGCCTGTTCTGCTCCACATTCTCTCTGGTGAATCCTCTCACCTCCCACACCTATAGCCTACATCCTCGTTCTTGTATGCATAAATAAATACAATAAAATTTTTTTAGAGATTTATTTATTTATTCATATGGAACTGGGGTACAGGCCAGAGATGTAGAGGGTAAGAGGATTCACCAGGGACAGAGTGGGGAGCAGAACAGGCAGACTGATGAAGTACACTGCTGAGGGGAGCAGCGGGTGGATCAGGAGAGGTCTGCCACACCATGTGGTCACCTCCGGGGCAGGCGGGGATCAAATTCATGCGGAAGTGGCTTAAGCTCCTCAGTGCAGTGCTTTAACCCACTGCGCCACCAGGGAGGGCCCACAATAAATATTTTTTTTAAAGGAAAGAAACAGATGAGTGGATCAAGAAGATGTGGTACGTATACACAATGGAATATTACTCAGTGATCAAAAAAATTATGCCAGTTGTGGATGGAGGTGGAAAGGACTGTGCTAAGTGCAATTAGTTAGCCAAAAGGAGATACACTTATTTGTGAAATACTGAGAAACCAAAGAGCAGGTCAATCAAAGACAGATATTAAAATCAACCCTGAAAGCTGTCCATAGATCTGCAGCATCCAAGGGAAAGGGGTACAGTGGACAATAGGGGAAGACTATGGGTGCTTTAGTGGTGGGAGAGCAATGGTGACTACAGCTAAGGGGAGAAATCCTATATTTTGTTTTATGTGTCACAGGGTACATATCAGATCCACCCTCAACGGAGTAACACATTAAAAACTCAAGACCGGGCCCTCCCTGGTTAAAGTGCAGCAATATGAACACACCCCACTAACCGCTGTTTTATACCCCAGTTCTGTAGGCATAAATAAATAGAATCTTTTTTAAAAAAGAAATCATTTAATTATCAATGTGTATGTTGAGGGGAGGCTGTTAGATGAAGTGGGGGTAGATATAGAAAAAGACTTTCTAGTATACATATTTTTAAATATACCTATGAGGGTCCTCCCTTGTGGTGCAACAGGTTAAAGACAGCACCATGAAGCTATCTGCAGCCACTGGAGCACAGAGTTTGATCCCGGGCCAGGGAGCTGACCCACATGGCAAGACAGACCTCTCTTACCTCGCCCACTGCTCCCCTCAGCAGTATATTTTGTTAACCTGGCTGTTCTGTTTCCCACTCTGTCTCTGGTAAATCCTCTCACCACCACTGCACCTCTGACCTGTATCCCAGTTCTGTATGCATAAATAAATAAAATCTTAAAAAAAAAAGTCTCAGCCCTTTAGTGCTATATTATTGCTTCTCACATCCTGGCTTTATTGTTCTCCCCATTTTATCTCCTTCTCCACCCAATTAATTCAAGGCCTCTGCTCTAGTCAACCTAAGCTAACCACACCCAACACACCTTACACTATCACCTTTCTTAGTCTGTGGCCACCACAGATGGCTGTGCAGACTGTGAGTTGCAGGAAGGCAGCCTGGGGAGCAGAGGGGCTGGAGGAAGCCAAAGAAGCCAAACTTTTGCTAGACAAGCAGCACTGAGGTGCACAGCAGCAAGGCTGGGAAGAAGGCACATTTTTTTGTGATTCCTCTGTCTAAAAGGGTGTCTATATACTTGCATAAAAGCAACCCCAGCATCTGCTGCCCATGTCCTAATGACCTCAACACTCCAAACTCCTAACATTGTCCTTCCTCCCTAAGCTACTATATCTCCATGATGAGTCCCCCCCTTCTTAAATCATATAATTCTCTTGCCTCCTAATCATAGCATTGTAGTTCTGTATTGTTTATAGTTGCCTTTTAATTGTATTTTTTAACTTTCTGTGAATATGTCCTAAACTCAACTTGCTTGTAAGCTTACTGAGGAGAGGACATTTTTTGAACCCTTCCAAATTTCCCAGGATAGAGTCATACACACAGCAGGTAAACATTTGTGGCATAAATGATATATACAAATAACATCCCAAGCCACAGTTAGTCTCAGGGAAGTGGGATGATACAGCAAGAGAGAGCAGGAAGGAAAGCTTCGATAATTGAACCTAGCACAGAGGCCTCATGTGTCAACAAGGTCACAAGAGAACCCCACAATCACATCAGTGTATTGATTCTTAGGATCTTTTCTCAATGTCTCGATATCATGGAAATGGGCATCCTTTTCAGCCAAGCTCTCAAGTTCCTAGCAAAAATTGTTAGGAGCAGCAACCAATTGTTCATTTCCTTATGTAGCACCTAATGATGTAGCTTTAAATCTTATACTTTTATCAGAATGAGTGGATATAACTACCCTGGTTGTCAGATCGGCTTGTATATATTCCCTTTGTCATCTAAAGGACAGTTTGCTGCATTATCAACAATGCTGTAAGTGCCAGGGTAAGATATTTGGCGCCAAGTTATTCTGGGAAAGATTCTTCTGTGCCTTTTTTCAGAGTGTTACGATGGCCAAGAGCTGGATTTTTTGTTTGGTTTTTTTCCCTTATCTGCGTTTTACCTGACCTTAAAAACTGTCAAGGGCAGATGTAGTTCGCTGTCTGTTCTAGAAGAATACCACTAGTCAGATCACTATCCTCCCTGTGGCCTCCAGGCTGACTCCCTCCCACTTCAGGAGACTGCATCTTTCCAGGATCTGCTGAGACTGCAATAGTCCTTCATCGATTGCTGCTTTAGCAATAACAAGGCCCACTGCCTTGACTTTTATAATTTCCAGGCTATGTTCCCTTTTTTAAAGAATATACCTTTCGATTATTTTGATCAGAGAGGCGGCTTTGAATTTCACAAGCCAACCAATGCAAAAAGTGAACAAAATCCAATTATTCAGATATCTAGTTTCAGATAGTTAAGGACTTTTTGTAGGCTACAGTTAAAATTCAAATCTGTGTCTTTTATGCCATATTCTAAACTTTTAATTAACTCACTTTGCCATCCCCTACAACCACTGCCAGGACATTACCTCCTGGCTCTTTTTCTCATCAGCTCAGCTGTAAACCCTTAACAAGTCTACTCTACCTGATGGCCTATTCCGAGGAAAGACCAAACTTAAGACCTGCAGGCCAAGCTGAAGGTCCCTCTAGGGACAGTAGTGAGGTAAGAATACAAAGCAGGGTCTGTAACTGCATTGCAATGTGATTGGAATGAGTAATGGTTTTTCATTCGCCCAGCATCTTTCTCCACCTACCAAGTGGGAGACCGTGCCACCTCTGTCTCATGAGATTCTACGACATATCCAGATGTATTCATGGAGCTCCTTGCTGAGAAGGCCTAAACCACACCATGGCTTTCACCTTTCACTGGAGTCACAGATGGAAAGGCATCAGACAAAAGATACCAGCTTCGGTATTTAAGCGAAAGATATTCTCCAGCTAATAGAAGGGGAAAGCGAAGCAACCTGTGGTTAAATTACACAATCTACCCACGACCCTAAAACATTCACTGAAAGAATTACCATACAAACACCAGCCCCCCGGGGCCCTCGGGGAAGGGCCGCAGTAGTGGGCGGGGCCTGATGCCTGGTCCCCGCCCCGCGTCGGGTTCCCGGAGGGGCCCGGGCGACGCGTGAGTCGGGCTTTGCCCCTCCTTCCCTGCAGCCGCGCCAAGAGACAGCTCCTGCGCCTGCGCCCTGCGTCTCCGGGCGCCCAGACGCAGCAGCCACCGCCCCCGCTGCCCGCTCGGGGGCCCTTTGTGCGCCTGCGCGTTGGCGCTCCCGCCCTCTTGCTGCGCTTGGCTGAGTCAGTCAGTCTGACGGAGTCTGTCCTCTGAGCCGGAGGTGTGAAGCGACTTCGGAGAGCTATAGCCGCCCGATTATTCTCTTTCCCCTCCCTCTCTCCCACCCCGCATCTTTCTTCACCCCTCTCCCGTCCTTGCTCGCGTAGCCATGGCAGAGCCGTCGGCGGCCACCCAGTCCCCGTCCGTCTCCTCGTCGTCCTCCGGGGCCGAGCCCTCTGCGCCCGGCGGCGGGAGTCCGGGCGCCTGCCCCGCCCTGGGGGCGAAGAGCTGCGGCTCCTCCTGTGCGGGTGAGGCTCGCCGGGGACCCCCGTCCTCGGGCGGTGGGGGGGGGGGACAACGAAGGAGTCGGGAAAGAGGAATCCCTGGCGCCAGCTGGAGGCTTCGGCCCCGGGGGACGAGCGTCTGGTAAATGGGCTAAGGGGGAGGGGAGCGTAAGGTCGCGCAACCGGTGAGGAAATAACGGGGTGTGATGAAAACAGGTTGGGGGCGGGGAGCTAGTCTACAGAGTGGGCGTTAACGCCCAGACGGCCAGGTGGGGGGAAACGCCAGTGGGGGGAGCCATCCGCGTACCCGGAGTGATCTAGTGGAAGGTTGAGGGGGACTGGAGCAGGTTGATTTGGGAGACGCGGTTTGTGATGGGTTTGACGGCACGGTGGTGGAAGAGTGGCGTTGCAGGTTTGTGGACAGGTGTTGACACAGACATTCTGGGGAGTCTTCCAAGTCCATGGGGAGGGGGAGTTTGCTCATGGGGAGGATGCGCAAGTTTGATGGAACATTCTAGCCCTATATTTTACTGGTACCTGCCTTCGATTTTTTTGTGTGGCTGGATGTTATCAACGCCCGGTTTTCCCGAGGCGTGATGAGAATGGCTCAGGGAAGATTTGGGAGGGAGCCGCTGGTGGGCCAAGATGGATCCGTGGTTGCATCTGCAACACAGCCTGGCGCGGCGTGGGGGTGGGGGCCTGCAGTCAGTCGTCTATATTCTAGAAGATAATAAGGAGAATCCTGCCAAGCCGTCAACATATTTTGATTTCATGCTTTCTGTGGGCTGTTATTGATTGCAGAGTGACAAAAGGGGTGTTTACTGCAGAAAGGGGGGAGGGGGAAGAACATTCAGACAAAGCAGTGGCTGGTTGAACCCCCTTTCTCCTCCCATCTCTAAAAGACTAGAAGGGAAGCTGCAGGCCGCTTTTAGTTTTCCATTGTATAGCTTCTGCCTGCTGGTGGGAGCTGGCTGGCAAGCGCCCCTCGCGCCGAGATCTGCAGTGCAGATGCCTTCTTGAAGAGAAAAAAAATGCATCATGAGCAGGTGGTGGTTCTTAAAGCAACTCTGTCTTTGAAGGAGAAAAGAATGCGTTTTCTCATAGGAAGGACCATAAGCTTGGGAGAGTACATAGAATTTTGCTCTCTTTAGTTCCAGTAAGAGGTTTTTGAGAGATTTTTAAAAAAGTGTTTCATTGTCTCCTTTGCCAGATTCTTGGGTTTATGGTACTAAAGAACATGACATTTCTGATCTTTAAGTATCTCGACGTTGTCTTCTAATGGTGGATTTCCACAGAAGAGCCTTGGTGTAACCTTGTCGGATTTCTCAGTGTGTTAATGTCATTTCAGGAGAAAGACTATCAGAGGAAGCTTCTGCAAGGTCAAGATTAGCTGTCCAGATAAAGGAATGAGGCAACAAATTTAGAATCCTGTTCCCTTTAAACTACTAGCAATTCTGCTCCAAATTTTTGTTGTCTGGGCAAACATCCAGATGAACTGCAGCTTCCCTATAACTTAGCAACTTGATGTTTTGGTTTCAATTTACTGTCATTGTTTACCGTTTGTTGTACATACCTTTGTTGTTGTTGTTGTTTTTAATATTTTTATTCAGCTGATAGATACTATATCTTAAGTGCAGTATGTATTAATACATACTGGATAGGTATTTTTATTGAACCCCATGCACTACATCATGAAAATAAGGTGGAGTGCTTTTTTTGATGTGGTTATTCCAAAAGATACTCATTTAAAATGGATACTAAAAAATATATCTTAATTTTAGTCAATCTCACCTTCATGTTCTTTCAAGTAACTCTTAGTTTTAGAAACTTTCAAAAAACAGGCCCTCCCTCATAGCACAACAGGTTAAAGTGCAGCACTATGAAGCTTCCCTCAGCCACTGCAGTAGGAGTTACCTGCTAGGGAGGTGAGCCATATGGCGCAGCAGATCTCTCCTGTACCACCCGCTGCTCCCCTATGCAGTGTATTTCAGTACATCTGCCTATTCTGCTCCCCGCTCTGTCTCTGGTGAAATCTCTCTCTCACACTCTCACACACCCTCCCCACACTTCTGGCCTATACCCCAGTTCTGTATCCCAAAAAAAATTAAAATAATAAACCTTTAAAAATTTTTTTTCAAAAAATAAAAGGAGAGTAAGTGGTTCTTCACTGACCTATTCAGTAACAAATTTTAGAAATAATAGTTCCTTCATGAAGTTAAAGAATGAAGGTCCCAGTACCTGGAATACTAATGCAGCCAGCAATGTAGTATACATGGAGAAAGTCAGGGACCATGATTTGCCCCTTGATTGCTGAGATTTCTTTGATGGAAACTAAAGATTTAAAAGGCAGATGTAAGAGGCTGAGGTGAAATTGAGAGTTAAATATTTAGTGTTCTTTCAAGAAGGAATGTTACCTTTCATTAGATTTCAGGAATACATGCATGTCTATTGTCTGAACTTTAAAAGTTAATAGTTAACTGCTGATAAGACTTTGAAATTCACTGACTTGCTTGAGATGTTCTTTATGATTGCTGTGAAAATCACGATGACAAAATAAATCTCCGTGTCAGGTATCTATTCATGGAAATTAGCTCAGAGCAAAAACAGCTTGGACAATTTCTTTAAGCTTTTGCTTTATATACTTCTTTCTTACTCATGACAGCACCATCTACTTTTTATGATGTCATTTTCAACTCTAACATGTCAGTCAAATGTGAGTATATAATTTATACTTTTCTGTCTTGCCCCTTAAAAAAGAACCAGACCACTGACGTTATCTGTATGCTGTATTCATGTCAAGTTATTGTGATCTTGTCATACTTACAAGGTGATAAACACACAGACTTGAGCTGAGAGATTGGCACTCTCTCCCTTAATGATTTTATGATTTGATGCAAATTCCGAACCTCAGCAAAGTATCTTAGACCAAATTTGCTTTGGGCCTTTAAATCCTGCAGTTTGATATAAGGTCCGCCCTGGTGGCACAGCTAGGTAAAGAACAGCAGTACGAAGCCCCTGCAGCACAAGTTCGATCCCAGCCCAGGGGGGTGACCCACACAGCATGGCAGACCTCTCGTCTCTCCGCTGCTCCTCTCATCAGTGTACTTTAGTGTACTGACATCAGTCTGTCTGTTCTGCTCCCCACTCTGTCTCTGGTGAATCCTCTCATCCCCTACAACTCTGGCTTATACCACAGTTCTGTATACATACATAAATTTTTTAAAAACTAATTCCTACAATTTGATATATCTCTGCATAGAGTAAGCTTTTTCCACTGACATGCAAAATAGCAATTGAATTATAAGTGAGAAATTACAACCTTCCTCTTACTAATGATCCTGTGCCTTTTTCTTTCTAAAAGTAAGTATTTCAGCTTTTGACCACTCACATTAAGTCTTGACTATAGCTGCCACCCCTTTCATTCAGCAAGTTTGTTGAAGAGGTTGGAGGAAGGAGAGCCAAAATGTTTTGTAGGTGGTTTGGCATGACATCAATATGCTTAAATATTTCTGCAGCATTCTGACCATAATAAGGGTAGTTATAATACATTATGAAATTCCTGTCAGTGGAAGCAAGAGTACAAGAGACAGCAAGAAGGATCATGTCAGTATGGATTACACATACCTCATGACTTGGATGGTTTTTATTCCTCATGAATTAAGTGAAAACAATGCTGTTTTCTTTCAGAATCAAATTCACAAATAATTGAAGCATTCAGACCAAGCAAACCAGGCTACAAATATTTAACCAGACATAGCTTAATCCTAAATTGAAATCTAGAGTGGATTGTTTACAAAGTTGCTGGTAAGAGCATCAGTGCTTTTATTATTTTAGAGATGGTCTGAAAACAAAAATAAAACTAATGTTATTTCTTGTATTATGCAGTGGGGGAATTATATATCAGTTCTGAAATATAGGATTCATTGTTTAATACTGAACTTATAAAATGAAGTTTGGTTTCCTCCCTGGTGGTGGAATGGGTTAAAAGCACAACACTAGCAGCATCAATTCGATCTCTAGCCAGGTAAGTAACTCATATAGCGTGGCAGACTTCTCCTGACCCACCAGCTGCTCCCCTTAGCAGTGTACTTTATCTATCTGCCTGTTCTGCCCCCCACTCTGTCTCTGTTGAATACTCTCACCACCACCCCCACCTCTAACCTGTACCTCATTTATGTATAAATAATAAATCTTTAAAAAATAAAATGAAGTTTGTAGTGGAAGAATTAGTGACATGTTACTGAAGGGAAAGCTAAGATTTTCAGTTTTGTTTGATCCAGTTTTTTCTGCAGAAAGGCACGTCTAATTAGCCTTAATTCTAGAATTACCACTTTTGTAATCAGAATTACAGTCTCCAAGTAAATGATTATACATACTTGTATGTACTTAAAATTTGTATTCAACTTTACTGCTAATGGTGAATTTAGTATTGCTTCCTAAACTTGCATGTTAATTATTTTCATAGTAAAACTTTTTGGAAAAAATTACCAAGTTGATGCTATGTTCATATAATTAACTCATTTAGAAGTTGCATTGGAAACTGATTCACCTTCACGTCTGTTCATTGTAACTTATTGTTGAGTATGTAATAGGTGTTTTGAAAATGGTCTGTATGCTAAGTAAGTTTACTTATAATCAGTATTGCTGGTGATTGCATCATTGAAGTCTTGCTGCATATCTGTGACCTATGTAAGCATGTTATTCTGTGATGCAGCATTTTCACAGAGACTTCCTTTAAATACTTCATAGGATTTACATTTCTAATTTTGAGGGGAGGGGGACAAATAATTGTTAGCAGGTAGCCTGCTCTTGTGAGAGTTCTTACTTGTTTTCTTCAATCAACTGATTTATTCTCCCTGTAAGCACATCATCATAACCTAACCAGGAGAGAGGGCATGTGAGTTTTTTGACATGTTCCTCATCTGGAACTTGCCTTTGTGCATACATTAAAGGGTATTTTGGAAACCATTTTTCATACTAGATTAATACAGAACCTTTTGATCTTTTAGCTGAAAACAGTTCAGAGGTGAGCATTGTCTTCATTTTACACATAAGATAGAAATGTTTGATTTTTATGTTACATTTGTATATTGCATTGTTACAGTCAACAAATGTTTGAGTATATGTTAAACCTCTTTGCTAAGTGCTGTAGTAGATAGAAAAGTAAATAACATATAGACCATCTTTTTTTTTTTTTTTTTAAAGATTTATTTATGCTTACTAGAACTGGGCTACAGGCCAGAATTGCAGGAGGTGAGAGGATTCACCAGAGACAAGAGTAAGGAACAGAACAGGCAAACATACTGAAATACACTGCTGAGGGGAGCAGCAGGGAGACAGGAGAGGTCTGCCAATCCAGATGCATCACCTCCCTGGCTGGGGATCGAACTTGTGCTACAGTGACTGGATAGTTTCGTAGTGCTGCATTTTATCCCTTTGCTCCATGAGGGAGGGCCCTTGAGGCGGTATTGCAATGGGAGATTGACTTGTATTATGTTTATACATGTAAATCTCATTTTACAGATGAGGAATTAGACTCAGAAATTAAGGGATATGCCCAAAGGTTTGTGGCTGTGAAGTTGAATGTAACAATGAAACTAAGACAGTCTTCTCTCAAATATACACACTACCTTTCTTTAAAATTGGAAATGATGTGATAAGCGGTTCAGTCACCCTCTTAAATTCAGTTAGCAGTTTAATTTAACAGCCTTAATTTCTGGTTCCATGGTTTGTAAGCCAGGTGCCATTTTGTTCCATTGTTCTGTAGAAATTTCTCTTGTGAAGTTAATCAATTCTTTAAAGCACATTGTTAAATCCACTGTCACTTCTCAGTCCTCATCTTAAATGCCATATTAACAACTTATGGTAAAACTGATCTCTTTGTTCTCCTTGAAAAACTTAAAATTTGTCTTCTGACACTGCACTCTTTTACCAGTTCTTCCTCTGTCACTTTTGCTAGTTACTTTTTTAATTGCGATACAATACAATTCACACAACAGAAAAAAAATCACCATTTTAAATTGGTGCTTAGGTTATAAACAAGATTGTACAGCCATCATCAGTATATATTCAAGAATATTTTAATCAATCACCCCTCCCCACCACCACCACCCCCAAGAATCCCATACCTGTTAGCCCTCCTCCATCCCTCTCAGCATTTCGGCAATCACTGGTTTACTTTCTGACATCAGAGAGCTATATATTCTTGGAATTTCACATTACTGTTTATTTTTTATCTTTCCAACTCTTCAAATTTAGAGTGCTCCCAGTTTCACTTCTCAGAACTCTACATTGGTCTCATCTATGACATCCATCTTGTGGTTTGAATTATCATCTATGAATTGGTATTTCCCACTCTTTGTCTTCAACCTCCATGTCTAATAGGCATCTCGGTTTTACTATACACAAACTTAAAATTCCAGATTGTTCCTTTCAAATCTGTTCTTCTCAGAATTAGTCAACTAGTGAATGACCATTCTGTCTATCTTTTGCTCAAATAAAGCATGAGGTCATTCTTGATTCTCACACAACTACCAACAGATCCTATGGATTCTACCTTCAGAATATATCCAGTGTCAGACCAGTTTTCTCTGTTGCTAATAACTTGGCCCAGGGCTACTACTGTCACAGTTTTGGGTTACTGCAGTTGCCTTTAACTAGTTTCTAGGCTTCCTTTTCTTGCCTCTCTTCAATCTGTTCTCCACATAGCAGCAGGTAGAAGCCTGTGAAAAATGTAAGTGAGAGCCTGGCACTCATGAGCAAATGAAATGCTTCAGTGGCTTCTAATCCCTTTCAGAGTAAATGCTGAAGTCCTTAATGGGCTTAGGTTGCCTTAGAATATCTGACTGTGGGGCCCTCCCTTGTGGCACAGTGGGTTAAAGTGCAGCACTATGAGCAAGCTCAGCTGCTTCAGTGCTAGTTCAATCCCCAGCCCTGGAGGTGACCACACGGCACGGCAGATCTCTCCTGACCAGCCCTGCGGCTCCCCTCAGCAGTGTGCTTCATCAATCTGCCTGTTCTGCTCCCCACTCTCTCTGGTGAAACCTCTCACTGCCCCTGCACCTCTGGCCTGTACTCCAGTTCTGTATGTGTAAATAAATAATTTTTTTTTTAATCTTACCATAACCTGGCCTTATCCTTGCCAGTGCTTCACAACAGGTATACCTCTCCACCTCAGGGTCTTATCTGCTGTTCTCTCTGCTTAAAATGTTCTTCCCTTGATGCAAAATGATGTAAAAATAAACTGTTATAAAAAAAAATGTTCTTCCCTATATAGCCTTGCAGCTACTTTTACTTTTTTACCTCCTTTAGTCCTTTGCCTAGTCAACTTACCTAAATAACACAAAAAAGTGGTATTTTACAGGCTCCCCTGCTTTAATCTTACATATATGAATTAATTTGTTTCTGTCTTATGCACTACATTATACCTTCCTCAGAGTGGAGATTTTTACTGCTCTCAGACCTTCAGGAATTTTTGAGAGCATAGACCTTATGTTTTTGTTCAGCACCTGAAACTGACCCTTGCCTCATAATAGGTGTCCAGTAAATATTAATGTATGAAGAAACTTTCCAGAAAGGCACACATGTGAATACTGTATAAACTTTCACATGATGCATGAATGACTATGAAATCCATACGTAAACTTCAGGTTAAGCACATTTGGTTTTAGAAAATTGAATTATAAGTATTGCAGAAACTTAATCCTGTGGAAATTGATACATCCATTTAAGTTGAGAGGAAAATGTTTTCATGTGAGTTCATAAAACTACTATATATTTAACATTTAAGATAGGATTCTTTTACTAGTATGTTTATGTTTAGACTCATGGTATTTCCCATTAATGGCATTTGTCCAGAAAAGTCTTTTTATATAGCCACTTGAATGCTACATTTTGGTGTATTAGAAAGGCATTTCCAATAAGGACTCAGTGGAAGGCTAGTCTGATGTGTCAGAATTTTTTTTATTATAATAATTTATTTTTACATCATTTTGTGCCTTTTTCCATCTCAGTTGTAATTCCCATGGACTTCCCATCGCCAGTTTACCCATGAGGCATCACCATAGTCCCGCGCCCTACCCCCCCCCATTTTTGATCCCATTTCCCACTCCACCCCCGTAAAATGTCTCTGGTATATATAGTTCATTATTACTCCCCCCCCTTGGGCCTTTATGCTCCTGCTATGAGTGAAGCCATGCGGTGTTTTTCTGGCTTATTTCACTAAGCATGATCCCTTCCAGCTCCATCCATGTTGCTGCAAAAGGCATGAGTATCTTTCTTGATTACTGAGTAATATTCCATTGTGTAATGTACCACATCTTTTTAATCCAGTCATCTACTTTTGGACATTTGGGTTGATTCCATGTCTTTCCTATTGTAAATAGTGCAGCAATAATGATGTGTCAGAAATTTAAAATATTTTACAATAAATTTAATTTCGATGTTATTCCTCCCAAAATCTGAGGTCTTAATTTGATACATCTTGAACATTATTTGGGGAAGGGTAGAACATTTCTAAGAGCAAATGTAGTATTATTTATGAAGTTGGATTATTAAAATATTTGTAACAGATTTCCTATTTACACCCATCATTTTGTTTCTGTCTGACTCTCTAATTTTGTTTACTTTTGCAGCATTTTGCTTGTTTTTCCCCTTAGATTGCATATACATTTATTCCATAAAGTACCCAGAGAGCTTTCCCATTCTTTCTAGTGTTTTAACCCTAAAGGAGTTAATAATGGGGTTAATAATGAGCACCATCTTAATTTATACTAAAGGAAACTACATTGATAGGACTAAAGTCCATTATTGGGACTAACATTCAGAGTCTAGTTTGGAAATAATTAAAAAATCTTGCAGTTCAGTTTTCACTAAACATTTATTAAGCCTCCATAATGTTCAGTCCTTCATTTCAGGTTCTTCTGTTATATGCTGGCTGTCATATTCTGTCTTATGAAAGATAACAGTGATGCATGAGGTGGTCCTTAATTCTAAAGTGCTTCTAACCACTTTGGATTTATTTCTAGGGGCATATAAATTGAAGTAATTTAGTAAATGTAGTAAATTGTATCTACCTTTATTCATTCCAGAGGACTAAAACATCATTACCTGGTCTGTCTTTCTAGTAATTACATTAACTAACAAAATAAAAATCAACCCACTAGTTTATGTAGACTCTCCCCATTCCTTATGTATGGGGAGTGCTTAATGACTTGTTTCCCAAGAGAATAGTATGAAGGGTGGAGATACATACTTTTGTAGAAAAGCTTCGCAAAAACTCTTAGCCAGGGGATCAAGATGAAATCATCAGTGATAAGTCATAGTCATAATTTGTACCCTTGATGTGATCCAACAAGGATGACCTTTTACCTAAGTGATACTCCTCCTCAAAACCCATAACTCCAATCTTAATCATGCAAGACATCAAAGAAACCCAAATACAGAAAGATGTTGAATGTCCAGTGTTCCCTGAAACTACCAAGAACATCAAAAACATGGGAAGTCTTGCTGTCTGGGAAATGCAAATGAAAACTATGAGATATACTACCATACACCCATGAGAATGGTTCTCATACAAAAGACTGAAAACAAGAGTTGCTGAGGGTGTGGAGACAGGATCCCTCCTGCACTATTGATGGAAATATAGAATAGCTTAGCCTCTATGGAAACAGTATGGAGGTTTCTCAAAACACTTAAAATAGATGTGCCATTTGATCCAGCATTCCCTTAGCTAGGTATCTATTGGAAGAATACACTAACACTAATTTGAAGGAATATGATTCCCATGTTCACGCAGTATATTTATAATAGCTAAATTGTGGAAGCAACCTAAATGTCCAACAGACATGAGTGCATAAAAAAGATGTGGTATCTATATACAATGAAATACTACTCAACTATTGGGAAAATCACATGAAGTCTTGCCATTTGTGGCAATTTGGATGGACCTTAAGGGAATTATGCTAAGTAACGTAAGTCAGGAGAAAGACAAATACTGGATGCTCCCACTCACATAGAGAATATAAAAAACAAAGCTATGGAACAAATAAAATCAAAACAAACACTTGAAATCTTTCTGCAGAATGGAGGCTCCCAGAACAAGAAGGATGGGAGCATGGGGGTTGGTTTACACTGGACTATGGGAAGAATCATTGGAGCTTTGGTGATGGGCATGGTATGGCTGACCTGCTTTTGTGGAGGTGTGCACCTCTGTCTCTACAGTACTGTAATCCAGAGTTACCTCAGTCATAATTTTTAAAAAGCAAGGTAAGTCTGAGGAATTGTCATAGAAGTAAAGACACCAAGAAGACATGGCAGAATAAGATGTGGTATCCCAAATGGGATTTTGGAACAGAAAAGGGGCATTAGAAGAAAACTAATGAAATATGGGGTTTAATTAAAAGTAATGTGTCATTGAAAAAAATAATAATGTGTCATTGGTTCATTAGTCTGACAAGTGTGCTGCTGCTATACTAATGTAACCGATTAACAATCAGAGAAAATCAGTGCTGGATATAAAGCAACACTGCTTTTTCTGCAAATCTAAAGTTATTCTAAAATAAAAGTTTAAAAGTATAAAAGAAAGCCTTAATCATGGCATATACATTGTTTTGGGAGAGGCCAGGAGGTCCTTTCTCTCTACTGCTATTCAGGAATACACTGGCAGTACTTGCCAGCTCTAAAATATAAAAGAAGTCGTATAACATTATGGGGAAAAAACTCTTGGGAAAAGAGAAAAACATTCTGGAGCCCTGTTGAAGGTGGCGCTATTTAAGTCTCTTTCTAGTATTTGTGAAAAAAACTTTGTAATTGTGGCCCTCCCTGGTGGCGTAGCGGGTTAAAGCACAGCACTGGAAAGCTAAAGCCACCTCCTCATGAGGTCGATTCCCGATTCCACCTGACCCGGAGGTGACCGCATGGTGTGGCAGACCTCTCCTGACCCACCTGCTGCTCTCCTCAGCAGTGTTCTGCTCCCCACTCTGTCTCTGGTGAAGCCTCTCACCGCCCCCGAGCCTCTGGCCTGTACCCCAGTTCTGTATGCACAAATAAATAAATCTTGGAAAGAAAAAAAAAAACAACTTAAACTTTGTAATTGTTAGGGGAAAAGGAATTAAGTAAGGGCCATTTCTGAATGGCTTTGTTTTTTACATGGTATTTTTTTGCCATCTTTATTGAACAAATAATTAATATTGTGGGTTTGATTTCTTATTTTTAAGGATTGTAGTGAAATATAGACCTAGAAATCCCTTTGATTAGTTCCTTTTGTTGGAAGCAGATTGTATGTTTTGTTTTTTAGATTTAATATATCAGTTATCAATTTATATAGCTGTATCTCCTTTTCATATCAGCAAGTGTTCCATGATTATTTCTAGTGTTTATGTATGCAAATATAGCTATAGGATAAGTTTGTAGACAGGAATGCTAAATTAGAGCTTATATGCAGGGGGTGGGGAAGGTATGTGCATTTAAATTTTGAAATATATATTGCCAAATTAGAGGCATTTAGCTTTAGAAGATGAAAGATTTCTCATGTGTCCTATTTTACCAGAAGATTATGATTTGTTTTTAAAGTATTCAGAATCAGCTTTGCCTATTTGCCAACTGTATGTTTTTAAGTGGTCACATTAATGGCCAACTTCTTAAAATATAGTTGAAAATGGTTGAGTGAGTTACCAGTTAGTACTTAGATTCCTATTTTCCCTCTCCCACAGAGTTGCAAGGGAGCATCATCTGTTCTTGAAATGATACTTGTTTTAAAATGCTAGGGGTTCCTCTTTTCTTCCATTGAAGATGAGCATATTTGACAAAAAAAAAATTTTTTTATAAATGCATCTTGTAAGTGAAATGAGGTTTTGCTGCCAGGTGAGTGAAACAGTAATTGGAAATAATGATTTGATTTTCCTCTTTCTTAAACCCAATGCTTGACCCCCCCAAAAAAAAAAAGAAAGAAAGGAAAGTTAAGATTCCTGTGAGAGGTTGTCAAATTCTCACACTGTATATTTTCTTTCAGATTCCTTTGTTTCTTCCTCTTCCTCTCAGCCTGTATCTCTATTTTCGACCTCACAAGGCAAGTCTGTCATGTTTTTGTGCATTAGTAAAAGAAAAATGTTGAGAAAGAGGCTGTAACTGGGGATATGAGGCACAAGCTTTTTTATTGCCCCCAAACCCCTTAAAATAAAAATTGTAAGTCAGTCCTATTATTAAGCAGTGCCCCATGGATCATCTGTAAAGGTTAATAGAGTCGGCTAGGTGGATCCTGCAATATGACATACACTTAGTGGACTTTTGACTATTCTTAAAAATTAAAAACCTGCCCACAGAATTTGGAGTAGATAGGCTTATGGCTCCAAAAACAACCCACCTCCAGAATGGATTTAATTTACTTGCAGTCATGTAACTGGCTTGAAGAGGTAGAAGGTTTGCGGTGTGCTTCCTTCTGAGCTACCAAAGACCTACTTGGATACTTTAGTGTTAGCTTATCTGAAATTTGTCGCAAGAGCTAGACGAGATCCAAATTGCATAGGACATTGAGCAGTCAATTGACTTTTTGGCAAGCAGGTCTTTTTTTCTGGAGATAAGCTGTGGTTTTGTTTTTTTGTTTTTGTTTTTGTTTTGTCTTGAGGAAGGGAATCTCAGAGTGTGAAGCTGTAGTTTGTGAGGAAGAGCATTACCAGCTAGAAGAGAGAGCACTGCATGCCTCATTAAATTGCACTGATAATACAGTGCTGTTTCATTTGTTGTGCTCAGTCATATATAGGTTAGTAAAAAGCCCTTTTTTTAATAAAAGGCAATTAAACTCAATAGATAGAGCTAAGAAACCCTGTGCAAATCTTACGTCCCAGCTGGAATTGTCTACCTGCAGTCTAGATACTGGTTTACTAGAAAGACTTTGACTTTATCAGAATAAAAACATAATGGGGTGAAGGGAATGTAGGGCTATTTTTGCAAGGGTTTAATCTTTGTAGGAAACATGATACATAATTTGCTGCTTTTAATTCAGACATAATATCAGTGCCTTGGTCCCTTTATTGTATGTCTCATGGTGAGACTCTGGGGTCTTGGTCAGTTTAGAACCTTTGAAACTGACTTGTTTACATTAAAAGACAGACATTTTGTGAAGTTAAAAGGTAATTCAGGGCCCTCCCTGGTTGTGGAGCAGGTTAAAGCACAGCACTAAAGAAGCTAAAGCCACTGCAGCATTGAGCTCGATCCCCGCCCTAGAGGTGACCCACATGGTGCCACAGACCTCTCCTGACCCGCCTGCTGCCCCCCTCAGCGTGTACTTCAGCAGTTGACCTATTCTGCTCCCCACTTTTGTCTCTGGTGAATCCTCTCACTGCCCCTGCATCTCTGGCCTGTACCCCAGTTCTGTGTGAATAATAAATCTTTAAAAGAAAAAAAAAGTAACAAGGAACTCAAACACAAAAAGTGATTCTTGACATCTGGAAATCAACTAGATTTATATTGTTATTTTTTTCCTCATGAGAAATTTAATAATTTAGGTAAATTTATTCTACACTGGAAGATAAACCTGTAAAAATGTAACTGCTTCAGGTCTTTTAAAATCTTCATAATTATAACTTCACGTCACTTTTTCATACAGAGAAAGATGTTGATGTCCTAAATAGTATAACCTAGGTACAGAATACCTGTTTATGAAATGTTGAGAAAGATAATTGTCATACTTTGAAAAATCATTTTGTCTCATAGTAAAATTATACATACACTCAATAGAACGAAGGTAAATAAAAATTATTTTTGTAATTAAAAATTAAGTAGGTCCTCTGTTTCATAGTATAAGAGCTAGTAAAAAGAGCGTGTCGTTCTTTTGCTTTATAAAGAGTTTTACCCGTGCAAATTCAGGATGAATTTATGATTTAAAAGGTCATTTTTGGCCCTCCCTGGTGGCTCAGCGGATTAAAGCACTGCACTGAGAAGCTAAAGCCACTTCCGCATGAGTTGGATTCCCCCCTGCCCCGGAGGTGACTGCATGGCGGCGCGGCAGACCTCTCCTGACCCGCCCACTGCTCCCCTCAGCAGTGTATCTCTTCCAATCTGCCTGTTCTGCTCCCCACTCTGTCTCTGGTGAAGCCTCTCGCTGCCCCTGCACCTCTGGCCTGTACCCCAGTTCTGTATGTACAAATAAACAATCTTTAAAAAAAAAGAAAGGAATGTGCAAAATGATGTAAAAATAAACTTTAAAAAAATAATAATAATAATAATAAATAATAAAAAAAAGAAAAAAAAAGAAAGGTCATTTTTAAGAGGCATTTTAAAAACATATACCTGGGGTTGCTCCAGTCTAGCCTCTATTAGTAGTTTTTTCTTCTACAAAATCAAATAATGGATGGCCTCCGTCGTGGCTCAGGAGTTAAAGCCAGCACTACGAAGCTATTGTCAGCCACTCGCATGAGTTCATTCCCTGAGTTCGATCCCATTCACAGGCTTCAGTCCCTGGCCAGGGAGCTCCTGTCTTGCCTGCTGTTCCCCTCAGCAGTGGATTTCAATGGGTCCCCCTTGTTCTGTTTTCCACTCTGTAGTGAACCCGCTCTCTCTCTCTCTCTCTCTCACACACACACACACAGCACCTCTGGTCTGCACCCCAGTCCTTGTATGCATAAATGAAATTAATCTAAAAAAAAAAAAACCTGGACATAATGTAATGGAAAAGTAACCAAAGTGGTGCTCTGCTTAATTGGCAGGTCTAGAGGTCAGCTTGTGGGGTTGTTTGATGGAACACCTTGGTAAATGAGTAGGTGTGTTCTAGGGTAGCTAAGACTGGTAGCTTCTGATCTACCTTAATAAAAATAAGAGGAAAATGTTGATGTACTTGGGTTACTGGATCTAAATCTGGGGAGATTTAGTACATCCCAAACAGGCTTTTCATAGTGACTGCTGCCTTGAGTTCGTAACTGGCACTAACCCAACTAATATCAGTCTCTGGCCTCTGTGCCCATTAACCATTTAGCCTTGGAGAACTGTGCCTTATTTTTGTATACTTAGACCCCATTAAGCAATAAATAGTGACAATAAATAGGATATTTTCATATTCAAGAGTGATACATTTTTAACCCTGAAGTATGTATTATTACTGGGTTTCAGGAAAATGTATATGCCGAAAATTGTCATTTATTTGGACTAAGTCAAGAAAGAACAGCTAATTTTCCACATGTAGATTATATACTTTTTATTGAGTTTTACTACTTTAAAATATACAGCTACTTAAACTAAGAAGTTAAGCTTTTTGTAAACTAGTGGATAGATTTGTGATGAAAATACAAATGGGATATCAGTTCCTTCATAAATTTGTATTCCTCAGTAGGTCCAGTCTTATTTATCGCGTCCCTTTTTTCTCACCAAGCAGAATTAAATGTCAGCCTAATCCTAAGCATTTCAAAGTAGAGGAAATTTTAATGATGTTTTCTAGTACTGTGAAATGAAGTAGAAGCAGATAGAGATGTAGAATGTCACTAATTTTTACTGAGCTTCTACTGTGCTCAATATCTGATGTGAATCACCTCATTTAATCCCAGCCTACTTTATACAGTAAAGACACAAGCTAGCTGTTTTACTGTTTGAGGAGACTGGGGTTTACGTTAATGAGACAATGTGTGCAGTCACATACCTGGTGACAGACCTATGACTCCACAGCTCTGTCACAGCCACTACCTACAATAAAGATGATGCTGTACCTTAGTTGCTTTTAGCATTTAGAGATGTCATTTAGAGGATTTAATGTTAAAATCAAGAGAGCAAAAGAACAGAAATTATCATTTTAACCATATTATCTGTTAGTATCATCTGCTTGCCCCCTCAGACACAAAATCAAACTGAAATATTACTCTACTTTTGAAATATTTGATAAAAATGGACACTGAAAAATACTACAATTTTCTTTAGAAAATACTGGATGAAAAGTAAGTGAAAATAATATTGGGAGGAGAGACCCAATCATGCAGGATTGAAAACACATTAGCTGTAGTGAACAGTTGCATTCAATTTGAGTAATGCAGTAGGCATCTGGAATAGGAAGTTAAACACTGAACTTTGGGGCATGCTTTGAGAAAATAATTTGCCAGTTACAGCCTTTTTTTTTTTTTTTTTAAATAAAAGCAAAACATTTTTCTTTGTACAAAAGAGACTTTCTGTTTAGGATTAGCTTGGCTGCAAAGTGTCTGCTGGCTAACTTCCTATTTTGATGCTGTGGCTGAAAGTTGCTGGTACTGTTTTGCACGATAATTTGTCTCTCCTTGTTTTGTGAACATGAGAAAATTCAAGTGTAGGAAGACCTACACCTGAATATTTCAAGCCTTCTTGTATGAATATGCACAGTATGTATGTGGAAAAAATAACATAGTTGCTCCTGCAGGCTGGCACCCTTTCTTTACTGCTTGTGTATGGTTTTTCCATGTTACAAGTATCCTTTCAATTAAAAGTAATTAATGTCCTGGAGGTGAGCGGGAGATGTAACTAAATGGTAACTGACATTCTTAGCTTTTCACTCTTTTTATACCTCTGATACTGGATAAAGCATACATTACTACTTACTTTTTCTAGGTCACATTGTATTTTCAGTAATAAAGTTTAAACACTAGAGTAAAAAAGTACTAAATTTCTAAAAGAATACAGAACAAAACTGAGGAGTTAGTTTATAAGAAAAACATGTAAAGCTTTTTTTCCCCCAATTCATTTGTTTTTACTTGATAAATACACAGAATTCACTTGAAAGGTTTTTTGTTTTTTCTTTCCCACCTTGTTCTTTGAGGTAAAATACTCCGGGCATTGAAAAGGGGAAATTCTTCAGTTTCCACAATAGTCTTTAGTCAAGTAGAACTTTTCTCCTTGATCCAATAAAAACTTTGTTACTGTACTTTAAAATTACTGTAAAATTACTGTTCAGCAGGTAGAAAGGACCACCCTATAAGTTGTGCTTCTGGACAAAAATGGTCTATAGTGAGGAATCCCGTCTTTCCTGTGTGATTTTTATAGGACTAGAGTTTTAAAGTGCAGCTAAAACTGATAACATGCAGTAAAGCTGAGGTTCTCAAACCAGGTTCACTACCTAGGAAACTTATAATACAAATTGCTGAGATCTATCCTCCTCTGGAAGGTCTGAGTCAGTCACTCTCAGAGAACACCCATGAAATACTAGTAGTTACTCTGAAGTTTTAAAGTAGTTTAAAAGGTTGCACCCAAAAGCTGTTTTTTGTGCTAGAATGTTTAGCTAGTTGAACATTGAACTAAAGTATACATTTGACCGTGATGATGATAAAGATAATTTACTGCACATTTTATACAAGGAAAGTTCTTTTATCTTTCAGTCCTGGCTTGGAATATCTTATTTCTTGGGCTCTCTTAAATGTTGACTCACATAGAACCTAGTGCAGTTCTTGGAATGTCATAGGCATTTGATTTGTACTAAATGATTCAGAAGTTGCATCACCCAAAGTCTTGAAATAGATTAAAGCTCTTTAAATTACTTCCTTTTATTTGTGAATGGGAGGAGTGAATGTCTAAAACACTGAATGAAAATTTTCTGTGCTATACACCAGGTGAAGGTGGTTAAAATTTGACAAATGTGTTTTTCCTTTCCAGACCCCATATGATCTGGAGTCTGTCAGGAAGATCATTTTTGAAAATACAGTGCTTGAGAACATTTATTGAGGATTTTGCAAAGTACCAGTTACAGTTCTAAACACTTCACATATATGAACTCTTTTGATCTTCATAGCAATTTTTTAGATTCAGAACTTGCCCAAGACCACATGATTAATAGAAATTTGCATCTTTTAATAGGAATTTTGGTTTGGCAATGGTCTAGAAATGTAGGATTTGATGGCCATCTTGTAATGTATGTGAAGGACTGGATCTTATGAAAAAGAAGTAGATGTTTCCTTAGAAGTAAGGTGATCCAGAGTTATTCTACCAGAGGTTTACAATGTATAATTTTTACACTAACAGCCTTTTCCGCAGTTTGTACAAGAACAAACTTGGACAACACCAAAGACTATTTAGTGCAATACTGCCTAGTTGGAAGAACTTTTGCTTTTTGGTAGCCATTTTAAAGGATTTGTTGTAATCCGATCTTTGTTCTAGTTAACATTTTTATGCCACTATCAAGTATTTACCTCCAGCAAATTTTTTTCCATTTTCTTAGTAAAGTCAGTTCTCTTCAAGTTTGTTAGGGTCTCAACCAAGCTGCAGAAATATCATTTTCTGAAATTCCAGACAAGATAGTTTAATGAGGGTGTGAGTTTATTTGCTACTTGAGAAAACTTGCTTGAAAATCATGAGAACTAGCACCTGCATCTTAAAATCTCGCAGGTATGAATGCAAAAGAACGAAGAGCGCTCTGTTTACCCCCTAACTTGCCCTCCAGAAAACATAATCTATCATAAAATCATTATTAGGGAAGTTGAAGTTATTTTGTATATGTTATATCATTTAAAGACTCAGTAAAATGTTTGAAGTCAAGGCAGTTATTTAGCATGAGACTTGGCATTCTAACTTAACCTTCTAGCTTTACCTCAGACAATGATATACTTAATGCAATACATTGGAGTATTTAAGAGTTCAAGGAAGAGAGGAGAAAAACAAATTTTGGAAAGCCTTTGTATCCTAACAGCAGAAGACATTTCTACCATTTCCCCTCCCTCCCTCTGTAATATGTGTATTTCTACGATTAGCATTCTCTGTGGGTTACTTTCTCATTTCATCTAGCCCATTACATCATCACTTACTGATCTTGTCTGTCTCCTCTATTTTTTTTTTTTTATGAACTCCAAAAAGGATTTTTTTTCACTGTTTTTAACCCAGTTTCTAAAATAGTTTCTGGCACATGAGAGGCACTTGGTATTTAATTACTATTACTTTTGTAAGATGACAGGTCAAAATCATCTGAAATGACAGTCTCTATAAAGCATAAATTGGTGTCCCTGTGAACTCAAGTGTGTTTTGCTCAATGGTGTTCACTCCTGTTTGAGAGGGAATTCCCACACACTTTAACCCAGATTTAGTCCATTGAATATTTCCTGGTGGAAATAGTAACCAGTAAATTTGGTAACATGGTAGCAATACATAGCTTAGATTGTGAGTTATTTCTTATTTAAATATAACCTGTAGTTCTTTAAACTTAGCTTTTTTTTTTAATCTACCATGTTTAGCTTTACTTCTGTCTTTAATCCACTCTTGCTGAATATCCATACAGCGTGGATGCAAACATGTTCATTACATTAGACTGAAATACAACTTACAGTTTTTGTCCCATTAGTAGTTTGCATCATCAAACTTTTAACTATTTTTTCTCAACTTAAAAAGACCAATTCCCAGATATTGTTATTCTGTTCTAAAGGTCAGATCCTATTACATCAAATTTCAATGGTGTGTTGAAATGAGGAACTTTATTTTGCACTTGGGGAACATTTTTATAATAGTGGGGTTTTATTTATCATACCAAGATACTTAATTCTTGGTTTCTTTTTGTCTTGTTTCTTTTCTTCATAGAATTGTTTTGAATAAAATCATAATTTTGGTTGTGTCTAATGTTACTCCGTTCTCATAAGAAAAAGAGCATATGCTGAGAATAAAGGTAATCCCAAAAGGCCTTTCCTTTCACGTCTTCCTGCTCATTCACATTCAAGGCATTGCTATCTTTAAATCTGCTTAAGTCTCACCTGACCAGTCAGAATCTTAGATTCCTTCATTTGTAACTATTTAAGACCTGTTTTGTTCCAGCTTCAGAGATACAGTGATACACCACAATAAGACAGCACCTGCTTTTAGGATGGTTATTTTGATCTTTCGCCTTGATAAACCTTGCCACACAGGAAAGTTGTAAAACAACATGCTGAATCTATAACTTATAAGATTGAAAGTACTACTTCTAGAAGGATACTTTCTATTTTAAAGACTTATTTCTGGAGTTAACTATGTCTTAACTAAAGCAGCTTATTTGCATGGGTCAGTTTTAGTTAATTTGGCAAGTTGGTGCAAATTTTGGTCTAGAGCACCCTTTTCAGTGTCCTTTAGTTTAGAATATTGAGGCCATCTGTACCTGGGACAGATCCTCCCTGTGGACAGAATAATACTAACCTTATTTTCTGGATTAGGAGGGGCCCATTACGTCACCTAAAAATCAGGTCACTTTTTTGCCCTCTCAGATTGTCATACTATAAAAGTGGATTTATAGAAGCAGTATGTTCTAAATTGTTCATTTTACAGATGAAAGTATATCAATCCTTCATAATACCAAGTTGTTTGTTTTATATAGGTTACATGGTTTCTAGTGAATAGCTGGTTCCCCATATTTTTCAATCTCGTTACCCTTTTTTATACATTGGGAAAAATAAACTGAAAAGTATTTGTCATGAAAAACTTCTGTCACTTGCAATTTGTAGCATGAGGCTTTTCTGTTTTACTATTTGCAAATTTTATGCATGTCTTGAAGGATAACTGTTGATCATTGTATTACATTTGTGTGTGTATACACATCCTCTGTGTGTGTGTATACATATGTGTAATTTTAAAAATGAAAAGCATGCTGCTTGGCCTAATTAGCTAATGTGTAATTGTACCTAGTAAACAATTTTTTTCTTTCAAAATCTGACAAGAGGGGATTAAGCTCTTTTTGCTCTGATGAGCCACCTACAGAAATTATAATTTCTTCTTCTTTTGCATCCTCTGAAATACATAACACTAATATTAGAATACTACATGAAGAAAAAAAGCAAAATGTTAGGCAGTCAGCCTGCTGTACCAAAGGGGAAAAAGACTGCCTGGCTTTGCTAGCTGTGAAAGATGGAAAAGCCTCAGAAGAGCAGTAAAAGCATAGCCAACTGACTCCCCAGTCCATTGCTGCAGGAGTTCATTGTAACCTTCCTTCCATTCCAGCCAGTTGCCTTGATCATACTGCTTTTCTCTCAAAAGAAGTTGGTCAGATGGAACAGCAAATAAAGAAAGATCAAGAATCCAGGAACACAAGTGAAATACCAAGTAGGGAAGATAAAACTGCCTTGGATGTTGATAAGTTCACTTTGCAAACAGCCCAGAAACCACCGACTGAATTATCTAAGGCAGAAAGCATTTGTCCATATTCCTTATCCCCGTCTGAAGTTTCAGGAGGCAGTATTACTGAAAAGGATTCCCCTGAATCACCATTTGAAGTAATTATTGACAAAGCGGCATTTGATAAAGAATTTAAAGATGCATATAAGAAGTGCACAAATGATTTTGTTAGCTGGGCAATGCACACTGATAGTGAATCATCTGCAGACATTTTGGAGTCTAGTGACAAAGTATTTCCATTGCGAAGTAAAGAGGCAGGGCGTTATCCAACTTCTGCATTGCTAACTAGACAGTTTTCACACACAACTGCAGCATTGGAAGAGGTGTCTAGGTGTGTGAATGATATGCATAACTTTACCAATGAAATACTGACTTGGGATTTGGTTCCCCAAGTGAAACAAAAGAGTGATAAGTCTGACTACATAGCAAAAACTACAGGACTTGACATGAGTAATTATGATTCAGAAATTCCAGTGGTAAATCTTAAGGCTCATCAGAAAATTCCTGTATGTTCTGTTAATGGAAGCACTCCTATCACTAACTCAACAGGTGATTGTGCAGAAGCTTCTTTCACCCAAGAAAATGCCATTAAAAAATCTATAGCAAACTCTCCAGGTTGCACAAAAGAAGTCATTACCAAAGATGTGCAAGACAAGGCACAGAAACAAGATGACCCACTTTCAAAGTTGCCTGGGTCTCCACTTGAGAAATGTGTGTCTTTGGGTTCTGGAGTGGCTTCCGTCAAGGTGGTTTTACCTGATGACCACCTGAAAGGTGAACTACACTGGCAGAGCTCCATGTTGGGAGAAGTGACAGAGGTGGATAGCTCTGGCGAATCTGATGACACCGTAATAGAAGATATCATGGCAGACACATCTTTTGATGGTCACAAAATTCAGGCAGAAAAACCTGTTTCTGATCCAAGTGCTATTGTAAAAATAGATAAAAGGGAAATTAAAGAAATGCTCAGTTGTACTAAGAAAAACAAAACATTAGAAAACTCTGAAGGGTCAGTCAGTGACTGTGAACCACAAGTTCAGTCTGATATTCTTGAAAGAAATCCAGCACCTTCCCAAGTACCTGATGAGAATGTCATGTCAGAAGCTATGAAACAGTCAGGTAGTGTGGGTGAAGTTGCTCCTGCAAATACTGCTGCAACTGACAACCCTAATCTTTTTTCTGCAGCATCTCCAACTGTTGTTAAGGAGACAAAATTCTCCCTAAATGTGACAGCATCTACCTATTTGGAGTCATTACATGAAAAAAGTGTTAAAGATATAGATGATTCTTCCCCTGAGGACCTGATAGCAGTTTTTACAGAAACCAGTGATAAAGTGATGATAGATAAAGGGGAAGAAAATGCATTTGAAGCAACATCAGGCAAGACTGTGAACTTTAAAACAACTCTTCCTGTAAAAGACTTGCATGAAAGTGAGCCAAATGGTGCAGAAATGAAAGACATAACAGGCAAATACACTGAACAAAAAAGAAATGGAAGGGAGCTTCTGGATATTTTTCCTACTCAGGATTCTCCAGTGGCATCTCTTGACTTGGAACAAGAACAGCTCACAATCAAAGCCCTTAAAGAGCTTAGTGAAAGGCAGGTTGAGAAGTCACAGGCTGAATTAGACTTTGCTTCTAAAGAAATACACAAGCCGTCTTTCACCTTTGCTCCAGAATCTTCTTGGCCACAGAGATCAAGTGCTGTCCTAGGACATCTGGATGTAAAGACTGGATCTGATCTTGGGATTTCAAAAAAACCCACTATTGTCAAAGCAGCTACTAAGGTAGATACTGTTTCCAGCCTTAGCAAGACTGAACTGGTAAACAAGCATGTCCTAGCAAGACTTCTGACAGACTTCTCAGGTAATCATTTATATTAGAAATACTGCATGTGGTTAATTCTGCTATGATTGATTACATACCTGAGTTTTGTTTTTCTTAGTCTTTTATTTATATTAATAAAATTATAACTGAAATAAAAACACTATAATGGGGAAAGACAGATTTTTTTTAATGGTTGCTAAGTTGGTTTTCTTATACCACTATCCCCAAGAACAGTAAACCAATGGTTAAAATCAACACTCTTACCAGAAAATCTTTCTGCTCCCATTATATTTCAAGGTTCTCCCAGATTGATCGCTGCTTTTAAGAACATCATCAGGCTTTCATTTCTAAATCTCCATAAAAGAAATAGTGCTTAGTTCTTGGATTTTTGGATATGGGCCGTGTGAAAATCTATTTAGCAATCAAAGATAAAAGAATTCCTGCTGGACCAGACAGTAAATGAAACTTTTAATTAAATGATTATTACCCCACAGAGATTTTATGCTCTGAAAGTAGGTAAGCTATCTATAGTACGGTTTTGTGAGTAATACTTAAGAGAACTCATGTCTTCTACTTTGGACCTCTCAGTGTTCTTCAGGCTATTAGATGGTACTAGAAGTCCAACTCCTAGATTTAGTTGAATAATTACTTGCTAACTATAGGCCTTCGTTTAAATTACTATCTGTCCTGGGATCTTAGAAAATGTAAGGAAAAAAGGCTATTTAAAGCCCTCCCAAAGGGATCCCCAACCTTTACTCTTATACCAAAATCTGCACTTGTAAGGGGGAAAGGATGTCCTGAAGAACTCTACAGGTACAGGTCTTGTGGACTCCACCCCCAACCCAGATACTGGAATTACAAATCCCATTAATACAAATAGAAGCCTTCTGGGACCTGAGGGTGGAGTTAAGCAGCCAGGTTTGGATATAAAACAGGACTTGTGGGCTTGGGGGCTGGGGGGGTCTCTTGGCCTCATGGCTCCTGGCTTGTCTCTTGGCTCTTCACCAGCTCTCAGCGTGCTCTTGGGGTTCCAGGTCAGCAGAACGGGTAGGACACATTCATCAACATCTCTCTCTCTTTCCCTGAGTTATTCATTTCCCTTTTCCCTTGTAAATAAACCCCTTATTAACCTTTTTGTGTGTGCCTGCAGTTGAATTTTAAGCACATGGGTGAGGACCCACCGTCAGGCAACCCAATTCACATTGGGTATACTACATAGTAGATGTTAGGTGCTATGTAGAAGGATCTAGGATTTTCCGAATTTTATTTCACGATAGCTTCCTTTTGTCAAGTGAAATCATACATGGAATTAAACTAAAAATTTATTAAGATAAATTTATAAGTGGGGTTGTGCCATTTAGTTTTATCCATAAAGTTTTTACTATCCACAGATTGTAGAGCAGTGCTCCATTCTTTACCATCATTTTCCTCTTCTCCCTCTTCTTTCCTCTTCTTCCTTGGGGAGGCCAGAACTTTGTTCAGCTGCCTTCAGGTTGCTACTCATAAGGAGCTAAGCCACACCTCTGGGATCTTGTCCTGCACACACTTGGTGGGCTTGTAGGGGTGCTCATAGCTGCGGCACCCCAGCTTGTTCATCCTTGGTCCCTGGTTGAGGCCCCTGTCCCTGGGATATCACAGGCCATGGCTTCAAGGTGCTTTCTTACTGAAGGCCATGGGCAGATACCTTATCTTTACAAATTTTAATCTTTAAAATAGAGGTCATAATTGTACTTACCTTATTAGTGTTGTATGGATTAAATATGAAAATACCAGGTTAATGCAAAGTTTAGCACACCAGAAAACACTCATTTAACACCAACTACAAGATGTGGAGTATAGTATGTTACCGGGTAATTATTTGTTAATTGCGTTGTTAATTATCAGTGAAAACACTGAGGCTTTTTTATAAACTCAGAAATTTGAAATGGTAGTTAAGAATAGCTGTTAACACTCCAATAGTTGAATATTACTGAATTTGGATTAAAGCATGCTACATTCTGATTGTTGCTTTACTGTGTCTAGAAGGGGGCTGTAATTAAGTTACATAACCTCTGGGGGCTCAGTTTCCTTATCTGTGAAATGAGTATGTTGAAGTAGACTATCTTCAGTATTATTTCAGTAACATGATTCTCTTCTGGTACCATCTTCGTTTCTTCCTGAGTTGTCATAATTATAGGTAGTTTTCTTGAGTGATGAAACATACAGGAATTAAACTATAAGAACTCCAGTCTAATTCTGGCAAATTCCTACTTTATTGTGACCTTAACCAACTAGCCTAACTGGTTTAGTCACTTTATTTGTTGATATGGTAATGATAATTGTTTGGCCCTGCTTTATAGTGATTTTGTAAATACTAAGTATTAGTAATTCTCAGCTAAATTATTTAATCTAGGGTGAGAGGGCCTGTGGATGTTGGGACATTTATTATGGGGTGAATTCTGTTATTAGTAGATATTTTAAGAAATTGAAGATGGCCAGTATAATTAAACCAACAGCATGAAAAACCTTGCACACGGATTCAAAATTGGAAATCTTTTTAAATTGTCTTACTTTGAAGAAATTTCTTGAAGTATAAGCTACTCAGTAAAATAAATCAGTAATTCTAAGAATAGATTTCCTTTCTAAAATAAATCATTTTCTGTAATGTTTTCTGTACAGTTGAAGCAAATAGGAAAAAAACAGAAAATGGCATTTTGTTTTCTTTTGCTACTTTATGGTCGATTGTGTACAGGTTTCTAGTAAAGCCTAACTTTCATTCCCTTCAAAATGATAATATAGTTAGTCATTTAGTACCGACAGTATGTTCTATGGTATGACTAATCATGTGGGAAGAAGTTAGATTCCTGCCTCATAAACCTAATTAGAAGAGCATAGTTTTTTGAGTTTCCATATCTTGATTGGCAAAAATGCAAGAAAATAGGCAGGTAATACAGTTTGTTGATAGGTATTTAAATTGTTATAACTTTTCTTGACGGCAGTTAAGTAATATTTACCAGAGATCTAAGACCTAGCAGTTTGTTTCTTGGAATTTATTTTAAGCAAAAAAATAGATTTAAAAGCAATTACAAAGTTGTTCTTTGTGGCACTGACAATGGCAGTAGTGGGTATCTTAGAGATGGTTGAATATGTTAGGACATTGCCCTGCAATTGCATGTTATGCCATTGAAGTTGTTACAGATTTCTTTTTTTTTTTTTTTAAGAAGTGGGAAAACAATAAAAAAGTACAGAAGGACATACATTGTTACTTTTACATGTAGAGTTACCTTACACTAAGTGGTAAGGTTAGTGGTCAAGTTACAGGGCAGGGAGAGTGACGTACCCCTGAACCCCTAAACCTGCCTGCTCTAAATAGGTTCTGCCATCCTCCACATCAAGACAAGACATAAGAGCTTTAGTGGAAAGGAACTTTAATACAATTAGTGTACAATACAGAAAAGACAAAGAATATGGTTTCTAAATCAAACAGCCGAAGTTACCCGCCTCCTCGTGGGTAAAAGTCCACTAAAAAGGGATTGGCCCAAAGCAAGGCCTGAAAGCTCTCCACAAGCCTAAAATGTCTTTGACCCATAGAAAAGGGTCAAAAATGGCCAGGCAAATCTGGGAGGAAAAGAGCAAAATCAAGATAAACACTGCCATAGTCAACCTCCCCACAGGTCTCTCACCCACATCCGTTTCAACCAGTCCAGGGCCAGAAGCAAGCACAGTTTCTTCACATGTCTCTCTGCTCAGTGTGGCTTCCTCAGGTCTCCTGGCTCTCCATCCTGCTTCTTCCTTCTGATTCCTTCTCTACTCTGCTCAGCTCCACCCTCCTCCTGAGTGGAGTAGGGGACCCAGAACTTTCCCTTTTCCAGGGGCCTGTTACAGTCACATTTGCTTCCAAACTGAAGGACACTTTGTTTACCACCTCATCTCCTCTCTCTCTCTCTCTCCCTGAAGCTAACCACCATCATGAACCTGATACATCCTTCCAAGTTTTAAGTGTGTATGAGATAGTATTTTGTGGTTCTTAACCTTTGTTAATTTGTCATTGTTACACAACTTTATTCATTTAACATTAACACCTTTCATGTTTTAATATATAATATGTTTTATTAATAACAGCTATATAGTAACATACCATTATTTCCCTTTTGATTAGGATCTGGGTTATTTTTCACTTACAATACTGAAGTTGTACTACAGTAGCACTGTTGCTGTGCTGCTACAGTACTGCTGAAGCACTGAAGTTCGCATCCTTGTCTGTTTTGCACACGGGCATAGGTTTTTTTTTTTTAGGGCCGTTGCTGCAGCTTATCAGTTTCATTGTGCTTCTAATTACTGTCAGTTTTCTGTCAAAGTTCAGATTCCTGCTGCTACGTGAGATATTCATAATTTAGAAACAAACACTAAATTGAACATTTAGTTGAGTGTTTATTTTATGACACATGCTTCATGTAGAAAAATTAAGTTAGAAAGCAAGGTATTCAGAAGAATCCCTATTTGGTGTTACTAAAAGTCAGTCTGTAGGACCCTCCCTGGTAGTGCAGCAGGTTAAGGCGTAGCACTAGGAAGCCCTCCAGAGCCACTGCAGCATGAGTTAGATTCCCCACCAGGAAGGTGAAGCACATGACATGGCAGGCCTCTCCTGACTGGCCCACTGCTCCCCTCAACAGTGTGCTTCAGTACATCTGCATGTTCTACTCCCCACTTTTTTCTCTGGTGAATCCTCTCGCCCCCTGTACGTACAGCTTGTACCAGTTCTTGTATGCATAAATTAATCTTTTTTTTAAAAAAAAAGTTAATATATATACCTATACACAGGGAGTTGGAAATAAAATTTTAAAAACAAGATCGCGGTAGTTTTTTTTTTTTTTTCCCAGTGTGAACAAGTAGGCTTTTTACTAGATCTGACCCTTCTGCATGTTACTGTATAGTTTGGACAAAACTAGAAGAAGAAACAAGGACTAGAAAGCACTGGAAAATGAACAAAAGTAGTCAAGTTATTAAAAATTACTTAAGAAGAGATAACAGGAAATTAGTTGGCCATCTTTATTGCTTTTAGTCAGAGAACAAGCTAAAATTGACATCCTGAAGGTTAGCTAAAACTTTCATAGGAGGGCCCTCCCTGGTGGCGCAGTGGATTAAAGCATATAGCTCTGCAAGCTAGCAGCAGCCGCCTCAGTGCCAGTTCAATCCTGGGCCCTGGAGGTGACCCACATAGCATGGCAGACCTCTCCTGACCCGCCTGCTGCTCCCCTCAGCAGTGTACCTCATCAGTCAGCCTGTTCTGCTCCCCACACTGACTCTGGTGAAGACTCTCACCCTCCACACCTCTGGTCAGTACCCCAGTCTGTACGCATAAATAAATAAATCTTTTTAAAAAAAACTTTCACAGGAAACTTTGACAACAAAGTTCAGGTCAGTCACAGCTACTCAACCACTAGAAATTGAGGAGCAATCCTGGAAAGGTGGGATCCAGAAGGAGAGAGTCTAAAAAAATTCCTTACATAACCCTCTGTTTAATTCTTGAAGCACGTGTGCATGGAAGATTACAGGCAGCCTCGCCAGAGTTACAAGAACTGAATTAAGATTTTGAGGCATTATCCAAGAGACAGCAGTTTGGAGTTTCAGTGCAGCCAAATTTAATAAAATACTAAAACAAAAATACCAGTACTCCAGCAGAACATAAAAGGATAAATGCAAAGCTACACAACACTTTAGAAACCAGGAAAACATGACCCAGTCTGAATAAAAACAGCCAACAGAAACTAACTTGATATATTCAAATTGGGAGATTAAAATTTAAGATAGCTATCATAACTGCTCAAGAAAGTGAAGGAAAATACACTTGTGCTGAATGAAAAGAATGGACATATAAATTGTCCTCAAACTTTAGGAAAGCCAGTTTAGAAAATTCTAAAACTGAATTTTTTATTCTACAGCAGTAGGATAAAATTCATTGAATGACCTTAATAGCAAAATGGAGATGATGGTGAAAAAATTCAGTGAACTTGTTGATAGATAAAAAGAGAAAACCGTCCAACCTGACAAACAGGAAAATATTACCTGAGTTTGACAGGCCTATGGAACAATATTCTAATCTAATTCATATAATTGGAACACCAGGAGAGGAAAGTGAAAGATTGGAGAATGTATTTGAAGATAAAATTGTGAAAAGGATCCTTTCATTAGAAACATACTTACTGTTTAAAAAAGCTTAGCTGAGCCTCCCTGGTGACCAAGGGGTTAAGACACAGTACTATCACTGCCTCGGTCTGAATTCAGTCCAACCCACAGATGGCATGGTTTGCTGATCCCCTAAGCAGTCTCATTCAGGAGGTCTACCTGTTCTGCTCCACACTCTGTCTCTGGTGAATCCTCTCACACTCCCATACATTTCTGGCCTACATTCCAGTTCTATGCAAAATAAATAATTAAAAATAAAGAAGCTTGGCCCTCCCCCGTGGCACAGCGGGTTAAAGCACAGCACTGAGAACCTAAAGCCGCTTCAGCATGAGTTCCATTCCCCCCTGTCCCGGAGGTGACCGCATGGCGTCGCAGACCTCCTGACCCGCCCGCTGCTCCCCTCAGCAGTGTATTTCGTTGATCTGCCTGTTCTGTTCCCCACTCTGTCTCTGGTGAAGACTCTCGCCACCCCTGAGCTTCTGGCCTGTACCCCAGTTCTGTATGCACAAATAAATAAATCTTTAAAAAAAAAAAAAAAAAGCAAATACCAGCTAGGATGAGGACAAAGGAAACTATATCTTGCTAAGTGTCCAAAACCCTCATGCCCAGTGACTGCTAGAAGGACTCATAGGAGTTCAGTCTGCCTCTACTGCTCGCCTCTCTGGTGATCCTCTCACCTCCCCCACACCTCTGCCTGAATCCTAGTTCTTGTATGCATAAATGAATGAATCTTCAAAAACTAAATAAAGACATAGATAGGTTGGGAATAAATGGGAAGAAATAAAGGTTTTCCAAAAGCATGTGAAAGCACATCAAGCAAAAGTAAACACAGGAATACCAAAGGTACCAGAAATAAAAAGTGATACATATCAGACCGGAGACAGCTGAAAGTTTCAGTTTCTATATAGTAAATATTTATGTGCCTAGAGACAGCTTAAATATACAGGAAGCAAAACTGACAGAATTATGGGCAATTTTAAAATTGTAATTGGGGGTTTTAATGCCTTTCTCAGCTATTGTTCTGACTAGCAACACAGACATCTGAAGAGTAAAATCAGCCACTTGTCTTGGAAGGTATTTATAGTACACTCTACTGTACAGTGGCGGAATACACATTCAGGTGCATATGGTATGCTTACAGGACAGAATTTTTTATGTCACATTCTTGTCACTTGAAACCATGTCAATTTATCTGCAGTAGTCTGTCCAGGAGGTGTGTGCTCCTGCCCTAACTGCAGGAGAATATCATGCTAGCCTGGCACTTTCAGGTAGAAATAAGCTTATGCAGGGGGCATAAGCTCACTTTTATTTTTTTAAAGATTTGTCTTATTTATACATGCAAGAGCTGGGGTACAGGCCAGAAGTGTTAGGGGTGGTGAGAGGGTTCACCAGAGAAAGAGTGGGGAGTAGTACAGGCAGATAGACTGAAAAACACTGCCAAGGGGAGCAGTGGGGAGGACAGGAGAGGTCTACTGCTCCCTGTGGGTCGGCTCCCTGTGGGGGATCCAACTCACACTGCAGTGGTTGTGCAATAGCTTCATAGTGCTGAGACATAATAACCCCTTGCACCGCCAAGAGGCCCCGTAAGCTCACTTTTAAGTTTGATTGGTGTTTTATAATCGTTAGCAATTAACAGGTGTTTTGCTTTAAGTCCTGACTGGTTCTGATGTGTGCACAGGCTTAAATCTAGACTTCTAAATTGGAAAATTTAGTAGTTCCTCAACATTTGCAAAGAACCAGCTGGATCCCAGAAAGAGGAAAAAGGGGTAGACAGCTAGCAGTCTCTCCGCACTATCTTGACCCAGCACTGAATTAGTTATCATTAGTTATGTTCTTTAGATAGCTAGGTCTAAATATTCACACTTTCAGGTCACTTAGGTTTTGGTGGGAAGGAGTAAATCAGTGCCATTTTGTTTGCTGTGCTTTATAAAGCTGAAATTAGGGCAAAGGTGATGTTAAATTATTTTAATGAATGAAGAACTTTTCCATGAGGGTCTGAGAAGAATGCTCATTTGAAAGGGGTCTCTACAGATCTTTGGCCTGTTGCCAGCCCCATCTATGGTGAGTCTGCCTCTGACAATGACAGCCTTGTATTCTGTTAATGATCCTTCTGGGCCATTTTGGAAATGTCTTTGATGAAGGGTAAATCTGTAGCAGAGCATGCTATTAACCCATTTCAACAGTCGCAATAGTTAAACTGATAAACTCAAATCCCAGTTTGATAAACTCAAATCCCGGTTTGAGTTTATCAACGTACATTACCCAGTGTCTTTTGCAATTCAAAGAGACTTTATTTATTATGAATTATTAATGTAAAAGTAATCAAAAGAGGACCCTCCCTGGTGGCACAGTGTGTTGAAGCACAGCAAGCTGGCCACAGCCACTTCAGTGTATGTTCAATCCCGGGCCCAGGAGATGACCCACATGGTGCAATAGATCTCTCCTGACCCACTTGCTGCTCCGCTCAGCAGTGTACTTCGTTGATCTGCCTGTTCTATTCCCCACTCTGTCTCTAATGAATCCTTTCACTGTCCCTGCACCTCTGGCCTGTACCCCAGCAGTTCTGTATGCATAAATATATAAAACTTTTTTTATTTTATAATAGTTCTTTTTACATTTCATGCATTTTTCCATTTCAGTTGCAATCCCCTTGGGCTTCTCATCACCATAGTCCAGTGCATTCCCCCCCCCAACTGTTTTTTATCCCATTTCCCACTCCACCCCCACAAAATATATATAACTGTTCATCATTATCATTATTTTCTTGCCTGTTTTGTTATATTCCTGCTATGAGAGAAACCATCCGGTATTTTTCCTTTTCTTTCTGACTTATTTCACTAAGCATGATCTTTTCCAGCTCCATCCATGTTGCTGCCAAAGGCAATCATTTCTTTTTCTTGGTTGCTGAGTAATATTCCATTGTGTATATGTACCACATCTTTTTAATCCAGTTATCCATTTTTGGGTATTTGGGCTGTTTCCATGCCTTTCCAATTGTGAATAAAGCAGCAATAAACATGGGGATGCAGGTATCTTTTTGAATCAGTGTTTTTGTGTCTTTTGGTAGATACCTAGGAATGGGATTGCTGGGTCGTAGGGAAGCTCCATGTTTAGCAGTTTGAGGGACCTCCAAACAGCTTTCCATAGTGGTTGTACCAGTTTGCATTCCCACCAACAGTGCATGAGAGTTCCTTTTTCTCCGCATCCTCGCCACCATTTGTTGTTGCTAGTTGTTTGAAGATGTGCCATTCTCACTGGGGTGAGGTGGTATCGCATTGTGGTTTTAATTTGCATCTCCCTTATTACGAGTGATGGTGAACACTTTTTCATATGCTTGTTGGCATTTCCTCTTTGGAGAAGTGTCTTTTTAGCTCTTCTGCCCATTTTTTGATAGGGTTGTTTATTTTTATTTAGTTTCATCAGTTCTCCGTATATTTTTGAATCAATCCTTTATCGCTAGTTTTGTGTGAGAAAATTTTTTCCCAGTCAGTGGGATGTCTGTTTATTTTTTGTAATGTCTCTTTAGCTGTACAGAAGCTCTTTAACTTGATGTAGTCCCATCTATTTATCCTTGCCTTTACTATCGTTGCACTGGGTGTTCTATTTTTAAAGATGTTGCTGAAGTGTATGTCGTGTAGTGTTTGGCCTATCTTTGCTTCCAGGTATTTTATGGTTTCCGTTCTTATGTCTAGGTCTTTAATCCACTTCGAGTTAATTTTTGTGTATGGTGAGAGGTAGTGATCTAGTTTCATTTTTTTGCATGTAGCTTCTCAGTTTTTCCAGCACCATTTGCTGAACAAACCTTCTTTGTTCCATTGTATCTTCTTTGCTCCTTTGTCAAAGATTAGCTGTCTATATACCTGTGGGTTTATATTTGGGTTTTCTATCCGAATCCACTGGTCTGTATGTCTGTTCTTGTTCCAGTAACATGCAGTTTTTATTATTATGGCTTTGTAGTATAGCTTTAAGCTTGGGATTGTAATGCCTCCATTCTCTTTCTTCTAGTCATGAGAGTTTTGGCTAGTTGAGGTCTTTTGTTGTTCCATATGAATCTCATCAATATTTTTTCTATTTCTTTGAAGAATGTCATTGAGACTTTTATTGGGATGGCGTTAAATCTGTATATCGCTTTTGGTAGGTTGGCCATTTTCATAAAAAAATGTTAATTCTCCCAATCCATGAGCAGGATATGTCTTTCCATTTCATGGTGTCTTCTTGTATTTCTTTTAACAGTGTTTTGTAATTTTCTTTGTATCGGTCTTTTATCTCTTTTGTTAGGTTGATTCCCAGGTATTTGATTCATTTTGTTTATAAAACTTTTTTTTAAATGAACTTACAGCTGATTGGCTATTCAACCTTGAGATTTCCATTTATTCTTTTCAGAATAAGCATTTGAACAACTTTTCTTTTCTCCCTGTGAAGTGTATGCTTTGAAGAGTAGATTAAGATCAGTTGACCTTTAGGAATAACTGAAGTTGGATTTAAACCAAAAGCTTTCATCAAATTCAATAATAAAAATCAAAGGGGTAGGGAATCAGTAATATTCACTGCTCTTCACACTTGAATTGACAGAACTTTTCCCTTGTCCTTGAGATTATCATTGGACATATTAGTACCCTCTTGATGTCATAAGAGTACTGCAGCTGGCATCACAGAAGTTATAAAAATATAAGCAATTAAAATATATATATGTAAGCAATTAAATATATTAAAATTTTGGGGGCTCTTCTTGGTGGCGCAACAGGTTAAAGCACCGCATTATGAAGCTCTCAGAGCCACTGCAGCCAGGGAGCTGACCGCCATGGCGTGACAGATCTCTCCTGACATGGCCGCTGCTCCCTCAGCAGTGTACTTTGTCAGTCAGCCTGTTCTGCTCCCCACTCTGTCTCTGTGAATCCTCTCACCCACCACACCTCTGGCCTGTACCCCAGTTCTGTAAGCATAAATAAATCTTTTATAAAAATTTTTGGAAAATAAATTAATCCCTCATAATTCTATCAGTAACATAAATACTGTGGGTAAATGCAGTCATGCTTTTGTTAGGTTTTTATCTGCCACTAGCAAAATAATTAAGGTAACTTAAGAAATGGTTGATTTTACTTAAAGAATTGTAAAAAAAAAAAAAGGCCCTCCCTAAGCTTGTCAGTGAGCTTGTTAGGCCTCTGGTAGCTTGCTGCATCTGCTGGGTAGCACTGGTGGCTTTTCCTTGCTCTTTTGTTAGGGTGATGCCCCTCCAGAGCATCCAGACTCCGCCGGCTTCATCTTGCTCACCGCTCTTAGCCTTCATAGTCAGGACCATGCTATCATTCCACCTTGGCTAAGGAAATTTGTGACTAGTGTGATCTTCTATCTCTCCATTTCAGCAGTAAGGCTTGTTCAGATAATTTCCTCAGGAGCTTTTCCTTTGCATGCACAAGATATGGTAGCATATCTGAAAAACCTTTGCATAACCCAAGGTCACAAAGATTGACTCCTGTATTTTCTCATAAAAGTTTTAAAGCACTTTCTAATTTTTCTGAAACAGTCATTTCATAATCTTTTCCTCACTCCATCAGCTATCTTCATCCCTTTGTCCACCATCCCAGCTAACTATATCAGCTCCTTTTTATTGAGAGAATTAGAAGCAGTCAGAAAGCGATCCCTCCTTTTCCAATTTTCAGATTTATGGGTAGGCCTCTTTTTCCAGCCTCTTCACTGTGTTACCCCAATGGAGAGTAATAATACACTGGGCGCTGGATCTTCTCAAGCCCCCCACCCCTTTAGCCTGGGTGCTTCTGCACCCATCATCATTCTCTTCCTGTTTGTATCTGCATGTAAATAGGCTTCCGTGTTTCCCATCTTTGAAAACCACTCCTCTCCCCAAGCTGCTTAGGCATTGTGCCTCACACTGCCTCTACTTCTTGCTGCTGACTCCTTTCCAGTTCCCTGCCAGTGCTTGCTTCCCTGTCATTCCACAGAGAGCTTGGTCAGGTCACTGGTTCTTTCCCTGTTTTAACAGCCAAATCAAAATCCAAAAATCACTTTCTTCTTATTCACTTTTTTCTTATTCAATCACTTTCATTTAGCAGAAGTAGTTTGCACACACTCCGGCCCCAAGCATTCTTCTCTCAACTCCTCTAACACCATGCTTACTATTCCCTGCCTCCCTAGTCTTTTCCCTGTTTCCTTTCACCACCTATTCTTGCACTTAGCTGCTAAATATTGGTCTGGACGTTCTTCTCTTCCAACACCACTGGCCACACCCACTTCTAAATACGGATCTCCAGCTTCGATTGATCCTGTGTCCACACTGAACTGCCTTTAATAATGGATATCTGTAGGCTTCCATCCTCAACGGACATGCTCTTCCTTTACCCCCTCATCACAGTAGGCAACCCACAGCTGTCCATTTCCTCAGACACCCAAACTGGGTGTCATCCATATTCCAGCCCCTTCTACAGCTAGTCCATCACTAAGTTCTTCCTGTTCTCCCGTCACATATAGCTTCAGTCAATCCACTTATCTGCATTCCGCCTGCCCGCACCCGAATCTCACTAGCCACCTTCCTCATTTGAGCCCCCATGCTACTAGCCTTCTCAGGTGTCTCCTGTCTGCACACTTCTGTAGCCAAATCCATTGTCTACATGGTAGCAGTGTTCCTCTTTTTAAAATATACCATTTTATGCCTTTCTTTTACCTTCTTTAATGATTTGCTGCATTTCCCCTAAGGTAAAATCCAACCACTTCATCTTGCTGGTCCTAGCTTCTGCCAGTCTCTCACCCTTAACCAATGCCACTCTCCCCTGGTCCCCTGCATAGCACCCAGCGGGCTTTGTGACCCTTCCCACACATTGCCAAGCACCACCTTCCTTGGGACACAGTGTATGTGTGTCCCCTCGCCTTGACTGGTTTGAGGATACCTCTCAGAAAACAAAGTTATGGTTGTGGTGTCTTGATCTTTAAGTTGCTGAACTGGTGTTAAAGCATTTCACAAAAGATACAAAGAACCTACTGCAGATAAAGGAGCAGAACCGCGCGGAGTTGTGGAGGGAGTACACCACAGAGCACGGCTTGATGTTTTGAGCCATCTGTTCCTAGCTTTCTCTCACTGACCTTCCTTTTCATCTGAAAGGGCCCTTCTAACCCAGACCATAATTCTGTCATTTACTCTAAGACCTAAGTCCAGAGCATCCTGTAGTATTACACAGGTTATATACTGCACACCTCTAGGGGGCGACATTCACAGGTGTTTGTGGGTTTGACTGTTTCTTATGACAGCTCTCCAGCAGATGGCAGTAAAGCTCCAGAGGACTGGGTGGCTTTTTCTAAGTTGCACAAAAGGTAGATCATCGTTTAGGCTGATGTGTTCTTTGTTTTTTCCTTCTGATACATCAAGGCCTTTTTTTCTCTGGGCTCAAATATTTCAAATTTAAAGAATTGGAAGCATAGTACAAAAAACTTGCATGTAACCTTCACCCTAGTTCACCAGTTACTAACATTTGGCCGGGTTGCTTTATCACTCCTCCCTCTGTATACATACATTTTCTCCCCTAACACCCTGCTCCCCACCGCCACTTCTTTACCCCTAAATAATTCAGTGTGTGTTTCCTTCAAGCAGGAATTTTGTTTAGGAAAGGAAATTAAGGTAATTCAACATTGATATAGCCCCTTTTATTAGCTATATGGTTCTATCTTCAAGTGTTTGTCCTAATGATGTCTTTTTTTTTTTTAAGATTTATTTAGTTATGCATACAGAGCTGGGATACAGACCAGAAGTGCAGGGGCAGTGAGAGGAATCACCAGAGACAGAGTGGAACAAGCAGGCTGAAATACACTGTTGAGGGGCGCAGTGGGCGAGACAGGAGAGGTCTGCTGCGCCATGTGGGTCACTTCCCTGGCTGGGGATTGAAATTGTGCTGAAGTGGCTGCAGATAGCTTCTTAATGCTGTGCTTTAACCTGTTGTGTCACCAAAGTCTTATGTGGCTAAAGTCTGATCACCTTTTGTGTGCACACACGCATGTGTGTGTGCGCGTGCACGTGTGTACACATATATGTACGTATATGTTTTCAGGTTTTTTGTTTTCCTTACTCTGAGACGTCATTTGTTTTGTAGACTTTCTCAATCTGGGTTTCTCTGATATGACTTAATTTGATTCAGTTTATGCCTTTGGCAAGGATACTGTAGAAGTGACGTTGTGTTCGGAGTGCATTTCATCAGGAGACATGTGTTTGTCAGACTGTTCCGTTACTAGTACCATTGATCCTTTAAGCATTCCATGTCAAAACTCTTGCAGTCATGAGAACTCTGATTATAGTGTAATAGGGTCATCCCCAGGAAAAGGGGGGGTTCCAGGTTCCCTGCCCCACCCAAAGGAAGGTGGAGCTGAATAAGGAGAAGAATCTGGAAAGGAGGCTGAGGAGGAAGGAAGTAGAATGGGGAGCCAGAAGGAGACCTAAGGAGGCACAGGGAGCAGGGAGACTCAGGAAGAAGCAGCTTTTGTTTCTTGGCCCTGGACTGGATGAAACAGATGTGGGTGAGAGACCTGTGGGGAGGTGACAGTGGCAGCTTTTACACTTGATCTTGGCCAAAAGGCCGAAAAGCGATGTCAGTGGCAGCTTTTATCTTGATTTTGATTTTGCTCTTTTCCTCCCAGACTTGTCTGGCCATTTCTGACGCTTTGCTATGAGTCTCTTCTGAAAAGTGCTTTAGACTTGTGCCCAGCTTTCAGGTCTTGCTTTAGGGCAATCCTTTTTGGGTGAACTTCTACGAGGAGATGGGTAACTTCAGGTGCTTGATTTTGAAACTATATTCTTTGTCCTTTCTGTCCTATAATTGTATTATAGTTCTTTTCCATGAAAGGTCAGATGTTTTGTCTTGATACAGTGGATGGTAGAACCTATTTAAAGCGGGCAGGTTTAGAGGTCCTGGGGTGCCCTCTCCCTGCCCTGTAGTAATAGGGCTTCTCTTGCTCATTGTTGGTTCTTGTAAGAAAGAGCATTCTCTTCGGGGATTTTTTCCAACAGATGAGCCGAAGTTTCCTCCTAGTTCTCTTTGTCCTTTGTGGAATCACTCTCTGAACCTCTCAGTTTTCTCTTTTTTAGTAAGTCACATTCCCTGGCCAGAAGCTGTGAATCAATGACAATGTCTTCTTGTAATCAACATATCTTTCTTTAGTGCTTTCTTAGTTTCAAATTAAGTTCCTTTAACTAACAAGGCTAGCAAGGTTAGGGCTCAGAGGGAAGAGTCTATAAACCGAATATGGGGAAGAACTAGGTGTCAGTTGGTCAACTTGAATCAGATACACGTTCATTTTACACTTAAGCACATTCTTCCAGGCTCACCATATTTTGATTATAGTTAAAATATATGAGTTATTTGCAATGCTAATAAGCATTCTACATATTAACTTTACCTACTTTTTAAAACAACTCAAGGAAATGGATGCCACTTTTTCCATTTTACAAATGAGAAGTGGGTTTGGAAAGATTAAGTCAGTCTTCATTGATTGAAAATCAAAAGTAATGTCTTCTAGAGGTAATTTCTAGCAGCTTTTACCCACAGCTTTTGAGGTATCTTTAAGTAGGAGAATTTTAATTTTTCCAGTTTGAGGTCTCCAACCATAAAGCTCATTTGCCTGTGACAGCCCTGGTTTATACATATTACCTAAAATAGTTATTAATAACATCCGTTTTGTTTTAAAAAGTATCATGGTTTAGATAATTACATAATCCCCTGCTTATGATCTGACCTGCATTCTCTTCAGATTAACAAACAACAGAGTTTTGTTATGTATGACCAAGGCCTGGTCTGCCCCACCCAGATTTATACATTACAGCTTTGGCTTGTAGTCTGTTGACTCAACTAATTTGTAGGCATTGTTTGTTTAACTTAGTCAACAGTCATTAAGATTTTGTCTCATTTTGCTATATATCATCCTTTCTGCTGAAGTAGTTTTAATAGTATTTACTTCCACTAAAGTTACTTTATTTCAGTAGCCATCGCTAAAAACTAAATTTTCTAAATTGTTGCTAACCTATCCAGAAACCAGAGGAACCATGTGCAGTGTGAATGGCACTGAACTATAGTTGAAATGAATGGTTTGAGTTGCACTGAATGCAGTGAAGCCTTAACAGAATTTGATTTTCAATTATCAGGTTCTTTGAAAGTGGGAAGTACCTGTACTTGCATGCTGGGATAATTAATGCTCCTTAGGTAGGCAGGGCACAGCCAGGGGGCAGTCTTGGCCTGGTGGCTCATAGGTGTTCCTGTAACTCACATACCCTATTTTTTTGGCAGTTCATGACCTGATATTCTGGCGAGATGTGAAGAAGACTGGGTTTGTCTTTGGCACCACACTGGTCATGCTGCTTTCGCTGGCTGCATTCAGTGTCATCAGCGTGGTTTCTTACCTCATCCTGGCTCTTCTTTCTGTCACCATCAGCTTCAGGGTCTACAAGTCTGTCATCCAGGCTGTACAAAAGTCAGAAGAAGGCCATCCATTCAAGTGAGTTGAACTTAACCACAAGTAGTCATCCAAAGTTTGGTGAAGGGGTTCCTTGAGGCTAGGCAGCTCTAAGGCCTGACTTAAAATCAAGAATGCACCAATTCATGGCATGAGACGTCAGCTAGAAACCTTAAGATCACCTTAACAAGTGACCAAGGTCGGCCCTCCCTGGTGGCACAGTGGGTTAAAGCACAGCACTGCAAGGAGCTACAGCTGCTTCAGTGCAAATTCAATCCCCAGCCCCAGGGGTGACCACTCCTGTCTTGCCCACTGCTCCCCTAAGCAGTATACTTTATCAGTCTGTCTGTTCTGCTCCCCACTCCGTCTCTGGTGAATCCTCTCACCGCCCCTGCATCTCTGGCCTGTATCCCAGTTCTGTATGAATAAATAAATCTTAAAAAAAAAAGAAAAAGTGACCAAGGTGGGAGCCAAGAACTTTTTAACAAACTGGAGGTTCACATTTTAAGACCAAAGAGGAACATCTGGATTCCTGAGCTGGGCAGGGAGAGCAAAGCATCTGAAACAGCACTCAGTATTTCTTGCCTCCTTTGGTTGTGTGTGTGTGCGTGCGCGTGTGCGTGTGCGTGCGCGCGCGCGCGCGCACATACAGAACTGGGGTACAGGCCAGAGGTGTAGGGGCCGTGAGAGGATTCACCAGAGACAGTGGGGAGCAGAACAGGCAGATCAACGAAGTACACTGCTGAGGGGAGCAGCAGGCTGGTCAGGAGAGGTCTGCTGCACCATGTGGGTCACCTCCAGGGCAGAGTTTGAACTCATGCTGAAGTGACTGTAGCTTCTTAGTGCTGTGTTATAACCCGCTGCACCACCAGGGAGGGCCCTCCTTTATGTTTTTTAACAATATACCACCATCTTCTTCATTATGGTATATACTGAAATGTATATATAGCTGTAAATATGATTTCAAAAATAGATCATAACTATAAATAAAAGAATAATAAAATAGCCATTTATAAGAAAATAATGTAATTCAGTCAATATTGAATGGCTTGGACATGATCTTGCTCCCCCCAGAATAATAAAGGATTCACATATTTGTACATTCATATAATCTCCTGCTGTAGTTTTTCCAAAATAATGAAGTCTTAGTAAAGTTTTAGCATTAAAAGAATGCAGGGCGGCCCTCCCTGATGGTGCAGCAGGTTAAAGCACAGCACTAGGAAGCTAACGCCACTTCAGCATGAGTTCTATCCCTGACTCATATGGCGCGGCAGACCTCTCCTGGCCCGCTGCTCCCCTCAGCATTGTACTAGATCTTTTTAAAAAAGAATGCAGTTTTAGGAAATTTAGGACATAACAAAATTGTGGGGAGAAATACCGTGTTCTTGTATGTCCTGGTCTCCTGGTCTCCTAAACAGGTTCAACAAAATGAATATCCTGTGAAGTGGTCAAAGTGACATAGGACCTAGAACAATTCTTTATTGGGCATGACTACCCCAAATTTTCAGACAGCTGGCATCTCTGCTGCCACTCCATTAAAGCAAAAAACTGCCCCTCCAGATTTCTGACCATACCTTTGGAAAATATCATACAGCAAACAACTGCTGTGCTAACAGGGAGAAATCTCTTCTATGTGAAATAAATGACTATTATTTCTTCTTCTGGAAGAGCATACCTGGATGTGGACATCGCTTTGTCCTCAGAAGCCTTCCACAATTACGTTAATGCCGCCATGGTGCATGTCAACAGGGCCCTGAAGCTTGTTATTCGTCTCTTTCTGGTGGAAGATCTGGTCGACTCCTTGAAGGTTAGTCCCTTCTATAAGGTTTGGTGGTAAGGCTAAGGAAAACAAGGGCCTGGGTCCCCTAGTCAGAGGAAGGACTGGGTCTTATCAAACAGAAACAAAATATGCTTATCTCAGTCAGCCTACAAAATGGGATGGGAGTCTATAGAGGAGGCATTTCTTACACTCAGAAATCACATGACAACAGTGATGATGAATTGACAAATCCAGTTATAACCTGTCTTTTGCCTAAGAGAACAACAGAATTCTCTGTGCACCCTCAAATGTACAGGTAACCTTCATTTTGAAATTACCACTAAATTTACACAGTCTTAATTAGCTAGTGGAGAATGAGATTAAGAGAATTCAGTTAACCCAGATTTTGTGTTCTGATGACCCTTGCTTTTACCCCCTGATGTTGGCCTTCACAGCTGGCTGTCTTCATGTGGCTGATGACCTATGTTGGTGCAGTTTTCAATGGAATCACCCTTCTCATCCTTGGTAAGGTGGCAGGAGAATTTCTACCATGTTCTTTGAACTAATTGTCAGAGTAAGAGTAAAGTGAGTGCCTGGCATGACTCTTCCTTCCACGTGGCCCAGCGTTAACATCTCTGGGTACCTCAGACTTGATAGTGGAGAAATCTGTGTTCATGGCCACAGGTCTATGAGAAGTTCCTAACTACAAAGAAATACTAAACCAGCTAGAAAAGAGAGTTGTCTAGATTTCCTTTAAATATGGAATCTTTTTTGTAGAAACTGTTTCATAATTTGGAAATTGTTGTTCATGGTATATATAAGAAGGCAGCCTGTTAGCTATATTTCACTGTCCTTTAGTTGAAAATTTTAGCCAGGAGTTCCAATTGAAGATCTATATCCTTATATTTTACGAGGAAAATAGCTATTCTTAAATTGAGAACTACAACCTGAATTTCTCATATGTGTTTTCTGAGGTTTGAGACTTTGTGAGGCATCTGCATTCACTCATGCTGTGCCCTGTGTTCACTTACAGCTGAACTGCTCGTGTTCAGTGTCCCAGTTGTCTATGAGAAGTACAAGGTAAGCACTTGTCTGCTTCAGTTCTAGTAAGTCAGCTGATATGTGACTAGTTTTAGTTCTAACCATTTTTGCTATCTAATTTTGCTAAGTGGTAACAGTGCTTTCCTCCAAGAAAGAGTGTCTAGGAGAGATCAGGCTAGTAAGGACACTTAACTTTCTATACCTTGTGGTGTACCTTTTGAGTTTTACCACATTTTTTAAGAAAAGGACTTAAGGGCCTCTTTGGTGGGGCAGGGATTAAAGGTTAAAGTAAAACTATCACCAGCCACTGCAACACAACAAATTTGATCCCCAGCTATCCTCCATGGATTAACCCCCCATCAAAGACATCCTATTTTTGGCATTTTGGTTAAAATTAGTCTTACAGGGCCTTCCCTAGTGGCGCAAGGGATTAAGTTGTAATACTGTGAAGCTATCCACAGCCACTGAAACACGAGTTCAGTCCCCAGCCAGGGAGCTGACCCACATGACACAGCAAACCTCTCCTGTCTGGCCTGCCACTCCCCTTGGCAGTATATTTCATTCAATCTGCCTGTTGTGCTCCCACTCTGTCTCTGGTGAGTACTCTCACTATCGCACCTCTGGCCTGTACTCTAGTTCTTGTATGCATAAATAAATAAATAAAAATTAGTCTTAACTCAAAAACTGTGACACACTTGTGATTATAGAATATAAACTGGACACACAGTTCCCAATATTCAGAAAACTGTCTCTAAAGGAAAGTCTCAGCAAGTAGGACTTAACTTCTGCAAGAGAAAGAAGTGGTTTTTACTTTTTAATAGAGTTGGGAAATTTTGTGGCATTAATTTGAAGTCTAAAAATTTAAGTTTTTAAAAATACTTTTAAAAACTAGGCATTATTTTCATTTAGTGGGTTTTTTTCAAATGGTTAAATTAAACAAAAGCACACTACCTTCCGGAACCTTGTTCACTTGTATGTTGCCATAACTGACTTGCTCTCCTTCCTTAAAGACCCAGATTGATCACTATGTTGGCATCGTGCGCGATCAGACCAAGTCGATTGTTGACAAGTAAGTACACTTATGGACCTTATGGATCCCATTTCACCATAACACATGCCCCCCGTTATGTTCAGTCCTGTATAAATGCTGATGCCAAAGAACATGACTCAATTCAGTTATTTGATTTCACTAGAAATCATTTAGTCTGCTACTTCAAAAAGCATCCTTTGTGTTGTAGATTAAAATCCTACTTGAAATAACTTTTAAATGTTAGTGACTGCAGTTTCCACCTTCATTTACTTTTGTCTATGTCAGTTTTAAGGCATACTCTTCCCCTCTCCTTTCAAAAGTAGAAGTCCTAGATGAGTGACTTGGGCTTCTTCACTGCCTCTTTTTTCAGACTGCCAAACCCTTCTTTTCCTGTTTTAAACCAGTTTAATAGTCAAGTAATAAAATATTGAGACACTTAATGAATCTATGTCAAGGAACCATTTTTGTTTTTATTTTGTATTATTTATAGTAAACATTAAAACCTTAACACTTCAAATAAAATGTTAACATTTTTCCAGCTTTCTTCAGATGTTAACAACAAAACATCAGAAACATTAAATCCCTTTTGGATGTCCCCTCAATCTTAGCCCCTTTCCACACACCTGTATTTTAGTACATTTTCCAGATTTGATAAAAGGACATTGTAGCTATGTCCGAACAGCTCTGGCTTGATGCCAGGATCTGCACCTACCTTTATGCTTTTTATGCATTGGAGCAAGCAGTTAGCAGCATGCAGTGTGTGTGTGTCTGTGTGTCTGTGTGTGTATCTGTGTATCTGTCTGTCTCTCTTGTCAGTCTGGTTGATTGCTGTTCACCCCAGTTGTGAAGGGTGGTCAGAGTTTGGCTGTAAGCCTGGCTGACTGACAGGCCCCTGCTGTGAGAAGTAACATTGTTGGAGAGTAGCTTTGACTTTAGCTGTAAGGTAAGAATAATTTCAGTGATGGTTAGGTAACCCTAATGATTTTGGCAAGGGTTAGCTAGAATAACTAGCGGTTTTGGTGTCCTGTGAAGGCCTGGGAACTATTGGTTCTAATGGTTTGGGCCTTTTCTAAGTTTGTTGGTCCCTGTACATCTGGCCACTGCTTGGGCCACTAGCAGGTGACCTGGCATTCCCTGGTACTGGCAATGTGTCTAGCACCGTCAACAGATACCATATCCGGATACCCTTGCTCTCTAGACCCCCAATGAGACACCTAGAAGGTTCTGGGCAGTGAAAGAGAACAGACAGTGCAAGGAATAGGGAGAGGACATGGGTCTCAGTGGCATCCTTAGGCTCATCCCAGGTGGACTCGCCACTGTCTCTGTCTCTCCAGAGTAAATCTGTGAAGTGGGAGGAGGTTTTCACAGAGCTCCAGCAAAGCCAGTGCTGTCTGCTGCTATCACTGCTAAGATAAAGATCCAAAACAAGTATCATTTTACCTTTTTTTCTCTTTTTCCTCAATAGGCTTCAAGCAAAACTCCCTGGAATCGCCAAAAAAAAGGCAGAATAAGTACATGGAAATGAGAAACACAACAGTTACTAAAACACCATTTAATAGTTATAATGTTGTTACTTGTCCTATGAAGGAACTGCTCAGTGTCAGCTTGAGCCTGTATTCCAAGCTTTTTTATTTTAATTTGGTATTTCTCCCCTCCTTTCCCTTTTCTCTCAGTATCAAGCACAAGAATTGCTGGACTAAAAAAAGAACTGATATCTTAGAACTCAAAAGAATGCAGAAAGAATCAAATTAATAGGATAAACCAATACCACAGTGGTGGTGGAGCTTTTGCTTGTAGCTTGAAAGGGGAAGGGTTGGGGGTAAAGGAGAAAGGGAAAGAAAAATCGCATCCCTCGGGTGCTTCTCTCCAGTTTTCAAAGGCTTGCCTTACACAGCTTCCCTTCATAGTTTTGCTCTAATTTTTAAGTTAAGAAATGATTAACTTATGAATGATCTTGGGGACAAGAGTGGAATTCCTTCCCGTGAGTTTTTGTTTTTGGGGGGGTTTTGTGCTACCTTCTGATGTCGTCTTCCTACCCCACAGTGTAAGCAGCTAGTTCTAATATTCCTCTTTACTTAGTGATATAACTTTCAACTCTGTGAATAACTTGTAGGTGATAGTGATAACTCCTGGTTCACGGAATATCATCAGATAATCAAGCGTGGAAGCAGAAAGTGGCCCCGGAAAGGAGTCAGCAGGCCCCGAGACTGCGCTCCCTCCCAGCTGCCCCTGGGAAGCAGCACTCCCCCACTGGGAAGGTGGCGTTCCTGTTGTTTCTTTTGGACACCAGTTCTGAGTTAGTTTAAGGACTCATTCCAGAATGTGCTTACTTCCCTCCCCCCTACCTATCTCCCCTCAAGGTTAATAAATATGGTTGTACTTTTCTTATTATGAAATAAATGTCTGTAACTGCTGTACACTGCTGTAAACTTGTTAAAGAAAAAAACCTGCATGTGGGCGCCTCAGTTACCGAGTTTTTGTAATCCTGTCTCAGTCCAAGCAGAGGGGAAACATTCTCCAGAGGTGAACTGCAACACAGAAGACCTTTTTTTTTCTTTTCCCTACAACTTCCTCCTTTACACACTCCATCTTTAACCTGTGCTATCGCTTTACCCCAAGGACCAAAGCCTGGCGGCTGGCTGGAAAGGAGGCATGTGTACCTGCGGTTAGGATACCACAGCCAGTCTAGGGAGGTAGGTTTTGTGGGTCCTTTGGAACTTAGACTGTGAGGCTAGCTTACAGCTGTGTTGTTTTGATGGTTCCTTTTGTTTTCGGGCTCATAAAATGTCTTAGCACTTTGCCCATGGCCCAAGGTGAACTTTTTAGGGTGTTTTCCAAGAAGCTTAGGTAAGGTTACCTGCAGGGCCAGGTCATAGTGGTCACACAATGAAGACAGAACAACTCACGTAGAAAAGCTGGTTAGTTACTGGGAGGCTCATTTCCATGTAAGTGGAAAGTGTCTTCCTCCCCTTCCACCGTGAAAACTATGTAAACTTGAAAGAAAAGTCATCCATGAGCTCCTTCAGGCTGTGATTTGTAACAACCCACAGGGAACATCACAGGTGACTTTGGAGTAAGGGCTATGTTACCATCCTCAAGCACTGCAGCTCTGTAGACGGAGATGTTCTGCTAGAAGGAGGGGGGTTCCTTAAGGGAAGAGGTACCCTTGCCTTAGTCCATTCTGTTTCCCTCCTATCCTTCTGCATTTTCAAGCTGATGATCTGTCACAGTAGGAAGAGCATTCTCCACCCTCCCCTTTGCCCTCCTGATACAGGAAGTCAGTGCCCTGGTCCAGTCTTGGGTTTCCCTCCAAAGGACCTTTTTCTGCACTGGAAGCCTTTACACCTAGCTTGCTTGTTTTGTTACTGCTATGTTTAGATAATAGGACAGATATTTGTGCCACATGGTATTTTTTTTTTTAAGAAAAACCTATAGGTGAAAAATTACTAATGAAACTGTGCGTGTATGTACGTGCAACAAAAATACAATAGTATCTAAGGAGCTTGAATCTTGGTTCCTGTAAAACTGCATATTGATGTGGTATTAATAAAAAAATAAAAAACAATGACTGTGGTGTCATTCTGCTAACTTTATTCTTTATACACAATTTGAGCAAAGTAAGAACCAAACAAGGGCTCCACCAGCCCCCATCCCCACTCCATTTTGAGGCTTTAAAAAAATGGCTAATAGTTGATACTGGTGTGATGATTCCCAAGATCGCAGTTTCCATAGGAGAGCAAAGCATTTGGCTTATGAAAGGAAGAGGCCTTCTAAGATGTGGCCTTAGGAAAAAGGTAAGGAGGAATGACGGGCCAGAGGTCTCTGCTGTCCAACCTACAGCAAGGGTTCCCTGCCTACATACGCCCTGTGGATCCCTCACTCTGAGATGAAGCCAGTCACCATGGAGGGTGGGAGCCACAGTCTTTACTGAAAGAATTTGTCACCTCCCCAAGACTAAGGCTGCCGTGACCCTTAGGCTGGATTTTAAAAACTTACTCAACATACCTCTTAGAAAACTTAGGCTGAAATTTTTAAAATAACAGATGCAAACAATTTCACAAATACACATACAAATGTTTGAATAATGTCACTAATATGGTATATAAATATGTTTCAGAGTAACATTTACATATTGGCCATAATAGCAAGCATACCATTAACTAAAGACTCATGAAGAAACTTCACCTGCTTGTGTCAGACTCCCAAGGCAAGGAGGAGGCACACCTAGAATGGGGACCGTCCCAGCCCCTAACCTGGAGGCCACAGCTGCAGAGGAGAATCACTGATGGCATACCCTAGCACTCAGCCTCAAGATTGAAGGCCGACTATCAACATGGTCAGGCAGGCCTATCACACCAGTTCCTGATTGTGGGCTAGGGCTGCAGACCTATTAGATTTCTAGAGTGATAGCCACACTTGGAGAGCCACTGGCATGCACGCAGCTGTCATTTTCATGAGGCCCTCCATCCTGCATGCCTAAAGTCTTCTCCCTGCCCATCAAGGGGAAAGCCCACTTCTAACCCACCTCTACCCTGGCCTACCTAAACTTAACAGTGGGCGTGGGTGACCAGGACAGTTGCCCCAACTTACCTACTTCTTTTGAACAGGCAGGATAGCAAAAGTGGAAGAATACTCTGGGTCTGAAAACATGCATGGAGGAAAATAAAAGAATGGCAGTGCCCAGCTTGGTGCCAGCCACAATCCCCGTTCCAAAACTTCAATACTGTCTCAGACACGCTGGGAATTCACTTCTCAGCATTCATTCCTGAATCCCGGGTGGCCTCCACAACCAAAAGAACACAGTGCCAGAGTTCTTGTTCTACTTCAGGAAGCCTTGGGCCGGGGTGTCTGACCTCTTCTAGGGTTCTGATGGATGTCTGCACCCTGCATTGGGAGCCTATGGTGGCTCAAGAGCTGCCCTGTGGAGCCCTCACTGGGAAGTATGGTGGGGCTCTGCCATCCTCAGGGGCACTACTGCGCGAGGGCCTGTGACAGCTGGCATTTGCCATCCTTAGGCAGGCCTAACGGAAGATTTTTACAGCCTACCAGATATGGGAGGCAGTGTGGTGTAGTGCAAAGAACACTGAATAGGGAGTGGAGATTTCTATTCTAATCCTTGGTTCTGTTTCTATCTGGCTGTGTGACCATTTCTGTTTCTGGGCTCCATTTTTACCCATTTGTGAAAGGGAGGGGGTTGGGTTCTAGTTGATCTCCAAGGTCTTTCCAGCTGACAAGTTGAATTATATAAAAATGCTATAAAATTCGTGATATAAAATCCAATTCCCAATCAGGAAGTGTCAAGGGGACTGGGCCTGAGGCACTTGAACCTTGGGCTCTGGCCTGGGGGAAAGAGGGGACTCTCATTTGAGAGGAAGTGTTTCCTCTCTGCTTTCTGCTTTCCACCCACATGGTCAGCCACTGACCCCAGGGACCAGGGCTTCTTTCCTTCCAGGCCCAGCCCTCAAGCCCCTCCCACTGCCGTCCCCACTCTCAGTCTTTAAGACCAGAGGAATTAGCCTGGCTATGTGAAGAGCAGAGACTGGAGGAGAGACCTGGGGCCTCACAAATTAGTGTGGGTTGCTTGGGGTCCTTTTGTCCCCACCCCCTCAGTCCTCACTCCTTCCTTTAGGTCCTTCCTCCACGGCCTCACAGCTTATCTCTGATACACGCATAATAAATAAGACATTTGCACATAGGGGTGACAGGGACAGCTCTTCCCGCCCCTCCCCCGTTCATATAAAAGCATTAAATACAGTTTCAAAATAAAATACAAAGAGCAAAAAGGGCCTGATCTCGGGGCCACCTGTTCTCCACAGGAGAATGAATCTACACATCCCTCTCGGACCTGCCTGGGAGATCTCGGGTCTCCTCCTGCCCCCCACACCCCGGGCCAGGCGCTGTGGCCGAGGCCCGGCCCCAGACCCCAGGGGTTAAGAACGGTGGCCAGTCCACCACAGACAAAGGGGACAGGGAGGGGCGGGGCTATAACGCCCACAGCCGGGACCACCAGTGCCCCGGGCTCTGACGACGGGGGGCCCCCGCTGAAGCAGGGGCGCCTGGCAGAGTAAACGGAGGCCTCCAGATAGGAGGGGAGCAAAGGAAAAAGTGCTGATCCCTTGACAAAGATCTCAGTTGGGGCCGCGGGTCGGGTCGGGCCGGAGGGTGGGTGGGGCGGCCCAGGTTGGGCTCCAGCGGCCCGCAGGCCCGCGCCCACAGTCCAGGCCTCTGAGAGGCCGCAAACCAAGCGTGGTGATCGAGCCGGCGGTAGCAGAGCCCGCGGCGAACCAAGAGGCCCCGAGGCGGACCCGCCGGGGAGGAGCCCGCGCCCCGCCTTCCGCCCAGGCTCGCGGACTAATACTGACAGTCGGCTCTCCATCCCCGCCCCGCGAGGACGGCAGGGGCGGGGTTGCGCAGCTCACGGGCCCCTCGGGCGCGCCCAGAGCGCGCGGACAGGCGTGGCTCCAGGTCCGGGGTGGGGGTGGGG
>NW_004567116.1:3091676-3096031 GCF_000260355.1 Condylura cristata | reverse complement strand
GGCCGTCCTCGTCCTCGTCCTCTTCCTCGGCAGGGCGCTCCGACGGCTCCCCCGGGGAGAGCGGAACCTCGCCTAGGGAGGGACAAAGGGCCGCGTTGAGTGGGGGGCGGGACAGCCGAGCGGCCACTGGCTGCCCCCCCAGTCCCATCCGCGGACCGCCCCCTCCACCTTCCGTGGTCAGCAGCCCCTCCCCCGCGCGAAGGCTTCCCGACAGCGGACACCCTCCGCGGCCAGGCGCCGGCCCAGCACGCGGCCCGCTCCGCCTGCGCTGGCCCTCCACCAGCTCACCCCACCGCTCCTCCTCTGGCTCCTCCGCCGCCCCTCCCCCCTCCTCGGAGGCTGCGGCCGTGCTGGGGGCGGCAGGGTCCCCGGGCAGCCCCAGAGCCAGCAGGTGGCCGGCCTTCTCGCTCCACTCCTGGGCGATGAGGGCCTTGGCCGGCCCGCCGAGGCGGGTGGAGCCCGGGTGGCGCTGGCGTGGGTGCCGCTGGAGGGTGCTCATCTCGAGCGAGGCTAGCGCGCCCCCGCACGCCAGGCACACCGGGCCGCGCCGGCCGCAGTCCAACTCCATCAGGTACTCCAGCCGCCAGCGCTCCTGGGAGTGGCGGCAGGGGCTGCGGCCCCGCGGAGGCCGGCCCTGGTCCCCCACCCCCTGGCCCTCCTCCAGCCCATCCTCGGCCTCTGCGGGCCCGGGCCTCTCAGGGACCCAGCCAGCCTCTTCCTTTAGGTCTGGGGGACTGAGATCCTGAGAGGAGGGGGCTCCCGCAGCGGGGGCCAAGTCGAGGCTCTTTCTGGTCAAGTCCTGGGGGGCGAGGTCATCGTCTGTTGGGGAAGGGGTGAGGGAGAGCTCAGCCTGCTGGCTGGGTTACCCTTACCTAGGCAGAGGGGGGTCCCTTGCTCCTCACCCCAGCCCCAAGCTAGAAGCCCAGCCAGGAAGTGGAAGGGGGTTTGAGTCCCTCCCAGTTTTGGTCACAGACCCCACTTTGCAGCCCTAATATGGGGGGGTCTTGGCCCTGGGAGGGGCCTCGCACCTGATGGGGACTGGGTGAGCTCAGACAGTGCCTCGGGCTGGCCCCCCCAGGCCTGTAGCAGGGCGCTGCGCTGGGGGCCGCTGAGCCCCAAGGAGCTGGGGTGCACCTCCAGCACGTGGGCCCGGATGTCGTCCAGGTGCAGGCTGGGCAGTGCCAGGCCACAGGCCATGCACACCAGCCGGTTCCCCCGCGGGTCATAGTCCATGAGACACTCTGCCCGGAACCAGTTCTGCAGGGACTCCTTCAGCCTCCGCTCCAGGCGCCGGGCACCCTGCCCCCTGCAGCCCCCAGCCCTCCGGGAGGTGGAGAGGCCTTGCCGAGCCGGGGGTGCCACTGGGCCCCCTTGCTGCTGGCGCCAGCCACCCCCACCAGCTGGAGTTTTGCCTGAAAGGGTTGGAGGGAGGGAAGGAACTAAGATGCTGGACCTCTGGGGGAGCCCCCCACCACAGCCAGGTCCACCGCCAACCTCTGGCTCAACTCAGCCTGCAACCTCACCTTGGCCCTTTGGCTTCCTCTCTGCTCCAGTCTTCACCTTCCAATCCTCAAGCCTGCATTCCCCCATACACACACCACACACACACCCTAGACCTCCCTTACTCCACCCCAGACCCAGATTCTAGTCCCTTTCCTCACTCTGCAACCACACCTTCCCATTCCCCTCCACTCCCAACCTTTCCCTGCCTGCCTCTCCAACCTCTGCCAGTCTGGATTCTTCTAGAACCACCAAAGTCAAAGCTGTCAGGGATGCTAGGCCCCCCATCGCACAGTCCACTCCCCACTACTGCTGTACAGTAAGGGTAATGAGCAAACATCCCCACCCCTGAAAAAGTGCAATGACTGGCTCAACAATATCTCTGGTTGGCAGAGATGCCAGGGCAGTCTTGGGTTGCCCCACCCACCAACCAGACCCCCGCCTCTCCAGGTCTCCCGTTACCTGGGCCCTTGGGCGGGCAAGCTTGGAGGCTAGCCCCTTCTTCCTCCTCTTCTTCTTCCTCCTCCTCCTCCTCCTCAGCCCCCTGGACCCCCAGGCCCTCGGCCTCTCCACAGGCCCCCAGCCCCAAGTGGGCATCCCAGCTGTTGCTGATGACTTCCTTCTCCCGGGGACTCCAATGTAAGGAATAGGGGTGTTTCTGGCGGATGTGCCGCTTGATGGTGCTGAGCTTGAGCGTGGCCAGGGAGCTGCCGCACACCATGCACACCATGCCGTGCCGGGCCGGGTTGAAATCCATCAGGTACTCTAGCCGCCAGTGGTCGTGGTAGTAGCGCCGGTGGTCACGGCCAGGGATGCGGCTCTTGCCAGGCCTCGAGGCCCGGGCCTCACAGTGGTCTGAGTATTTCCTGCCTGAAGATGCTGGTCCCCTGGCCCTGGAGGAGGGGAGGGGGGCACTCCCCCAGGACCCCAAGGCACCCCCTTCCAGCTGAAGATCTGGCCCTGAAGAGGGGAAAAGGGAGACAAGTTTTCAATCTCTAATATCAGAGAAAGAATCCTAGGCTTTGATTTTGCACCCCAATAAAGGGATGTGGGGGAGAGGAGTGTGGGGTCGGGAAAAGGATGGCCATAGTCATAAAAGAAGGGAGTCAAATCACGGGCCCTCACAAAGAACCAGCATCCTGTAAGAGTGAACCAAGAACAAAAGGACACAGGCATTGTGAGGGGCTGGCGCTGACTTTTAAAAAAAAATAAGGGGACAGCCACGGAGGCAGTGGGCTCTGCAAGCCCCCTGTTTGGGCGAGAGCTGCAGGGGGCAAGAGCCGGGAGAACAGCATGCAGGCGGGCACAGCCAGCGCACGCAGAGTGGGCAGCAGGGTGAGAAGAACAAAGGGGGCATCTGTCTGTAACCAGTCGGCACAGAACCCACCCGTCTGAGGCCCCTGGGTCATAAGGAGGGCCCCACCTAAAAGATCATCTCCAGTTTTCCAATAAAGCTTCAACCACAGCTTCCTGAGAAGTGGAGGGAGAAGGTGTGCCTTATAAGCCCTGACAGTGTCCCAAATGTAAGCTCCCATGGGAGGGATTCCCCTGACAAAGCTGTCAATACCTCTAGGGAAAGGAGTTTCTAGGACCCTGACTTCCTGGGAGTCTCAGGGAGTCAGGACTCCGGAGAGGGGTAAAGAGAGCCAGAGTAGCTGGCTGCCTAAACACTGCAGCAGGGAGTGGCCACCCCCAGGCAGCCCATCAAGTCTTTCTGGTGAATTATTTTTTGCACTGGCCAGCAGCTGGCCACTGCCCAACAGCCAGAGGTGGGCCCCAGCCAGAGGTGGGCCCCAGACAGGAGAACAGCCTGCTCATCCAGCAGTGTTCCCTTTGGCCAACCAGAGACCCCAGACAGTCCTCCACCCTTCCGGCAGTTTGGAGGCACTTTCATTTGGCCACGTAAGTCACTCAAGTGGTCACTTTCCCTGTAGAGAGTCAGGGTGGGGAAAACAAAAGGCGGACCAGAGTGGCTCCTGTGACCATTGTGTTTTGTGGGTCTGGGGCTGACATACATCCCCTGAAGAGGCTCTGACACCTTAGTCGGAAAGCTGGGTTCAAGTCCTGCCTTCATGGGAGCTGGCACCGTGACCTCTCATAGGTCATGTCGGCCGCCGGGCCTAAGCTCTTTGTCTGCAGAGCCAGTGGAGGGCTAACTGGCCTCTCAGCATCCTTCCAGCGCTGGATGGCGGCTAGTCTAAGATGGACTGGCCCTTTAAGAGCCGAATCAAGGGGAGGAGCTGAGATTCTATAAAAACAAAAGGGGATGGGGAGTTTCTGGGAGGGGAGCTCCGAGATTCGGGCTGCGTCTCCCAAGTCTGAACAGAACCTTCGCGGATCTTAAGGCGGGGACCCGGCGGCGGAGAGATGAGGCAGTCTCCCCGGAGAGCCGGCGCAGGGCTGGCGGGTCCCGCTAAAGCTGACAAATTGTGGCAAATTTTTTTCAAAAGAATGGAGGAAATAAGACGCGGGTAGGAGGGGCAGCAGGGAGTCTGCCTTTGTGGGCGAGCCCATCCCTTTGAAAACTGCCCGCCGTGGGCAAGGCGGTAGTGGGCCCCTCGAGGCGCAAGCTGTAGGCGCCTTCCTGGGCAGAGCGTGGGGAAGGAGCGAAAAGCCACAGAGGAGACGCCAGACTTAAGACAGCGGAGCCCCGGCCCATCGCCCCTGGGGAAAGCCCCGACTGGACACACTTTTAAGAAACGGCGGGATACGGGGTACCACCGGGAATCCGAAAGAGAAAGGGGCGGGGGCCGCAAGCCCAGCAGCCCGAGGCGCGCGCCCCGTGGCGCGGGGCCAGGCCCCCCGGGGCCCCACCGGCCCCCCTCACCCCCGGCCCCCGCGCGTCCCCTCTCTGA
>NW_004567116.1:3076166-3091170 GCF_000260355.1 Condylura cristata | reverse complement strand
GGGGCGCATGCACGGTGCTGCCGGCCGCACGGACGGCTGGCTGCTCGCTCGGCGGCGCGGGCTGGACCGGGGTGGGGATTCCTGTCTGGGGCCCCTGGGGCTCCTTTAAGGGCTCCTGGGTAAATTTAAAGGGGCCGCGCGCTATTTCCTCCTGCCAGCTCGCGGGGGGCTGGAGGGGGAAAGGCAGGAGGCGATGAGCCGGACCGAAGCTCCGCAGCCGGCGCCCGCCCCGGTCGTAGGGAGCACGGACCTCGCCGCCCTCGCGCGCCCGCTCCGTCGCCTCCGGAGCTCCGGTCCCTGCGCCTGAGGGGTCACCGGGGTGGCGAGGGGCGCCCGCGTCCGCAGCAATGCGCTTCCACCCAGGTTCGGCTTCCAGCCACTGCCCCCTCGGGGCATCTCAGCTCCAGCTCCCAGCGCCGGCGCCGGCGGAGAATCGCCGGGTGGGGAGGACTCGGTGGCTGCCAGGGGCTGCCTCCTCCGGCGCGAGCTCGGCGCGGGCCCCGGGGCGGACGCGACTGGCAGGGGCCCCAGATGGCGGCGGCCCCGCCGAGAGGGTGGAGCCGCGGGGCGGCCGCGCCCCCTCCCGCGGGAGCCGCCCGGCTGCGCTGGGAGTTCGTGCTTCTCCATCTAGCTCTGGGGGAACACAGGCGAGGCTCCCCCAGAGCTGGGGCCGCGGCCGCGGAGACTCAAGCCCTGGAGCGGGGCGCGCAGTAGACCCGAAGAGAGCCGGCTGCACGGGCTCCGACGCGGCGAGGCGGAGGTGGCCCCAGGATGGAAGCTGGGAGGAGAGGGCGTGCGCCGCCGTGACTCAGGCTCCTGTCCCAGCCGGCCTGAGGTACCGGACGAGGCCCTAGACACAGCCCTAGCACCCCCACCCGGTCCGAGGAGCTGGAGATCTCTGGCCCCGGGCGGGGTGCCCGGCACCTGGGGACGCGCGCCACCACAGCTGGAGCGCGCTGGGGCAGACCCAGACTGCGAGGCCCAGGCTGCCCAGGAGGAAAGGGGTGCGGGGGGGGAGCAGCTCCCGGGAAGCTCAGAGGAGGGACCCCGGAAGGCAGCCAGGGGGCACGGCAGCCTAGGGTCCTCGTGCGAGGGCCGGCTGGAGGAGCAGGTGCTTGCTTTGCCTGTGGTTGGTCGCCCACAACAAAGGCGATTCCTGGAGATCCAAATTACAGGGTGCGGGAGGCCATGTGGAATCTTATTACCTAGACGTGGGTTTTAATGACTCCACTCAGAAGGTACCCCGCTGTACCGTGGAGCAAGCGCCCCTAGATATCCTTGAGGGATGCGTGCACTCTCCAAACACCTACTGTGTGCTGCCAGCTTTGGGGGCGCTGGGCTCACAGCGGCGAAGGCGACAGGCAAATCTGATACTGTTGACGATGTAACAGGCGCCCATGGCTATAAAAAGGAAACGATGCCAGCGTTTGAGAGCCTTGGGAAACATAGCTGCACTCGGACCATCCGGAGCTCACCCAAGTGTTTCTGAAGAGGGATGGAAACTAAAATTTTCAAGAGTCTAAAGGTGTCTGTCTCCTTTGGAGATGTGTCATCTCTTCCTCAGTCCCCACGAAAACCTGCGAAAGTTGTCACATTGGGTAAACTTAGTCTCATCCTACTGCTCTGCTGTCCACCACTGGCCTTGCTCTCAGGAAGGTCTATACTCCTTTCGAATAGGTGCCAGGCAGGGCCTGAGAATGGGGAGTAGTCCATATTTCCTTCGCCTGTGCCAGGCCCCGGGACACAAAGGAAAAATGAGACATAGATCTGGTGACTTCACATGCCGCTAAGTGTGGTGGAAACAAATCACAAAGGTCACCAGCGCTGAGGGCTGGCTGCTGTGAGACACCAGGGTGTCCTTCCCGTTCTCTTCCTATATGTACTAATAGGGTAATTTTGTTTGTTACCAAAAGTAAGATATCCCAGCCATGCAGAGTCCCTTTTAACAACCTCTCACCTGCCTCTCCTCCATACCCTGCATATCATCAGGTCTGGCTCCAAACTCCGTAGTTCCCAACCATTTTCCCACTTCCCATTTAACTCTCAGACACCCTAAGATAAAGTTTCACTTTTCAGATGAAGAAATGGAGGCTCCAGGCTCACAAGTGTCTACCCAGGCCATTCCTCCAGGAGAGCAGCTCTGGGCGAGGACTCGAGGGCTCACCCTGCGGGTTCCACCTCCCAGAAGCTCTTTGTCAGCTGGTGGGAAGGGGCAGACAGGGGCTACCCTGCTCTGTGTGTGTGTGTGTGTGTGTGTGTGTGTGTGTGTGTGGTACTTTTACTTCCGGGGGTCTTTCTCTATTTAAAAAACAAAACAAAGCAAGATTGAGTGTTTCTGTGGGTCCTGCAGGTTTTTCTAATATAAGAAAAAAATATTTTTGATCCTTGGAGTACTTTATTTCCACCCAATTTTAAAATAAAGTAGATGTTTCCATGACCCCCTAATAGTGTGACTGGTCCTTGTGCCCCCAGTTCCCAGCAGAGAGCAGGCCTTGGCTGCATTGCAAGGGGTAAGTGCCCCAGACGCACTGGGGAAGGTTTGGCTTGAACCAAGTCTTGAAAAACTGGAGAAGGGACCCCAGGGCTTTCCCAGTCAATGGCAGGGAAGTTGCAAGCGCAGAGGGTTTCCAGTGGGATAGCAGAAGTGAACATGAGCCTTGGGTGCCAGGCTGAGTGGGAGCCTGTCCTCAAAAGCCCAGGGAGCCCGGGTGCCAGTACTCACCTGAGCCCTACAGCGTGGGGAGGGAAGCACAGCCTGTGGGCACTGAGGGTCCAGCCACCAGGGTGAGCTAAGACTAGGCGCAGCACCCAGGAGACTGTAGGAGACACAATTTCACCACACTTGGGGCACCAGAGAGGGTGAAAAGCTGTCTGTGTCCTCATCCCCCACCCCTGCTGCATAGGCCTTGGGGTCCACCCAGAGGAAAGGACACTTGCTCCTCAAGGAGCTGTCAATATTTGTCCCCATGCCAATGCCTGAAAGCAAATTCTTCCCAGAGGGGTGCCTTTTTCTGGTTCTTTAACCCACAGTGGGGGCCCTTTGAAGGGCAGTCATGGATCACTTAACCTGCTTTCCAGCAAAGAGGGACCACATAGAGGATAGCCCCTGTGTTCCCTACAATGAATGTAGTGTACTAGAAGTGGGTGTAATTATGCTGACCTACCTGCACCTCTCCTGCCAGATACCTCAGCCCATCAGTGACATTTGACTAAATTCTAACAAGGCCCCTTGGAGGTTGGCAGCTTTCTAGACTGAGCCATATGGAGAGAGAAGCGACAGGCTGCAGAACCTGGTCAAAAACGTGGTCAGAGGGCCACGGGGCTAACTCCCAAGCATCTGTATTGCAGGGGACAGAAAAAGAAAGTGGGGGTGGGAGGCAGAAGCCCTCACAACCTGGAGACTTTGGAGCCTGCGCCACAGCCAGAACTTACTTTGCACACATCTCTCCCCTCCATGCTCTGGCTCAGATCATCAACCAATGTTTGGGGTCTCCAGCCAGGGCCCCTCAGGCTCCCAGGGTGGCTGGTCCCTGTCTGAGGAGGCAGCACCCCTGCATACTCCCCACTTCAGGATCCCAGGTAACAGTCCAACAGAAGCAGGGCCTGGCTGCTGGCTGGAAGGATGAACTGTGTGGCGTCCATAAAGAAAGCATCTGTGGAGTGACATATCAACCTCCAATTCTAAATGGTCACCTGCACTCATGATCAAAGAATGAAAGAATTCTACTTCTCAGTATGCCTCAGAACTATAAAACAAACATTTGTTTTGAAAAGGGGTCTTTCAACATTGTCCAGAGGGCAGACCTAAACTCTCCAAGAACAAAGGTCCAGGGGCCTCCCTGGTGGCGCAGGGAACCTGACCCAACCTGGCACAGCAGACCTCTCCTGTCTCACCCCTTGCTTCCCTCAGCACTATATTTCCATAGATTGGCCTGTTCTGCTCCCCACTCTGTCTCTGGTGAATCCTCTCACCTCTCTGCACCTCTGACATACACCCTAGTTCTTTGCCTACATACATTTTAAAAATCTTTAAAAAAAATACTACTGAGTACATATATACAATGGAATATTACTCAGCAACCAAAAAAGAGAAACACATGTCTTTTGCAGCAACTTGGATGGAGCTGGAAAAGATCATGCTTAGTGAGATAAGCCAGAAAGAGAAAGAAAAATACCGGATGGTTTCACTCATAGCAGGAGTATAATGGACCAGGCGAGAAAATAACAAAAATAATGAACAACCATATACCAGAGACATTCTGTGGGGGTGGAGTGGGGAATGGGATCAAAAACGGGGGGGGGGGGCGGGGAAGGGAGGGAAATGCAGGGGACTAGGGTGGTGGCACAGGGGTGATCTGGTGATGGGAAACCCGCGGGGATTACAATCGAGATGGAAAAAAAAAGGTGCAAAATGATGTAAAAATAAACTTTGTAATAAAAAAATAAATAAAAGAAAAAAATGCAATAAAACAGGAAGATGGGAAGAGCAATGGAAAAAAAAAAAATACTACTGAACGTTAAAGGGACATTCCATGTAGGTTTCAAATGAAGTCGCCCCTTGTTAAACTCCAAAGGAATTCCAAACCTAAAGTTTATCTCAGGGTATAAGTGTGCGTGTGTGCATGGGGTGGGGCTGGGAGAAGAGCGGGGAGTCAATGCCAGCCACTTAAATTTGAAAATAAAGTTTATGTTTTTAAGGGGAGAAGGACACTGGAAAGTTCTTGCCCAGTAGTAACTCCTTGAATGTTCAGGAGAATAGCTGTGGCATCTCAAGTGAAGAGCCACAAGTGGGAAAACAAGTAATTTATCCAAAACCACACAAATTAGGGAAAAGAATCAGCCCCAAGCCTGCCGCTCTCTGGTTCCTTGACACTTACCCCACCCAACACATACATATTTTCTTGTAAAATATTTCAAACATATGAGGACAAAAATCTATTTTCTCCATACATACCTTTCAGCTGAACAATCTAAACATTTTGACACATTTGCTACAGGATAATTTTTTAAATAATTTTTATATTTGCCATAAAAGGATCCCGTATACAGACATGTTTGGGAATGTACAGTGTGATATATAAAGAGCTTGTATTAATTCCTCATTTCTTTGAGACTATTTCCATGTTTCTTTAACAAATCATGTAGCCAATGACAGGCCAACCGTAATATTCCTGGTATCAATCTGTATGCAAGTGCAAGAACTAAATTTGTCTAGTTAGAGATCTATTCTTTCATGCATAGACAGATTAATCAGCGCAGGTAAATGTGTGTGATGCAATCCTTTACGTACTGCACAGAAATGTCTCTGTAAAGCACCAAGATGCATTAATAATTAGAAAAAATACATCAGAATAATACTTACTGATGTGAGTTTCACTCATGAATCCAGACATCCACTACAGGACGATTTTTAAGAAAAAAGCACACAGAGAACTGAAGTTGCTACAAAACCTCCCCGCTCCATTCCTGGAGTTAACCCTGCAGACACCAATCTAATGCTCTCACTGCCCCCAATGACTTTTGCATGTTTAAACTTTTCATAAATGGCATTAATCTATACTGAACATTCTGGGAACTACTGAAACAGTTTGCCCTTTGCCCACATAAGCAGTACAGCTTATTCTCAAACACACTCACATGCTGGGTCAGGTGTGCTCGTTGCACATCTGTTGCAGTCATCACCCCTGAGGTTGGCTCACAGATGCACCTCACCGCCCATGCACTGATTCCAGATTCCAATTCTAGGAGGACTGGTCCAATAAAATACACTTAATGTGCAGTTGCATAAGCTATTTATTTACTGGGATGATGTAATCAATCAGAAAATACAGGGTAACCCTCCTGTGCCTATCAGTTGGTACCAAAGAAAGGCTACTTCTAAGGACAAGGTTTCAAGTCGCCCCAGTTCCCACCAGGCAGAAAACCATTGGCACCTCAAGAGGTGCTTGGAAATGTCCCAGATGCCGGAGCGCTTCTGCCGGGTCCCCAGCTCCTGGTGGTAGGGGTGTCTCCAACAGGATCCCCACACTCCCTCCTCCTCTTCCAGCGTGAACACCTGGTTCTAGCTTTGCCTTTACTTCTGCAGCCCACTAAGGGAGGACAAGCCCTAAATGGCCCAACTCCTAACCCGGCACAGGTGGAGATGGGGTGACAAAGTAACTCACAAGGAAACCCCTCATCCCTGCCCTCTTGACATGTGTCAGAGCTGGCCATTTGGGATTGCTGGGTCCCATCCCATAACCTGTCACCCACAACAGAGCACCCAACAGCTGCTTAGCTGCCTGCTAGCTCTCCTCTCAGTATGAGTCAGAACCCTTTGTGGTAAATCACAGAAACCCACATTGAATCAGCTTAGATTTTTTTTTCCCCAGAAGAGTGTTCATACCACCCAGTATCAAAAAGTAAAAAAGAGGCCCTCCTTTGTGGTGCAAGGGGTTAAAGCGCAGCACTGTGAAGCTCTCTGCAGCCACTGCAGCCTACCTTAGCTCCCCCGCCAGGGCGCTGACCCAGATGACCCAGCAAACCTCTCCTGACCCACCCACTGCTCCCCTCAGCTATGTATTTCAGTAGATCCACCTGTTCTGCTCCCCACCATCTCTGGTGAATCCTCTCACCCCCACACCTCTGGCCTGTACCCAGTTCTTGTATGCATAAATAAATAATATATATATATATATTTTTTAAAGTAAAACAGGGGCGCTCCCTGGTGGCGCAGTGGGTTAGAGTGCAGCACTGCAAGCTAGTTCTGCAAGTTCAATCCCCTGCTCCGGAGGTGACCACATGATGGAGGTGACCCACATGGCGCAGCAGACCTCTCCTGACCTGCCCACTGCTTTCTTAGCAGTGTGCCTTGTCAATTTGTCTGTCCTGCTCCTCACTCTGTCACTAGTGAATCCTCTCACTGTCCCTGCACCTCTGGCCTGTACCCTAGTTCTGTATGCATAAATAAATAAATCTTAAAAAAAAAAACATTAAAAAAAAAAAGTAAAACAACACACTTAATGAAAACAGTTGGCAACTGGGTCCACAGCCCATTGTGACAGGTCTGCCCATCTGTTGTCTTGAGGCAGTCTCCATGTGGAGTCTCCCAGGAGCTCGTCAGGATTCACTCTTGCTTCCAGGCTGTGCCTGTGCCAACCTGGGCAGTCAACTCGGCGTCCAGATGTCCCTTCGTGCTTGGCACTTACACATTCAGCTGGCTGGTCAGTGGCTCCTTGGTCAACTCAGGCCAATGAGGGCACCTCTCCCTCAGGCACAACCTCGCCTCTGCCTCCAAAGTCCCTTCTCCCCCACCTATTACACCCCGACAGCTGCCACCCAACATGACCCACTGCCCTGCCCAACACAGGGGGCCTTAGGACCCTCTCTCAGGGCCTCCAGGACCTGAACACATGTCTTCCCCTCAGAGTTGGTTTTACTTGGATGCGACATCCTGCCCTAAATTAGGGTTCCCCAGGTGCTCCCCAACACAGTCCTCCCCAGGTCTAACTCTCATTGGTCCGAATTGCTCCCGTGTTTATGCCTCAACCCTTTACTGTGGCCAGACCCCCCAGATCTGGCCCTCGCTGCTGCCGTGGTCTCACGCTCCCTCCTGGAGGAGATGGCGGCAGCACCCCACATCCTGAGGACTGACTGGGTGGCGGCCACAAGAGAAAATGTGCAGAGCTGAGGAAATAGGGTTGCTATACAGACACCTAGCTACTGGGGTCGGGAGTGCGAGGTCGTGCTAACCAAACGCAACCACAAGAAGTCAGAGGAGGGGATGCAGTGCCTCAGGGCTGCAAGTCAGAGTGGGGACGTCCAGAAGCCAGCTGCATCCACACGTTAAATAGTAAGATGTCATTCATCTTCCATCTGCTTGGCAAAGAGGGGGGTGGAGAAAGCGGGACCCACAGATGGACATGTTACTTAGTAGGGACACCTTGGAGTGTAAATTGGGCAAATCTATTTAAATCTAAAACCACATATTCCTAAGTGCATATGTTATCTCGGGACAGAAAAAGGACAATAGTGGAAAAATGAATCCATAGACGGTTCTCTCCCACCCCCCACCAACTCATACACTGAAGTTCTAACCCTCAATGCAACTATATTTGGAAACAGGGCTTTAGGGAGTTCATTGAGGCAGGGTGTCCTTACAAAAAGAAGAGATGCAAGTGCACAAAGTCTAGGTCACTCGAAAGAGTGGGAAGCTGGCCACTTGCAAGACGGCAGGAGAGGCCCGCCAGCACCAGCCTTGCTGACACCTTGAACTTGGACTGTGGGAAAGTGAACACATGTTGGTTAAGCAACCCAGCTGGTGGTATTCTGCTATGGTAGCTGTTAGTGGACCAGTGCAACTAGTGAAACTCAAAGAAAGTCTGGAGTTCAGTTAGTACTAATATGCAAATGTTGGTTTTTCAGTCTTGGTAAGTACATATGATAATGAAAGATGACAACTTTAGGGCCTCCCTGGTAGTGCAAGGGTTGTCTCACACTATCAAGCTATCAAGCTATCACTGCAGCCAGAGTTTGATCCCCAGCCAGGGAGGTGACCCACAGGGCGCAGCATACCTCTCCTGCCTCACCCGCTGCTTCCCTCAGCAGTAGATTTCAGTCAGTCAACCTATTCTGTTTTCCCGCCCTTTGTCTGTCTTTGGTGAATTCTCTCATACCCCCGCACCTCTGGCTTGTACCTGAGTCCTTGTATGCAAAAATAAATAAATAAAATAAATCTTTTTTTAAAAAGAGCAAAGGAGCTGAAGAGATATTTTTGCAAAGAAGAAACACAAAGGGAAATGGGCATGGGAAACCTGGTTAATGTCCTTAGGAACATTAATGTCCTTAGAAAACCTGGTTAATGTTAGGAAAAGGCATATCCAAACCCTTTTGATATATTATCATGTGCCCCTTGAGTGGCTGTAACAGAAAAGATGGACAATAGCAAGTGTTGGCAAGGACATGGAGAAATTGGATCCCTCTTAATGCTGCTGGTGGGGAAACTGGGTATAGCAGCTGTGGGAAGAGTCTGGTGACACCTCAGTAGGTTAAACATAGAATTACAATATCACTCAGCAATTCCACTCCTCGGCATATACCTCCCCAAATCAAAAGCAAATGTCCAAACAAAGATTTGCCCATAAATGTTCCCAGCAGAACTAATCACAATAGCCACAAGATAGAAATTACCTGGATATCTATCATTGATGAGTAGATTTCATAAAATAGTACACAGAAATACTATTGAATATGGTCCAATAATAAAGAGAAATGCAGCACTGCTGTGTTTACAAGGGCATGCTAATTAAAAGATGCCAGTAACAGTATTTATATAAAATTTCCAGGATATAAAGGTTAATAAAGTCAGAAAGCCCATTAGTGGAGGAGTTGGGACAGTGGGAAGTGATTGCTAAAGGATTTCTTATAGTGGGTTTGGTTTAGGAGGGCTGAAAATGTTATAAAATTAGTTTATCATGAAGATAAGACAAAACATTGACTAGCACTTGTTTACGATTTAGTTTAATTTATTTATGCACATAACACCTGGATCACAGGGAGTGAGAAGATTCATCAAAGACGAAGTGGGAAGCAGAATAGGCAGATTTAATGAAATCCACTGCTGAGGGGAGCAGCAGGGAGACAGGAGAGGTGTGCTGTGCCATGTGGGGCACTCCCTGACTGTGGATCGAACTCAGACCTCAGTGACTAAGTATAGCTTGATAGTGCTGAGACTTTAATCTGTAGGCCATCAGGGAGGTCCCAAACTTCATTTCTTGCCCACAGTCTGTGATAAGACCATGCCTCAGCTAGGCCAGCAGGACCCAGCCAGATCTGGGTGTCCGTGTAAGATCTAGACTGAAAAAGCATCCATTCCCTGCCACGTCCCCTCCCGTGGCGCCTAAGTGAGAAGTCCTTAGAGCTTGGCACGGTCAAGGTACCGGGCACAAGGGAGGAATATGTGGCCCTCCAGGAATAGAAGAATGGCTGATTCTCGAATGGTCACTGTAACTTTGGATTTGTTTTCTGATTCTGTTGACACACAATGCACTGAACTAAAGAAATGTTATGGATACTGTGCTTCATTTCTAATGATACTCTTGATAGGAATGTAACTTCCTCTATTCTCGATACTGATTAACTTCTGAGAAACTCCCTTATAATCTTTAATTCTATTATACAATTAACTCCTGTACACCAGGTGGCTTGTGAAACGAATGGAGAGAGCAATTAAAAGGATTAGAAAGGCCATAGGTGGTAGATAGGGCATTTGTTTAGCAGCACTGAACCTTGAATACACTGGTTTCCTAGGGCCCCAAGTTGGTTTCGGGCCCCTGACAACATCTCAGAAATAATAAGATGCCATGGTTTCCTAGAGCCTCAAGTTGGTTTCGGGCCCCTAGCAACATCTCAGAAACAAAAAGAAATTAATGTACTACCTGTCAAGCTTCTATTAAAAGAATCATTGTATCCCTATATTTGCTTGCCAAGAAAAATTGTATAAATGCTCTGTACTCTTAAAAATAAATCACATTCAGGGCCCTCCCTGGTGGCGCAGCGGGTTAAAGCACAGCACTAAGAAGATTAAGCCACTTCCGTATGAGTTCGATCCCCGCCTGCCCCAGAGGAGCTCCACATGGCGTGGCAGACCTCTCCTGACCCACCCACTGCTCCCCTCAGCAGAGTACTTCGTCGATCTGCCTGTTCTGCTCCTCACTCTGTCTCTGGTGAATCCTTTCACCCTCCGCATCTCTGGCCTGTACCCCAGTTCTGTATGAATAAATAAATCTTTATATATATATATATACTTACCTGGCAGGGGAGATACCATGATCATGAAAAAAATAAATAAATAAATCACATTCAGATATGCACTCCTAGAAGTCGTGTCTGTCTGCCACTCAGCCTCATCCTTGTCCACCCTGCGCCAGAATTGCCATCCCTGAAACTTGTCTCCTGTTCCTGCTGCGCTGGTTCGGGGCAGTTCCCTGCCTGGGGCAGATGTCACTCCTGGTGGGTAAGGTAGCGGAGGGGGCTGTGTTCCGGCCACAGGACACACAGAAAGCCTCTGCTAGGGTGCAGTTTCCATCATGACTGCATAAGCTGTCTTGCCAGACTCAGGTCAGGGGGGAAACTGTCACTATGTAATGAGGGACACTGCAAAGTCTCTGGAAGATAGGGCGGTGGGACAGAGTCATTGGAAATAAATCCTTCTACTGCAGCTGCTGGGCCAAACGCCCTGTTCCAAGAGCTATTTGTCTAAAGTCTGCTGCATTTGTCTAAAGACTTTTTTCTTCTTAAATAGAAAGGATTATATTTAACGTTCTGATAATAAAAATAAAAATATCAGACCATATAGCAAACTCTGAAATGAAAAAGTGCCAAAGCCCCACCATTCAGGTAAACCAATATTACAAGCTAGCTAGGCATTCATTCTACCATAACGTCTTATATATATATCTATATATCTATATATATACACACTTATATTTATATATATGAGTGTATATATATGTGTATGTGTGTATATGTATGATCACACTGATGTTATTTTTGTCATAATTAAGAAGATGATAGTTATATTGTTTTAGACATATTGTTTTAGAATTTCTGTTGTCGCTTATTTTTTTAAAGATTTATTTAATAGGCCCTCCCTGGTGGCGCAGTGGGTTAAAGCACAGCATCGAGAATCTAGAGCCACATGAGTTCGATTCCACATGAGTTCGATTCCCACCTGCCCCGGAGGTGACCACATGGTGTGGCAGACCTCTCCTGACCCACCCGCTGCTCCCCTCAGCAGTGTACTTCGTTGATCTGCCTGTTCTGTTCCCCACTCTGTCTGTGGTGAGGCCTCTCTCCACCCCTGAGCCTCTAGCCTGTGCCCCAGTTCTGTATGCACAAATAAATAAATCTTAAAAAAAAAAGATTTATTTAATAATACACACAGATCTGGGGTACAGGCCAGAGGTGTGGGAGGTAAGAGGATTCATCAGAGACAGAGTGGGGAACAGAACAAACAAATCCACTGAAATACACTGCTGAGGGGAACAGCGGGCAGGTCGATCAAGAGAGGTCTGCTGCATCATGGAGGTCACCCGCTTGACCGGGGATCTAACTTGTGCTGCAATGGCTGCAATAGCTTCATAATGCTGTACTTTAATCCAATGCACCACCAGGGAAGGCTCTCTGTTGTCACTTCAATTTACATCAATATCTTTGTCTATAAAAATACAGATCATTGGGGGCTTCTCTGGTGGTGCAAGGGGTTAAGTCTCAGTATTATGAAGCTATCCATACCCATTGCAGCGGGAGTAAGATCACCAGTCCCGTAGCTGACCCACATAGTACAGCACACTTCTCCTGTCTCACCTGCTGCTCCCCTCAGCAGTATATTTCAGTAGATCTGGCGGTTATGTTCCCCACTCTAGTGAATCCTCTCACCCCTTGTACCCTAGCTCTTGTATGCATAAATAAATAAATCTTTAAAAAACAAAACAAAAAAAAAGGAGCCCAGAGAAGGGTCTGGCTACATGCAAGGACTGAATAAAATTTCACCAGGGAGTGAGAGACAGCTGAATTTTCATAAATGAATAGTTCAAGCAGTAAACAGTAACTTCAATGGTATTAGTTGCTCTCTGCAAAGGCTTGTTCCTGCTGTGAACAGGGTTCTTGCTGTATTACCTCAGGCTAGAGATTCAATTTGAATTCGTAAGCCTCAACTTCCTGCTCTGTATAATGGGAACAGGACAATTTACCTGCCACCTAGGACTTGTGAGAACTACAAAGTCCCTGGTAGCGCAATGGGTTAAAGCACAGCGCTGTGAAGCTATAGCAGCCACTGCAGATCCCTGGTCAGGGAGGTGACCCACATGGTGTAGCATGACCCACCCTCTGCTCCCCACAGCAATGTATTTCAGTCCATTTGCCTGTGCTCCTCCCTACTCTGTCTCTGGTAAATCCTCTCACCTCCCACACCTCTGTCCTGTACCCCAGTTCTACATGCATAAATAAATAAATCTTAACAAAAGAACAAAGTGCCTGGGAAATCTAGGGGTATCAGGCAGTTTTCAACCAGGAAAACAGGAGCCCCTCTAAGTGTACCGAAAGTTTTGCAAGCACTAGTGACTTGGGTGAAGGTGACATGGGAGTGCCCAGAAGCCAAAGCAGCAGTGTGAGGCAACCCAGAGATTAGCACAGACCAGAAGCCTCTGTTATTCCCAAACTGGAAGGATAAATGAAGGAGATGGAATTAATGGTGCCCAAAGGTGAGGAGGCCCCTTGGGAAGCTGGGACCCAGGTAGCCCATCTAGTGGGAGCTGGACCCACAAAAGAGCTTCTGCCACTGCTGGGAACCTGTGAGCATGACAGGTGAGGGAAGACAGCCCTAGCTGTTTCCTCCTGTCTACCTTGCCAATCAAAGTCACTGTCTCTGGTGCCCAAACCCCTCCATAGGCAACAATGGGAGACTTCAGGATAAAGGGGAAACAAAGGACAAGGGAAATAAGGGGCAGGCCATAGAGAAAGAGGACCATTAGCAGAGGGCCCTCCTAGTGGCACAACTCATCTAAGTGCAGCACTGCGAGGATGTCTTTAGGGGGGGTGGGGCGACACAGACCTCTCCTGTCTCCACCCTGTTCCCCTCATCCATGTTCTTAACCTGCCTGTTCTGCTCCCCACTCTGTCTTTGGTAAATCCTCTCATCCCCAGGACCTCTGGCCTGTATACCAGCTCGTGCATGTGAAAGGAGTAGCTGAAGTAGTATAGATAAGCACAAAAAGGAAGGACAGGAAAGAGAGTCCAGAAAAGGAGACTATTGGAGAGCCCCCCCCCCAAGGTTCACTGACCCCCATGGGGATCTGAGAAGTCCCACTGAGGGAGGGTAGGAGGGGTTTTTAATAGGCCTAGATGGGGGGAGAGAAATGGCCGCGTGGGAAAATTTTGACAAGGAACTGGAACTTATTTTTCTGCCCAGGCTTGTGTTAACCAGTGGTGACAAGCAAGGTGGTGACAAACAAGTCATGAGGTTATCGCTCCGGAATATCTGCTTCTGCTTGGAACAACTGCTCTTTCTGTATGTCTATATTTGGCTGGTGACTGACCCTGACAGTATGCATAAGTAAATAAGTTAAAAAAAGAAAAAAAGCATACAGTGGAGTCTCCCTGATGCGGCAAGTGTTAACCCTCAGCACTATGAAACTATGCGTTTGGTCCCGCCAGGGAGTGACCCACGTGGCACAGCAGACCTGTCTGCCCCACTGCTCCCTCGGCAGTGTATTTCAGTAGATCTACCTGTTCTGCTCCCCACTCTGTCTCTGGTGAATCCTCTCACCCTCCTCCCCTCCCGCCTCCCCCTACTCCAGTTCTAAGTAAAAATGAATAAAATCTTTAAAAAAAAACCCTAAAACATACTGTTGTCCAGTTAGCCTACTACATGCTTCTGAATGACAACCGTCTGGTGTGACACGGTGGCATTTACAAGTGGATTTCGACGTCATTTTCTCACCTGGAACCTCATGAGCAGAGGGGAAACGCCTATTCTGTCACAGAGATGGAAGCTCATGGGGTGGGATTGCATCATGGCAACTGGACTCGGGTCTGGGAGTCCAGGGGATTTCTGTGACCTTGAGGGCCACAATCTCTGGACTCATAACCAGGATGGTGGTGGTGGTGGTGGTGGGGTGCATGAGCCCACACTCCTAGGCTCCTCATCTCTGCATCCACCTGTCCAGAAGGTGTTTCTGAAAGGATGCGGCAGTGTGAGAAAACGGACTACGGGCCAAGGTCACAGAGCTGGCAACGGGAAGGAAGCGAGTCTCCACCGCCAAAGCCCTTTACCACCCCCCTCGCGCCCCCCCTTCTTTTCCCGCCCCATCATTTTCTGGCTGAGGAAGGCTCGTTCAAGGGACCCCATCCAAATCTTGGGGCACCTAGGTGAGCCACTCACGCCAGCAACCAACTCGACCGGCTCGCACCGGAGGGCGCCAGGGCGCCGCGCTGGCCGCGGGCTCCGGACGGCCCCCGCCAGGGG
>NW_004567116.1:3056743-3075786 GCF_000260355.1 Condylura cristata | reverse complement strand
CCGGCTGCGCGCCCGGGCCTGCGAGCGCGACCTCCCGCGCGGGTCACCGTGATCGCCCTCGGCCGCAACATGGCCCTGAAGGCCGAGGGCGCCGCGCTCGACTGCTTCGAGGTGACGCTCAAATGCGAGGAAGGCGAGGACGAGGACGAGGCCATGGTGGTGGCCGTCATCCCGCGGCCCGAGCCGATGCTCAGAGGTGAGGGGAGGGGACTCCACTTCCGCGTCACCGTCGGCCTCGCGTTTCCCTCCCCGGTCGGACGCCCGGCGCTTAGCTTGCTGGGGCTCAAGCTTTCGGCCCCAGCACCCCTCACCTCTCCGAGGCACCTCCCTTGCCCCCTCATCCCCCGTCTGGGGCCGGGGCGCCCCTTCCCCCTCAGATCGGGGCCCCGGCGCGCGCTCTGGCTCCGCCCCCAACAAGGTCTGGAATCTCCGGCCTCCCCCGCCCTCGCCCGGGGTCTGGAGCCTTCCATATCCACGCCCGACTCGCTCCGGATCTTCCTGTGCCCGAGCGCCCCCTTGCCCAGGCCCAGCGGGAGCGCTCGGAACTCCGGCGGCTCCGGTGTCTGCGGCCGCGGCCTCGGGCCCCTGGGAGACGGAGACCGCCGGCCCAGGGGCTACTGTGCCGCAGGCCGAGGGGCGGCGAGGCCTCCAGGGCTGCGCGCGAAAGCCGGGTGTGGGGGCGATCCGGGTGATGGTGGCGGGCGCCCACCGGGGCCCGCGAGAAGGACGTGAAGAGCCCTCGAGGCTTAAAGCCCATCCCCACTCCATCCAGATCTGCTGCTCGGTGTGAGCCACAGGTGTCAGATTCTAGAACTTCAGGCTGAATGGAATTGCAAACAGCACCCAGTTTTGGGAAAAAAGTGCTGGGTGAGGAAGCCACTCAGCCATCCCAGAAGTAAACAGGCCAAAGGGAGACTCGTTCTGGGAATGCGCCCTCTCCCTTATTCCTTTCTCTAGTTTCGTGGGTCCTCTGGACCTTGCAAACCAGAAGAAAACAAAGGGCCACCTGCGAGGGAGACTTAATGTTTATGGAGATGCAGATACCTTTTCACATTCCTGGAGCCTTTACTTTAGGGAGACTCTCCCCCCCAAGAGGTGGAGGGTAAGGCCTCAGTTTACCTTACCTTTTGACAAGTAAAGGTCGAGGGCCTCTTCCCCTCATCCTACTTGGAAACAGGAAGGCTGTAAAATGAAGACATAAGGCCACTCACTGCCTTTGTCAGAGCTCTCAGTCCAGCAGCGTAGTTGCCTTACTAATACTGTTTCCGGAGTGCAGGATGCCAGGTCTCAGTTAATTCTGTCAAGCTGCTGCCTTGTCCCCATCCTTGGGGGTAAGTAAGTACAAGTCCAGAGAAGTTAATTCACTGGACAGATATGGGGGGGGGGCACTTAACTGTATGCCAGGCATTGTATTAGGCCTTAGGCTAATGTCTGTAAACAGGAAACTGCTCGCTGGAATGTGTGTATTTGTAGTTAGAATTGAAGGTAGGTCAGCAGGTGGACAGATGTAGAACATGTCAGATGGGGCAAGTGGTCAAGAGGGCTTTAAGCAGAAGAGTGAGATGAGTGTTTTACTGGAACTACTGTATGAACCGGAGTGGCTTCCCAAATAGAGTGAATTTTGTTCATGGACCTGGAGGAAGTGAGAGCGAGTGAAGAGCCTACAGGCTGAGAACAGCAAGGACAAAGATCCTAAAGCAGGAGCTTCTTCAAAGATTGGGAACGAGGCGGGGGGCATGTTCAGATGCAGAGGTGGGATGATACACTGAGTCCAGGTTTCGTTGAGGCCATCAGCCCAGTGAGCCCGAGGCCTGAGCCCAGGTCGCTCTGGTGACTCCAGGGGGTCTTCAGTGAGCGCCTTGTCAACATTTCTAAATGTTGCTGTGTGCCAGTGCTGTCCCCAGGTTGGAGGTGCAGATGTGAACATGGGCACCCCAGGCTGAGCTGGCACCTGTGGTGCAATGGGACACAGTGCAGGCCCTGGAGGAAGCAGAGGGGAGAAGAGTGGGTGTGTGTTTATCCCATCCTTGCAGGTGGAAGCAGTGTCACCCTGAAGGACCGCAGGCACTTCAGATGCACTGAGCAGCTGCTGGGCAGACCAGAGGGGACAAGGGTACAGCTGCAGGGCTCCGGGCTCTGGGAGCCTCTGCAAGAGAGCCCAGTTCTCAGGAATGGGGTGGCCTTTTGAAGGCATCTCAGCGGCAGGAGGAGGCAGCATTCACCAACCAACACTCATTGAGCATCTTCTGTTTGCCAGGGACAGTGAGATGATAAAATTCACTATCTTCATCCCCAGAAAGTGTGCACGGTGACGTGGAAGTCAATATGGGTATAACCCATGGCTCAGAGTGGGGCATCCGGAAAGGTTTCACAGGACTGGGGTTTGAGCAGGCCATGGAGGATGTGGAGGAATTTGTCAAGGTCCTCAGAGTGGTCTGGAGCCATGTGCCAAGTTGAAGACATGTCAGAATGGGTCCCCATTGGGAAACATTGCCATGGGCACCTGCAGGTTGAGGGAAGGGTAGAGGAAGAAGCTGGATGGCAAGATAACTGGCCCCCAGGAGAAGAGGGGAAAGATGGTAGGGGTGCTTACCCCACATCCTCACCAGCCAGTTTGGAGAACTGTGTTCTGCGTGTCATGGCTGCCAGCACCTGGGCTGACATCACCCTCCCCTCTGCTCCTCCACAGTGGCCCAGCAGGAGAAGCCCCCACTGCCCAGGCCCACCCTGCTTGAGGCCAGCAGCGATGGCTATGAGGAACCCAAGCAGCAAGTGTCTTGGGAACAGGAGTTCCTGGTGGGGAACAGCCCCGGAGGCAGCGGGCGGGCGCTGTGCATGGTGTGTGGGGCCGAGATCCGGGCCCCCTCAGCAGACACAGCACGCACACACATCCTGGAGCAGCACCCTCACACCCTGGACTTGAGCCCATCCGAGAAGAGCAACATCCTCGAGGCCTGGAGTGAGGGGGTGGCCCTGTTGCAAGATGTCAGAACTGAGCAGCCGTCCCCGCTCAACTCAGGTAGTAGGGGAGTTGGGGGGTCAGGGTTGGTCTGTGGGAGCTTGGTGCTCACTGGCCCATGGCCCCTTCAGACTCAGGCCAAGACATCGATGGAGACCCAGACAACAGTGCAGACCCTGCCAAGATGCCAGCTGAGATTGTGGTTCTCCTGGACTCTGAGGACAACCCATCCCTCCCCAAAAGGATTCGGCCCAGGGGACTCCGCCCCCTCGAGCTTCCTGGTCAGTCTGCAGGGAGGGGAGCCTGTGAGGAGGGGTGGCCCAGGCCCAGGCCCATTTTTGGGTGGAGAAAGTCTGGCAGACCACGGGTCTTCCCGAAGTTGTAGGGCTGGGGCATGGCCCCTTATGAAAGATGTGTGGGCTTTCCTCTCGGCAGCTGCCCCTGTCATGGAGCCTGGGAGCAAGAAGCTTCGTGGTCAGAGATGGAAGGAGCCTCCTGGGGATGAGCCAGTCAGAAAGAAAAGAGGCAGGCCCATGGCCAAAAACCTGGGTTTGGACTTGGACCTGGACCCTGATCCTGACCCAGGTGAGGGGGTCTGGGGTGAAGGCCAGGGCGAGGCAGAGCACCTACACCTCACCCGAGGCCTTGGGCTCAGACCTGAGGCTTCTGGCCTCCTGGGTTCATAACCCTGTCCTGTCTTTCCTCCCAGAACCCCCATCACCTGACTCCACAGAGTCCACAGAGACGTTTGCAGCACCTGCTGAGGTCCGGCACTTCACTGACGGCACCTTCCCCCCTGGCTTCGTCCTCCAGCTCTTCTCCCACACTCAGCTCAGGACCTCAGACAGCAAGGACCCCCCCAAAGAAGGGGGCATACCAGAAGGAGGCCTTTCCCAGCTGGAAAGCCCCCCTGCAGGTGAGAAGTCAGGCTGTGCCCCCCTGGGTCTGGTCTACAGCAGAGATCCCTGGGGTAGGTGTAGGGTGTTCGCCCCGAGTCCCCTGGGAGAGGGGGCCAAGGGTAGATGGATCTGAATGACTCAGAGTTGCACTTTTCTGAGCACTCCTTGGATGATCCCAGTATCCTGGCATCAGTGCCTAGGTTGGGTAGCCGTGTCCCCCCCAGATCCCACACCTGTCCCCATATTCAAGGTGTATTCCAACAGGAGCCTGAGAGGGTTCCATCTCGCTCTGGTGGGTAGGGGTCAGAACAGGACAGTTAGCAGAAAACAGAAGAGCCAGCCAGGGGGAACACTTGACAGACCATCTAGGTGAGCGTTACTCAGAGTCACCTTGCAAGGGCATGGCACTTGGCTGGATCGCGTACTACTGATTTTAAGAAATTTCTGTGTAGTTCCTTTGGCCCTTACAAAAATATCTTCCAGAAGGAGAGACCAAATCTCAGAGACTATTCCCTTTTTCCCATGGTTCTTGTCCCCCTTTTTGGTGGCCATGGTCATAAAGTACCACAAATTTGGCAGTGAAAAACAATATATGTGTGTGATCCTCTGCTGTGGAGGTCAAAAGCTGGCCCAGTTCCCTCCAGGAAGCCCTAGGGGGTTCTGGGGGGACCCGTTTTCGAAAGTCTTGCCCAGCATCTGGCACCCACCACATACCTTGGCTGGTGGTCTGTAAACCAGCCCTGGCCGGCAGAGTATTAGGCTGCCTTCTTGTCTGACTCTTCTTCCCACTGAGGCCCCAGTGAGGGACACTAGGCCTACCCATGGGCCACTTGACCCGCTTCACTGTAAAGTCAGCTACTGAGTGATGTGGACTCCACTGCCGGCTCATCCTTCCTCACGGCGGGACACATGTCACAGGGCTGGGGCTGAGCCCGGGGCATCTTCTGGCCCCAGTCACATGACCAAGCAGTGGCAGGAAGCACATGAGGCCGGAACTCAACCCAGGAGAGCTGGGACTGAGGCGGGTCCCTCTCTCAGTCTTGCCAGTTGAGTTCAGAAAAGAGTGGATGTATGTCAGGAGTGCCTGCTGCCCTGAAGTGTGCATTTGGAGATGGAGCCTCAGAGCCTGGCACTGGGGTGTTGGGGTGTCCCAGAGCAGGGCTCTCCAAAAGGTGTTCTTGTATGGAGAAGAAGCAGCGATGCCACTTCCCCAGCTCTACCCCTTCTGGGGGCAGCTAGTACTGATTAATAGTTTGGTTTGTGTCATTCAGATCTCTTACACAGTGGGGGTTTGTGTGCATGTGCATGTTGACGTGGCTCTTATTCCTTATTTTACCAAAATGGGCTCCGCTTTTCTGATCTCAGGCCTCGCGTCTCCGCAGCCTCCCGTGGCATCTCCACAGCTTCCCGTGGCCACTAAGGGATGTGCCGCCTCCGCTAGTGGTCTCCTGGCTTCATTCTCAAAAGGGAGCCTTCTTTTGAGCCCTGTCTGCCCTGTGCTCAGACTACGCCTGCCTGGAGTTCATTTGGGGTGAATGGGCAAAGTCAGACTGAGGGGTTCAGTTTACTGATCGAAGGATGTAAGGGATGGAGGCGCCGAGGAGGTATCTCACTAGTGGGCATGGAAGCTGGGGGTTGGCCTGGAAGCCAGAGGCTGAGGACAGCACAGGGGTCCCGGGCCCCGCCCTGGAGACACTATCAGAAGTGGCGTGAGGGGGCTGCCTTTGTCCCTGAGAAACAGGCACTGTCAGGGGGTACACATGGGAGGCGGTGAGGCAAAAAGACTGTTGGGTGCCCACAGTGCTTCTGCACTGAGCAGAAGCCCCAGAGGAGTGGATTTAGGAACCCGAAGCTTAAACAGATTTTTTCAGGAACCTTTGAGGCTTTGACAAGTTGTCTGTGCTCTGGGTCACTTGATGTGTTCAAGTTCTAGAAGATTTTATTTGAATAAAGGTCCTAGCACTTAAAAAAAAAAAAAAAGTTTAGAAATCAAGGATTTAGAAGCTGGAAAAGGTCACTGTGGTCAGGCCAACTCCCTGATAGAAATGGGTGTGAAGCAGTCAATGAAGACCTTCTGGAACAATCCAAGGGTCTTAGAGGATGAGGGTGAGGGAGGGTGTCCAGACCAGGAGAGAAGGGAGTCCTGAGGATCCCCCCAGAGATAGTGGGGAAGAGCCCATCCGTTTTGATGTTTAAGTGGGCCTTGACTTGGGGCCCAGCTCTGGGGGCCTGGGCTGGACACAGTGGGCCTCCCTGCTGGATCAAGGAATAGCAAGGTGCGCGTTAGGGAGGGAGCACAGGACCTTGCTTTTGAGGGCAGGTCTCATCTGCGCTGTCTCCTCAGCTCCTAGCACAGTGCCTGGTGCAGAGAGCGCTCAGTTGGGTCTCATGCACGGGTGGAGGCAGCCTCCCCCTGCCTGTACGAACATAGGCTTGCACAAATGTCGGGAGCAGACAGTGTGACCCTGGGGGAGCACAGGCATTTGGGCAGGTCTGGGTTGGGGTGGTCTGGGCCCACAAAAGTTCTGGCTTGTGCTTTTGTGCCCCTGGTTCTTTGATCATGTTTTCTGGAAAGATGACTCTGCCTCTTCTCAGGCCTCACTCCTGCTTACACCCCACTGCCTCCTGCCCCTACCAGCAAGGTCAGCTTTTAATTTCCTTGAAAGCACCTCACTTAGAAAGCTCTTTCTGTGCGCTGAGCTCCTTCAGACGTTACCTCCCACAGTGGGATTCCCATTCTATTGGGAAACTCGGTGCGCTCACCAAGGAGCAGCTCGAGGCTCTTCTCTCCCACCACCAGCTTTGTTCTCTCTTCTGGATCTCCCTCCACAAAACTGACTTCTGTCTCCAGCCACTGTCCTGCTTGTCCCCCAACCTTTACAACAGAGTTGGAGGCACATTCTCTGTTAACTGCCTCCGGCCTCCAGCCACTTAGGGCCATTCTCATCATTTATCCAGAACCGCACGCATCCCCCAGCTCACCGGTGTCCCAACCCCTGCTTTTTTGTCAAGGTCAGTGGACTCGCACCAAGTGAAATCGAGCAGTCAGTCCTTAGCCTTAGCCCCTCCTGGCTGCAGCCCCTCTGCGTGGGAGGTGCCCTCCGCCTGTGGCCTCGCGGGCCCCAGTGCCCTGCTCTCTTCTGCCTCACTGGCTGTTCTTGTTGCTGTTTCCTGTAGTCTTAGCTGCCCATGTTGGCGCCTTCTGTTCCCTCATCCCCTTTCTAGCTCTCAGGCTCCTTCAGGTCGGGAAGATGCTGTGTGTCCCATGGTGATACACCACGCCCGGCACGGAGCAGGTGCTGTGTCTGCACAGAAGGGAAGAGACGACCCATTGCCCTGGCTGCAGCCGAGCATCTCGCTCCCATGTGATCTCTTTAGGTCACCCTTTCAAGGGTGCGTCACGTGCTCACAAACCATCTTTGTTCCCGTCACTCACCCCTGAGGTTGGACGTGTCTCTGGGTACCCACATCTCTCCAGTTGCCCTGTGACCTCTTCATGTGGTTGTCTGAACGACCTCAAACTCAGTGTGTCCAGACTGAACCCCCCCTTTAATCCCCACAACCCAGCCCCTCTATGTCTCTTCTATCTTCCCTTCTGCTTTTCTTAAGAATTCCTGTGCCAAACCCTCGGAATCATTCTCCTGTCTCTTAAATCCCCACAGCAAATCCTGTTACCTCAGCACGGAATTGTGTCCTTGTTCCCCGTCCTGGCTGATTTTTACCTCCACCCATATGGAACATATTTCTGTACCCACCTAACTTAGGGCATCTTTTAGCTGTTCATCCTGTGCCTTGGTTCAACCAATGTTACGTAAATTCCGAGAGGAACTGGGCCTGCTCCAGCCAGCTGCGCTCGTGGCAGCTAGAACACAGCTGGACGCCATGTGCGTGCTCCGTGGCCCCCACTGTGCTAAGAAACAAGAGTGTGGTTTGGCCTTCGGGGAGCTTGCAGGGAGATAAGCCCCTGGTCTGACCCAGCAGTGGCTTCTACGTCATTTTAAGCTACCTGGCTGGCGAAATCATAGTTTCTTCTACATTTTAAGTTATTGTGTCTCTAAAATCAAGGTAGAGTGAGATCCCCTCCAACGCAGACCCTGCAACAGTTCACACACACTTTGAGGTTTTGCCTTCAGCATAAGGGCTATGCCGTAGCCCCCGCGTGACAGGCCATGCTGCCGACTTGAGGCCTGGTTTTGCCCATATCAAGGAGCTTCTCTACTCCAATAGCACGAACTTGACCAGGGCAGGGAGGGTGCTGTGACCCTGGGAGAGGATGAGCCAGCTGGGGTGCACGCTCCTTCTACCCACCTAATCACTCAGGGACTCCTGTGGGCAGAACCCCATCTTGCTCTGCACTGAGCATTCCCTGCCTGTCACCTCTGTCCACACTGGGCAGAGCCCTGCTGGCTGGGACACCCAAGTTTTAGGTGGACCAGAGTCTACAGTGAACTGCGGGGGGGACAGGCTGAGCAGCCACATGCCCATAGCAGAGGGTGCGGGGCGCTGACTGTCAGGAGGCCTGACCTTGACTCCGGTTGGCTGTGGTCCTGAACCAACCCAGAGTGAGCCTCCCACTGCTTCCCCACCAGGCGCTGGTCTGTGGGAAGGGCAGGGTTACAGGGAAATCAGGACTGTCCTCGGGGTATCTGGAGGACCTGACTCTCTGCTCCTACCCTGTGCAGCTCCCCCTCCGGGGCTTCGAGGGACACTGGATCTCCAGGTCATCCGCGTGCGGATGGAGGAGCCTCCGGCAGTCAGCCTCCTTCAAGACTGGTCCAAACACCCCCAGGGCACCAAGGGTGTGGGAGCAGGTGACACCCCAGACTGGCCCGCAGTCTTGTCGGAATCTGGCACCACAGTGGGGCACCAGCCAGAGGCGGGGAGTAGTGTGTAGGTTCTTGCTTTTCTGGGGAGGGTGGGAGGCAAGGGGCAGCACCCTCTTTGGCTTATCACTCAGAGCTGCCCAGCTAGGCCACCTATTGGAGAGAGTAAGACCAGGTGCTGGGGCAGGGTAGAGGAGAGGAGGGGCAGCTCAGCTGTTACCTGGGGCACTAGAATGTCGCTTCATGGCCAGGTGTGAGCCTGGGCCCTGCGGTGCCATGGGCGCGGGGGTCTGTGTGTGGTAGGGCACTGGGCTTGTGGAGAACACCCACCCGATCCTTTTGCTGACCCAGACCTGTCCCTGGCCTCATCCCTCCCTCTGAGCCCCCACCATTCTCCCCTGGCACAGTGCCTTACACAAGAGGTGGTCATTAAGGGGTTTGAACTGAGTCCCACTACCTCGGGGGACGCCTCTCCTCCCCCATCCGTTCAGGGTCCTACACCAGGAGCCCTCCATTACCTCTTCCCACTCCATCCCTGCAGGTGGCCAGAGCGGCCCACCTGTGGGCTCCACTCGCCCTCACTTTTCACCAGTATTCCTGTTGTATATATCTCCTTTGTTGACAATAAATTATTTTTTTTTATTAAGACAGTTCGTCTGGGCCATCATTGGGGGAATAGGGTGTTGGCAGGTGATCTGGCCCTTGCACCACTGTCCTGGATGGGAGCCAGAAAGCCAGCTGCCCCAGAGGCTGGAGTGGGGCCAAGGCTGGAAGACTGGGGCCCCTCACTCCCTCACATGTCCTTGTCCTTGAAATGAGGTCAGAAGCACCTTCTCTTTAACATCTCCTACCTTCTGACTCAACACTGGGCATCTGTCCAGGAGAGGCCATGGTGGGAGTGGGGGCCTGCTCAAACCTTAGGGGCTGACACTTGACCTTTCTCTCGTGCAAGGGCTGCATCCAGCCTTGGGGGGAGCTGACTCCCTCACAGTGAACCCTGAACACGATCCTGCCTTTGACCCTTCTGCTCTGCACACAGCTGCCAGCTTTCCCACCCTCTCCCAGGCTTCCTTAACCCAAATCTTGGTCAGGCTCCCCATTTCCCTGGGCCAGGTCAGGAGGTGCCCCCACTTTCCCCTCCTCACCAGATCCCTTACTCTCCAGGACCAACCAGCACAGGCCAAATCCTTGTTGGGGTTTGTTTTTCCCTTTGGGGACCAGGTGCTCCCTCTGAGACTAGGAAGCAAGCTCCCTGGATGAACAGGGACTCCACCACTGCATTCCAGGGTGCTGGGTGGACTTGCAGGATGCCTGTTCTCATCCACCACCCACCCCCCTGCTTCCGAGACTGAGCAGAAGGCACAGCCTGAGCTGGGAGGGCCCTGGGCACGAGCGAGCTGTGCTGGGTGCTGACCACTGGTGGCCAGCCTGGGCCAGACCAGGTGTGCGTGACCTCATGCCCTTGCCCTGCAGGGACCCCTCCCCAGCTGGTAGGCTCTGGAGGAGCACAAAGATGCTTGGGGCCCTGGTTGGCGCAGAAATAAACAACAGGTTCAGGACACCTGGTCCCCAAGGCAGCTTGGCCACCGTGGGAATGGCAGCTGATTCCCAGAACCCCCACCGGTGTCTGGTAGGTTGCATCCTACCTGATAGGCAAGAATGTGAATAATGCTGAATGCTCTGAACACCAAATGGATTCTCGCTGATGCTTTCTGTCGGTCCTTTCAGTCATGTGGCTGTTTACATTTATGCTGACGTGCTTTCCAGCAGTGTGGCTGTGTTGCTGGGTGTCCACCATTCAGAAAATACGTTAGAGCTCGTGAGGTCGTGGCGCTTGGCGCGCCTTGGCTGCGGTGAATGTGCTTGCTGTTGGGCCACTAGACTGCGCTCCTTGGGGCAGGGCCTGGCTTTTGTTGACTTCACCTGCTCACACCCTGCAGCAGGCCTGGCACATGGCAGGTGCTCAAGAAATGTTCGTCAAGTTCTCTTCGGTGTGTGTTCCTGTATGACACTTAGCCAGCGCAGGAAGGTCCCCAGAGTGGGGTTCTTTGCACCGAGGGGCTGCCCCACAGCAGCTGGTGGCAGCCTTGTTCTGGGACTTCACCCTCTGCCCCCACCCTGGCCAGCTGGGTCTTTTCTGCTTCAGCAGGCTCAGGAGACTGGGTGAGCCTGTGTGTCTGGGAGCCTGTGGACACCTCTGTGCTTCCAGGGAGAGGTGGGGAGAGCGGAGCCCAGGGCCTGACCCGTGGGGCATGGCAGGGGGCAGGTGTGGAAGGTAGTTTCTGAATACAGATAAGGATCATTTGGGGACCCCTCGCCCAGGACCAGAGCTCCCAGCCTGAAGAAGGAGCCCTGTAACACACACCAAAGCAGCTTCCCTTCCCAGGACCAGAGCTCCCAGCCTGAAGAAGGAGCCCTGTAACACACACCAAAGCAGCTTCCCTTCCGTAAGACCCCGAGGCTGGCGGTGGCAACTTTGTCCAAGTGTGATGGGGAGACCCACTCACAACTGTTGAAAGAAGGTGCTGCTGCACCTGCCTTGGGAACCACACACTGTGCCTTAGTCCCCAACACCCCTGTGCTTGGCAGCCTCTCGCCTGGGGCTGGGAGAGGTCTCCGCAGGAGTGTCACAGCTAAGGCGGGGTAAGGACACAAAGTCTCAGGCAGGAAAGCAGCCCCTAGCCTGACCTCCCCTTCCTCTGCGTGGGGTCCCCTTCCAGGATGACCTCCCCTGGCAGCACACCTACTGCTTACAGGTACAGTGACAGGTAAGGTGGTTCCCCAACACCCCAGTGTGCACTTTGCCAGCTCTTTGCGGCCAGGCATGCTCACACTGGCTCAGGCCCAGACTCCCCTAGAGGGTACTGCCTCATGGGCTACCACAAGGGCCTGTGGGAAGGAAGGAGGGGCACGTGGCCTCCCTGACAAAGCACATAGATAGCCAATCTCAGGCCCCACCTCCTGGAGGCCCGGCAGGGGGCCGGACCTTGGGTGACCACTGTTGGTGGCTTCTGATTCCACAAACCTGATTGAAGACCCCTGTGGGCAGCACTGTTAGAAATTGCAATGTGGGGCTCTCCCTGGTGGCACAGTGGGTTGAAGCATGGCATTATGAGGCTCTCCAAGGCCACTGCAGCATGAGCTCGATCCCCGGACAGGGAGCTGACCCACATGACATAGCAGACCTCTCCTGATCCGCCCTCTGCTCCCCTCAGCAGTGTACTTTGTCAGTTTGCCTGTTCTGCTCCCCACTCTGTCTCAGGTGAATGCTCTCACCCACCACATCTCTGGCCTGTACCCCAGTTCTGAAAGCATAATAAATAAATCTTTTTAAAAAAAATTGCAATGTGCAGACAACATCTGTCCCAGTGCCCATTGAGTCACTCCAGATGGTGCATGTGGTATATGTGGTGACGAAGCCCAGCACCTCTATTGCTCTGGTGCTAGGGCAGGTGCCCAGGTACTTTACTGCACCTAGGTTCTGGCAGCTGCAGGGATCATGCCCTGTGCCTGGCAGTATGAAATGGAGGGGCTCAGTACAACCACCCCAGTTGATAAAGGTGGGAACCAAGCTGAGCATTTTGAGAGAGAAGTCTACTCCACACCTGCCCTTTTCTTCAGAAAATGGCCCTTGGGCTCCTGAGAACCTTGGGCCCCTGGGCAGGATCTGGCATTGCCTCAGGTATCTCTTGTTTGGCTCAGGTCGGAGGCCACAGAGGCAGGGAGGATGCCATCAAGGTGACACAGGCTGCTCTAAAGGGTAGAGTTTGTAGGTCTCCTAGCCACACCCTACATGAGCTTGGGTGAATCCTCTTGTCCCTCACCATGGTGCCCTGTTTTCCTGGGTGAGCAGTTAGCCACTGAGAGATTCACCCAGGGCTCTCCGAGGTCAGAACTGTGGTTGAAACAGCTGCTCACAGACAGTACATTTGGTGTTGGGCTCAGGGGCTTTGCAGACCCAGACCTGCAGCAACAAGCCACCCACAAGGGGAGACACCCCAACAGAGGCTTCTGGATGTATGACAGCTGGGCCTCCCTGGTGACCAGGGGCTGAGGCTCAGCGCTGTTACCTCTACGTTCTGAGTTCAACCCCCGGCCAGGGAGGTGACCCACAGGGAGCAGCAATCCTCTCCTGTCTCCCTGCTGCTCCCCTCAGCAGTGGATTTCAGTCAGCCTGCCTGTTCTGCTCTCCACTCTGTCTCTGGTGAATCTTCTCATGGCTCTCTCACCACACCTGTGGTCTATACCCAAATTCTTGTATACATAAATAAATAAATCTTCAAAAAAAAAGGATGTCTGATGGGAATAGTGTCACATGGAAAGTGGCATGATAGAGGGTGCTATGCTAGTTCCCTACACAACCCAAAAGAAGAAAGCCTGCCCTCAAGAGTATGACGTGATTGGCCCTCCCTGGTGGCGCAGCAGGTTAAAGCACTGCACTAAGAAGCTAAGGCCACTTCCGCTTGGGTTCGATTCCCGCCTGCCCCGGAGGTGACCACATGGCGTGGCAGACCTCTCCTGGCCAGCCTGCTGCTCCCCTCAGCAGTGTACTTTGTCGATCTGCCTGTTCTGCTCCCCACTCTGTTCCTGGTGAATCCTCTCACCCTCCGCGTCTCTGGCCTGTACCCCAGTTCTGTATGAATAAATAAATAAATTAAAAAAAAAGTATGACATGATTGGGTTTATCTTTTTCTTTCTTTCTTTAAAGATTTATTTATTTATGCATACAGAACTGGGGTACAGGTCAGAGGTGAAAGGGTGGTGAAAGGCTTTAGAGACTGTAGGGAGCAGAACAGGCAGATCGACGAAGTACACTGCTGAGGGGAGCAGTGGGAGAGACAGGAGAGGTTCTGCCGCGCCATGTGGGTCACCTCCGGGGTCGGGGATCGAACTCTCACTGACACGCTGCAGCCAGCTTGCAGTGCTGTGTCCTAACCCATGGCACCACCAGGGAGGGCCCAGGGTTTATCTTTTTCTTTTGTGCTAAGAGAAAGAGTTCTGAAACCTTAAAGATCCGTGTGTGGTGTTTATACTCAGAGTTTGGGATTTGCTTCCAAACTATTGACGGGAGGGTGTGGTTTATCTGTATATCCCACTGCCCGTTCTTGTAGATTTTAAAAAAGATATTTATTAGTTTATACAAGAATTGGGGTACAGGCTAGAGGTGCAGGGGTGGTGGTGAAAGGATTCACCAGAGACAGTGGGGAGAAGAACAGGCAGATGCACTGAAATACACTGCTGAGGGGAGTAACAGACTGGTCAGGACAGGTCTGCTGCTCCATGTGGGTCAGCTCCCTGGCCAGGGACTCATGCTGTAGTGGCTGCACTTCATTCCTAGTACTGCACTTTTCAACCTGTTGCGCCACCAGGAAGGGCCCTCTAGATTATTTTAAAACAGCCCACACAGCACTGGCCACCCCCAGACTCTGTCTAAGCATGTTTCATGTGAATTTGTTACCGCTGCACAAATGAACCCAAGGAGGTAGTACTTTTTTTATTATCCCTTTTAGCAGATGGGAAAATGAAGGCAGAGAGCAGTGAAGAGGCTTGCCTGAGACCCCACGGCTAGCAAGGAGCAGCCTTCAGTAGCCGCCTCACCTGGCTGGGAAGCCCCCAGTGACGCCCCTGTTCCCCCACTTGACAGGAACCAACTCCTCTGTGTTTTGACGTCTCTGTTCATAAACAGTGGCTCCTGCTCACTATCTGAGGCTTAACTGTGTGGTCCGTAGCCCTCCCGCGCTGGAGCAAGCCAGTAAAGGGAGCAAAACTGCAACTCACGTCCTTGTGGTGGATGGGCAGGGACACCCACAATAAACAGTCTCTTCTATCCATTCTAAATGCACATTTTTTTCACATCTCTAAAAAGTCCTCAATTCCACATGGCAGATGGAGGTAGAAATGACGCTCATGATGGAAATTTAAAGCCCTCAAGAAAAAGGTTGGGGGCTCCTTAGTGGCACAAGGGGTTAATTGCAGCCCTATGAAGCTGTCACCAGCCACTGCAGACCGAGTTCCTTCCCTGGCCAGGAAGTGAAGCTCATGGTGCAGCAGGCCCCTCCTGTCTCCCTGCTGCTCCCCCAGCAGTGGATTTCAGTAGATCAGCCTGTTCAGCTCCCCAAGCTCCCCACTCTGTGTCTGGTTAATCCTCTCACCCCCCACACCTTTGGCCTATTCCCCAGTTCTTATATATATAAATTAATAAAATAAAATTTTTAGAACAAAAAATTCCTGTCATCTCTATCTTCCAAATACAACCCAGCCCTACCACTTCTCAAGATGTCCATTGCTGCCCTGCCCACGTCCCTGTCACCTCTCACGCAGGTCACCGTCCAAGGCTCCATCTTGGTATCCAGGCTTCCAGGCTGCCTTCTCCGACACTGTCTTCAGCACAGGAGCCTGTCACAACCTGCCACTGCAGTGGCCCACCATCTGCCTGGAGAAAGCCAGACAGTGACTCCACATCAGTTCTCTGCCCCTTTCTCCTGCATGCTCTGTGTACTCTCATTGGCCTTGTTCTTTAAACAAAGCCCACTCCTGCCTCAGGGCCTTTGCCTAGGCTGACTGGCTTCCTCAGTCTTCCTCAGATGCCACCTCCAGATAGTTGCAGAGCTCAGGCCCTCATCACCTTTAGATCTTTGCTCAGTAAGGCCCATACTGACCCATGCAACTCATTTTTCACCCTCTTACCCCTGAGGCCCTGATCCCCTTTGGTGGGCTTTACTTTTTGTCTGTGGCATTTTAATCAGACTATTATATTCACTGTCAGTCTTCCCCCAATTGAGATGTAAGTCCCTCAGGATAGAGATATTTGACTATTTTGTTTGTTGTTCTAGGTGAAGAGCCTACAACTAGGCCTTGCACATAGTGGTGCTTACTAGAGATTTGTGGGGTGAATGAATTTGCAAATTAGAGAGGGTAAAATTGTGGCAATAATTAATCATTTTTTAAATTTATTTTTTATTTACTGACATTTAAGACCTGGAGTACAGGCCAGAGGTGTGGGGGGGGGGGTGAGAGGACCTACCAGAGACAGAGTGGGGAGCAGAACAGACAAATCCACTGACATATTCTTCTGAGGGGAGCAGCAGGCAAGACAGGAAAGGTCTGCTGCGCCCTGTGGGTCAGCTTCCTGGCTGGGGATAGAAATGCTGTCGTAGCTGGCGATAGAAATGCTGTCGTAGCTGGCGATAGTGTTGAGACTTAAACTCCTGAGCCACCAGAGAGGCCCTGAAAATAATGAGTCTTTGGAAACTGAGTTAGGCTCAGACATCTGAGGTGATATTTGAACTGGACCCAGAAGTATAGGTGGGAGCTGAGGTGACTGGCAGTGGCTCACCCTGAATACAGGGATGTAGGCAAGAGAGCTTGGTGGCTTACAGGAGTTGGGGGGAGGTGTCAACCACTCATACCTAGTTGGAGAGGATTTTAGCAAGGTCAGCTGAGACCAGATTGTGTAAAGCTGTGAAAGCAGGCTAAAGATATTCCCTGCTGGGACCTGTTATGTAATTTGTGGGATCCAGTGCAAAAAGACAAGGAGAGGCCCCTTTAGTTAAAAAAAAAATTAAAGATTGTGTTTATTTTTGCATGAAGAACTGGGGTGCAGGCCAGAGGTGCAGGGGATGAGAAGATTCACCAGAGACAGAATGGGAATTAGAACAGGTGGATCTACTGTGATTCACTGTTGAGGGAAGCAGCAGGTGTGACAAGTCTGATGCAACAGATTGGGTCAGCATCCTGGCTTGGGCTGGAGCTCAGGCTGTAGAGGTGGGCCTTCACAGTGGGCCCTCATGGTAGAACTGACACTTAACACCTAGGCCTTAGTAAAAAAATTCAAGATGACAGCAGAACATTAAATTGAACTCAAATTCCTTCTAAGAGCAGGTCTTTGTGAGAGCACACATGCCACTGCCCATCAAACATGCCCTACCTATCCCATAAGGGAGCTAGTGAGAGCTTTCTAGTAGGCCAGGGATGTCACTGGAGCTGGACTTGAGGAAGATTATTTAGGTATGTTTGTCTGGTGGGATAAGTTGTAGGGAGCCTAAGCAGGGAAGACTGGTTAGGCAGCCTTGTGTAGGGAAAGTGAAGGAGAAGATGGATAGGTGGGGGGCAAGAGGGATAGGGCAGGGATGGGAGCTTTTAGTGAGCAGAAGGCTGGAGGCAGTGGTGGGGTCTACCTAGACACTGGCGAGGAGCTCCAAGGCAGACCCAGGCTGCATAGCTCCTTCGGTGTAATCAGCAGTATGTCTCCCTTTGGCCACCAGAGGGCAGATCATTCTCAAAGATTTACGGGAAGACTTGGGGTTGGGGGGAGCTGCATGTATTCTATTTCAACTTCTTTCTCTCCTTCCTCTCAACTACTTCTATGTCCAATTTTCCCTCAACTGTGCCTAAATGGAGCTGAAGTAGGGCATGGGGAGAGGTCCTGGAGTCCCATGCATAACTGGACTGTTGCTTGGACCTGTTGCCTTAGAAAACACTTTCATGCCATCATACTCTCCTTTTATCTGTTGGGCTGCCTATTCTCTGATTGGCTTAAGGGCTTAAGGGCTCTGCTCAAGGTGCTGTAGCTGGGAGTTGGAAGTCAAGTGTTCAAGGTCCTGTTCAAGGTCTAACTAGCACTTTCTCTCACAATCCTTGGGGCCTCTCTACTACTGTACCTTTGGGGACTTGTTGCTTGGGTCTGGTCTCTGGCTTCTGTGAGAACCATGGTTTCTGCTCACCTTAACTGCTATTGAGTCCTCAGCAGCAAGTTACAATGTCCAGGATACAAGGGGTGGGGAAAAGCTTGGAACCAGCGGAATGAGACCTAGGAGGGGGGCACTCAAGGGGAAGTGGACTCCTTGTTTAGTATGGGGGAATCTCCAAAGGTAAGAAGGAACTTACACGATGACTAGGAAACTGGCCTACGGAAGGCAAGGCACTTCTCAAAGTGCCCTCCTGGGATCATCTGCAGCCAATTTCTTCTTTTTCCATGGGTTTTTCTGTCTTAGGAAGGATACTTTAAATGTGAATTAAGGTGAGGTCTCTTTCCTTGCCTTATAGGGGTTAAAAGTTACTGGAATTCAAAGATGCTATTTAGGATGTCATCACTGGAACAAAGGTGTGGATGCTCTCAATACAAGGACAAGGAGCCTAAACTTTGAGGTGGTATGATTATCCCCTAGATCACACAGGTTTTCACTCCGCAGAGCTGGGGGGCCTAGGGGGTGGGTGCTCGTTGGCCTGGTGCCTGTCGAGTCCTCAAGGGGCCCTGGGGGTGAGAACACATGGAGAGATAAATGGAAGCCAAGGGGAAGGATGGCAGGTAATGGATGGTAGGTGGTAGATAACGCTGCATTTGACAGGTGACGCATAGGTTGATAGGCTGGGTGATAAACAAGATGGACTTTATGAATTGCCAGACGAACGGACACGCACATGGAAAATTACTTTAGAACCAAAAGATGCCAGTCGCAGGGGCTGCTAAAAGTCTAATTTTCTATTTTGTCAAATATTAACAAGGACAGGTGATCCAAACTTCCCGTTCCAGATTTCAAAATACCCGAAAATTGACGGGAAAAGAAACGAAGATTCAGAGTTTCTGCACCACGGAGATGAACTTGCGTTCGCTGGCCTCGGGTGTTGCCGGAAATGGCCGACGACCGTTGTCGCCGGCGGGGCGGGAGGGGGCGTGGCCGACTCGCGGCACGCGGAGTCGCTTCGGGTGTTTCCGGAAACTGCCGAGAGCTAGTTTGAAGTGGGCGGGGAAAGGCTTGTGGGCGTGGCAGAAGGGCCTGGAGTCGCTTCGTGGATTTCCGTAAACAGAGCCGAAGCTCGGTGTTCGGTATCTAGGAGGTGCGCGCGTCCCCGGAGATTAGTTTCTTCGGGTGTTTCCGGAATTCACCCGTAGAGCCTGGCGGGGAGGAGGAGGCGCGCCCCCCTCCCGTTCCTTGCCGCTTCGGATGTTTCCGGCTGCTGCCGGCGGAAAGAGCCGAGGGCTGGCGGTGGTGGCGGCCATGTTGGGAGCAGCAGGTCCGGCGGCGGCTGCCTGTGTGCCGGGCGCGGAGCAGTGCAGCTGAGGGCAGGGGAGGAGCGAGGCAGGCGGCCGGCTGCGGCGGCAGAGAGTAGGCGGAGCGGCGCAGCCCGGCCGAAAGGCGGCACAGCCCAGCCGGGGGTCGGGGGGGTGCGGTCCGGAGCCGCTCGGAGCCGGCGCGGCCTAGCCCGAGCGGCGCATCCAGAGGCCCTGAAAATAATGAGTCTTTGGAAACTGAGTTAGGCTCAGACATCTGAGGTGATATTTGAACTGGACCCAGAAGTATAGGTGGGAGCTGAGGTGACTGGCAGTGGCTCACCCTGAATACAGGGATGTAGGCAAGAGAG
>NW_004567116.1:3017726-3056643 GCF_000260355.1 Condylura cristata | reverse complement strand
GCTGTGAGAAGCCCCGCCCGGCCGGGCTCCGCGCCTTCCCTTCCCTCCCTTCCTCCAAGCTTCTCGGTTCCCTCCCCTGAGATACCGGCGCCATGTCCAGCGCCCGGACCCCCCTACCCACGCTGAACGAGAGGGACACGGAGCAGGTAAGGAGCCCCGAGGGCTCCCCGGATTCTCTGGCTGGGCCCCTGCACCTTGCGGAGCCTCCTCCCTCTTCTGCTCTCCTCGTGCCCCTGCTGCCATCCTGCAAGCCTCGGTTGCCCTGTCATCTGGCTCCCGCCCCGCACATCCCCTTCCGAGTCCAGTCCTGGGACCCACCTCCCGACTCAAGCTGCACACTTGTCTTTCTGCTGACCCCCTGCTCCCTCACCGCCCTCCTGTGCTCTTCCGTGTTACCTCCGCAGCTTCCCCTTCTCTTCCCTTTTTTTCTCAGGGGCCTTTCTGGTCTTCCTCCACCCACGCTCAAAGCAGACACCCTCCTGCTCCTCGAGTAGCACCCCGCGATTTGCCCGAGATCGTTGTCCACCTCTCCTCCCTCTCGCCCTGCTTCCCCCCGCCTGCACCAGTTCTCCCGGTCCTGGTTATCGCCCTCGGGGCCCTTGCCTTGAGTGTTCTCGATCCCTATCCCCTTCCAGTTCCCCCGTTTTTCTACTCTCTTCCCTTTGCAAACTGCGCTCCCTCTTGCTTTGCAACCCACCAGCTCCACCCTCATCACCTTTCCAAAACGTTCGCCTACTCTTTGCTCGTCACTTTCCCTTCTTTTCACCCGGAGCTCCCTGCTGCCTGCGCCGGCATTTGTTGCTTCCGTGTTTCCCATACAGCTGTCATGCGCATGGTTTTCCCACAGGTTGTCTTCAGGGTTCCAATCATCGCTCCCTTTCGAGCCTCTGAGCCCCGCTCTCTTCTGGCTTTCTCTAGTGAGCGCCTCACCACCTTCTCCGGGCTCTTGTGCCGAGGGAGAGACGCGCACTACTTCGGCCCCCTCCCCCACCCTCAGGAACACAACCTGTTGCTCAGTCCTCTCCTTGGCCTGGCTGCATCACCGTCCTTGCCTTAAGCTGCAGCATAAGCCATGATGCCTGCTTCTCCACTCCTGGGCCTGTGACTTTGCAGTCTCTTCCTCCTAGTGTGTTGCCTTCCCGTTTCTCTTCCCGTGCCGGCTTTTCCTTACCTTGCCTTCTCCGCATGGCATTTATTTCCCACTTACATCCCTGCCCACCTCCTCCCTGTTGGCTAGTTTTTATACTCTCAAGCCAGGCACTTTGCAGGCTCCTCTCTGGAGCTCCATGCCCCCCTCGTCCTGGCATCCCTACTGTTATTTGTCACCCAGCTCTCCTGCCATCTCACCTCTGAACTGAGAGGCGCCCGCTTTCCTCCCCTCCTGGTTCTTTCACCATCTCCAGTGTCCCTTTCTGACTGCTCCTCGGTGAGCCCCCCTGCCTGGCACACCTTTCTTGATGGAGAACTTCAAAGCAAGAACTTGACTTGAAAAAGGAGATCTCCCCTGGTGTTGCAGTGTCTGACACATCGCTTTCCTGCATTTTGCCCTCTCTGTTTTCCTCACCTTCCCTTCTTTCTTTGTGGTCTGATAGCGCCATTGTTATAGTCTCTTGCATGTTAACTTCCTTCTCTGAGAAACTTTCCCTCTTTTTTTTTACCCCCTTGTACTCACTTGACAGTCAGCAGAAACTCAGGATTCTAGACTGAGTTTTTTTTTCTCCAGTCCTAAGATTGACCTTTGTAGAACTGATGGGTTGCTTGCTGGGGGTGAAATGGGCTGAAAGGGAGAGGTGGTTGATGTCCCTGTCATCTCTGGGCTTAGTGGTTGGTTCTGCAGGTTGGTTCTGCACGGACTAGATCTTTGGAAACAGGAGCATGGCCTGTATCTCTCAATCTCCCTTTTTCTGTTTCTCTCACCTGACTGGGAACCACTTTCTCTAGGCCCCCTGGAGGTGGCCTATTCCTTCCTTTTTCCTCTTAACAACCTTTGTCTCAGCAGGTAAACCCTGCTTAACTGGACAACTTTCCCAGACTGTTGGTCATGAGCTGGGAGGGGAGGCCAGGTGACTGGCACCCGCAGGCATTTGGGGAGTGGCTGCAGAGTGCCTACTTTTTCAGCCAGGCTGTGGGGGGCATTGTGTTGTGCAAAGTGGAATAACAGATGGCTTCAATGTGGATTCTTTATGCTGATTACTAAATGTTAATATAACCTTGCCATGATTTTTTTTTTTTTTGTGATAAGTGCATTTATTTCCTCTTCCTTACCTGTCTGGCATATGGCTGAACACATAGTAGGACCTTGGTGCACATCACTGATTCTGTAGTAGCAGAAATCAGTGAACACTGCAGTGTAAGTAAGCCGCTCTTTGATAACTTTGTCCAGAGAAGTGACTGCCTGCATTGCATTCTGCTCCAAGTTAGGGATTTCTCATCCTGTTTCCATTCTTCATAGACTTAGGTCCTCCTGGGTCACTTCATAGTGTGTGCTGTAACTGGCAGGGTAGACAGTCACACTGCTGGCTAGGTATTAAGTCTCATCCTAATGGAAGATAGATTTTGGAAAGCCTTGAAAACACCTGTTACAAGGCAGGTACATGCAATTTTTTTAAACAAGGGAAAAATGAGTAGCAGGTCGTCTGGTCATAGACCAGGGATGCCAGAAGTATTGCCCCCTTTAGAATAGAACTTGCCGTCGAATAAGAGCAAGAAAGCTCTTCGTGATCTTGTTGCGATTCTTGCTGAAGTAGTTGTTGATTGCACTCAAGTCATTGCGCCAAGCCTTCGTGTTCTGAAATAAAAAAGCAGGGATTTAGTTGGGCTGGTTGCTTCCCCCCCAAACGTCCTCTCTCACCTTATTTGTCTTTAAATGACTTAAGCTGGTTTCACCAGAAAATAGGTAAACTACTAGTTGTCTTCAAGCTCCAATCACTTCTTGTTCTTTTTCTTTCCCCTGTTTTAAAACATGTGACTGATGAGCTCTGTTTTCAGGAGCTCTTTGATCATGTCTGAATTAAACACACCACATACACAATGTGGAAGCATAAAAATAAACCTTGTGTTGTGGGGAGATTGCCTGTTTGCTGTTGACTCTGCTCCTACCAGTGAAAGTAGGAAGTAAAAGAAAGTCATGCCCTGTCTTTACGATGATTTTGTGACACCTGTCTTTGGATGTGCTTTTTCACAGTCATAAACTTCCTCTGGCAGGAGGGTCATGACTTGGTACTGGTGATTTGGGGTGGGGGGGTTCCCTTAGTCTGTGAGCTGAGCTTTCTGTTCACTTCTTTTCCAAATAGTTCTACTGACCTGGAGGCCTGGCAGTGGTGAAAGCAATCAGCAAGAAAACTGCTTGTCTTCTGGCCGGCAACAGCAGTAGTATGCAGGTGTGGAGAGTTTAATATCAAGAACTGTCTGTAACACCTGGTAGGAGGAGCTATGTAGTTTTAGACCTGCCACACAAGGGAGAATTCATGAGAGAAAATAGGACCCCTCACCCCCCCCCCCCAACCTGGCTTCTGTTCACTGGGCAAGGACATGGTGCTTTCATTCTTCTAGAGAACAAGTGGCGTTTTTGATATTCTGAGTGTTCTGGAAAGAGACGCTTGGAAGTCTGGTGAAGAGAGCAAACCTGAACTTACAGGATCTTGTAAAGGACTACTAACTTACGCCAAACACATATATCTCTTGGACACCCCCCTCCCCACCACCCCGTGTTGACTCTGGCTGGATATGGCGCTAATTCATTTGCTTTTAGCGTCATCCGGTAAAGAACTTGGTGGGCTTATTCCCTGCGAGCTGGGTGCCAGCTCTGCCTTTTGAGTCTAGCCACGGATGCCTTGGGGGTGCCTTCTGGTCAGGGCTGTGGGTGCATATCACACTATGTAGACTCACTCTCTGCTTTGCCCTAGAAATCAGGCATGAGATGCTGGTAGAACAAAGGCGTCAGGAGGCCCCGGGTTCATAGAGTTACCCAGCCTTTGAGCTGGGTAAATTACCTAGTAAATTCTAGTACTTTCTAATCTGTGAACTCTGGGAAGTAGTGTAAGGTAGATACAAGTCAGTCATTGAAACCTGGCTGCTTCAGCTTAAAAATCAAGTTTGTGTAGGGATAACTGTACCTTATAGACAGTGGCCAAAGACTGGGCCCTGGGTTTTTTGTATTTTTTTTCCTCCAACGTAAATGCCTTAAGCAGAGTTGAGATTGTTAGGTCTGAAAAGATGGAGAGTTTGTTTGCCTGAGAGGGTTGCATGGATAGCTCTTTTGAGAGTCAAGCGTTTCACAGACTAGACTTTTTCCCCTTTGGGCAGAACAGCCCGGTTCTCAGGGGGCGTTTGGCCACAGCTAACCCATGCCTCCATGAACTCTTTCCCGTCGAGCACTTAGCCACCTGGCTGGCATTCTCTTCTCCCAGGGGCATCCGTGCCTTTCCTACACATGTATTATGTCAACGTGAATGAATATTTTATGCCTAGAGTGCAGCCCAGCCTCAGACTTTATGGCCCATTATTGACAAGTGGGGGCTGGGGGCTGGGTGCCACCTTTGGCCCATGATAGCATTTCTACTAAATGGAACTGCCGCCCCTCCCCCGCAGCACTTTGAAGCCCACTAATGGACTGAGGGGAAGTAACCAGCAGATGGAAAGGGTGAGGAGGGTGGTCATCCTCCTTCGTTGGACAGCCTGATGGGGCTTTCCTCCTGCCCCCAGCTCCCTCAACTTGGTTAAGCTGTGGCTCCTAGGTAGGCCTATGCTTTGAGAGGAAGCGTGCACAGGTTGCTTCTGTCCTAGCTCTGGTGGGGTTGCCAGGTTCACCGCTTTTCCCGTTAAAGCAAAAATTGAGAGGGATGTGGAAAGGGGGGTGGAATTTAAGCCTGGCCTTCCTCCTTCAGCGGAAGTTCAGCAAAATGACAAACTAGATAGGTGACAGAGTTTCCTTCTCTTGAAGGGAGATTCCAGTATTTGTACATTTCCCACTGAAGCTTAGATTCTCCAGTCTCTCACCAGCCTTCATCAAACACCAGTGAGTCACTGAAGTGCGATCTATGCATTTCCCCCTGGCTCAGCATGGGGAAGAATAAGCCTTTACAAACCTGGAGGGAGAGAGGCCACCCGTTTCCCACTTCTGGCATGGGAAGATGCCCGCTATCCCTGTGTTAACTCAGAATGTTTTAGCTCTCTGGGCAGAATGTCACTACCCCATCACCGTCCTTGGGGTGTAGGCCTTTGAATGTCGTTGTCGACTTTAGGCTTCTGAGGTGGTACGCATGATTTAGACTCAACACCTAGAGAGGATCTGGCCTCTTGGTGTCTGGTTATCTCTTAGAGGAGGATGGATCCCAGTTCCTCCTTGCCCACTAGATCTGTCCCTCCCCTAAGGGGTATATTGCTCCATCTCTTCATCTGGCTGTTTTTTATTTTTAAAAGATTTATTTATTTATGCATACAGAACTGGGGTACAGGCAAGAGACAGGGGCAGTGAGAGGATTCCCCAGAGACAGAGTGGGGAGCAGCAGACTGATGAAATACACTGCTGAGGGGAGCAGCAGGGAGACAGGAGAGGTCTCTGCACTTGTGGGTCAGGGATAGAACTCGTGCTGAAGCGCTGCAGCCCGCTTAATAAGTGCTGTGCTTTCACCTATTGCACCACCAGGGAGGGCCCAGGTGTCTTGTTTTTGTCTACAGTGTTTGAAGTTTCTTGCCCCTGTGGGGAGTTCTTTCCACAGCTGTCTTTGAGTTGGCACCCCCCCCCCACACACTTATTCCTTACTTTTCTCAGCAGAAGAGGGTTAGCAAAGGGCAAAAACAAATATATTTTCTTTGTGCATCAAATGATTAATTTCAGACAGGTTTGGCAGGAGAGAGGTTAAGATGGACGCCAGGTGAATCCTGTGGGGCCATAGGGGCTTGAGGGGAGCTCAGTGACTGGCTCTAAGCCGCCTTTTTCCTTTTAACATAAGAAGGCGGAGCAGACCCAAGGCTTCACTGTAGAACCAGTTGAGCTGGTTTTGAGTGGACTCGGCCTATTTTTCTCGGCTGTTCAGGTAGTTGGCAATACAAAGGTCTGCTCCTCTGGGGCTCTGCTCATTGAGCCATGAGTTTGGATGCCTGTAAACAACCCCTTCCCCCGACACTGATGGACCTCTGAGCTGGGCCTCTCCACGCTAGTGGGCTTTCTCTACACCTGCTCCTCAAGGCAAGTTTGTGTTAGAGCTTTCTCTAGAAGATACAGTTCCTTTCTTTGGGCACCCTTGGTGCTTCATACCTTCGCTAAAGAGCCTTAGCTTCCAGAAAGAAGGGGCTGGGTCTATGGTTGGCTCCCTACTTACGGATCTAGAAGGAGGTCAGTTCTCCTGACTCCTGGGTTCTGACTTTTGAGTCTAATGCGCTCCCTGGACCTTTTGGTTGTGCATAGTGGCCCTGTCAGTCCAGGCCTGCTAGGGAAGGAAAAAGGAGAAAATAATTTTTGGTCTTCAGCAGCTCATCAGGGACTTCGGCCAGGGGGGACAGTTTGAGTTTGTCCCTGGTATGGATACCTGTAGGAAAGTGGGGCCACCCTTCAGCTGGCTGAACAGAGGCAGGGACTCTTTCTAAGGGAGAGGAGGGAGCAGGGTGCTGAGGCCGAGGCTCCTGTGACGTCAGTGCAGCTCTTGGTGCAGGACAGTCCCCCAGCTTCAGAAGGCAGACTTCTCTCAAGTCCGGAAGTTTGGTAATTGATAGTGCCCGCACGCCCAGCTCCAGCCTGTATCCTAGCCCGTGGGGGCAGGCTGCTGCGCTTCTTCGTCCTGTCTGCAGGGTAGGCCCCCTTTCCCCCACCTTCTTTAGACCCTCAGGTCTGCTGCCCTCTCCTGACCCATGCCTTCCCCACCTCCCTCCCCAGATGGTCATCACTTGTTTTGCCCATAGCTCTGGAGGCACTTGTGGCTTGTGTTGCTTTATTTTTTTACCCACAAGAGTTTGAATTGCTGGTTCTTCAGTCACAGGAAGTGGGGCCCCTTCAGCCCGCTGGGTCTAGCATGGCCTTCAGATTGAGTGATTGAGTTGAGCATACAGTAGAGCTGAGAGGAGATCCCTGGGCACTTGGGCTCCAGCGCACCTAGGTGTCTGAGGGGTGGTGGTGAGGGCAGGGCCCGGGTCAGCTTGCTGACCACTCTCGAACTGGGTGTCTTCTGTATAAGCGTTAGTAGCTAATCATAGGTATCTTCTGGAGCGCTAAGAGAGTTAATGAATATGAAACACTTAGAATAGTGCCTAGCAGGATGTAGTAAGTGTCGTCATCGTTGCTCCAGTTGAGAAACTGAAATGACTTTCCCATGAGTGCCGCAGAGGGGTAGAGCTTGGTGTTTCTCTGTAATCGAGCAGAAGGACCTTGGGCTCTTCCAGACCTTGCAGATCCCCTAGCATTCTAGGTATTTTAATTTGTTTATTTTTACTTGATTTTTTTTTCTCTAACCTGTTATCTGAAAGGAAGTGGAGAGCTGCTAGAGGGTTTATGTACTTGAGGTGCACTTTTTGGAAAACAAGTGGTAGTTCATTTTATTGCAAATTATCAATACTAGGTGACTTTACTGGTTGAGGAAACAACTCCACTACCCCTTCTGCCAGCTTGTATTTCTGCATAGTGAATGTGATGCTTAGGCCAGCTGCATGGCGGCCAGATGGCAGACCCCAAGTACCAGAGCACATGGGGTCTGGAGGTGACAGAGGCCAAGGCCTGGGATGGACCCACTGTGCTGCCCTTCTGCCCTCCAGCACAGTGCAGTCCTTTGGCAGCCTGAGAGAGTTCTGTTTCTCTTAAAGGCACCTGGAATTGAGCACCTGGGAATCGAGCAGTTAATGATTTTTAAGTTCCTGTTGCCTAGCAGGCTCCTTCAAGGTCAGGTTCTCCTGCCCCCATTGTGTTGGCCTCCTCTCCGTGAGGCCTGGGAGGGTGCTGCCACTCCCCAGCTGCTCCTGGGACTCTGTGGCTTTGGGTCCTGGAGATTCTGGTCTCCTTTGGTGGTTTATTTAGCCTTCCGCCTGCTCCTTGCAGAGCGTAAGTCAGGCCTTGTCCTGAACAGTGAGTAAGCTGCTCAGTGTTTTCACAATGCAGCTGTGGCCAAGGAGGGTAAGTGTTGCTCAGAGCTCCTCAGGGACTGTTTTTTCACAGGTATTTTTGTCTTCCCTTTGACCCCTCCCTGATTCCTCTCACTTCCTCCCCCCTACCCCCCAATTTTGGTTTCTTTGAACTCTGTCCCTTCATTCTCACCTCCATCTGGGGTTTTCTCAGTGTGCCATGTGGTCCTTAACTTGCTTCTCTGCTGCTTTTGTGTCCTGATTCAGGAGAAGAATCCTGATAGTCTTGAGATCTGGTATAGGATTCCAGCACTACCGAGTCCTCCATTCTCCCGTTCATTGGGCTTCTGTGAAATTCCAGGATTCGCTGCTCTTCGTTTTCTTTTTGTCTCCAAAGCCACCTTCTTTTTAACTTAGCAGCGGCACCCCAAGTCCCCTGGTGGCAAGGTCTAGGCCTGTCCTGGGTTGCTTCCTGGCCTGTCGGGAATGTCACCACTCTGACTGTGGGGGCACTTGTTCATTTTGGATGGTGCTGTACTGAATCTGGTCTCCAAGTGGTCTGGGGCCCCTGGGAATTCTTGAGCTCCTCTTGGTGGTACAAAAGTGAAAACCATTTGCTTCAGACATCAATGCAGTATTTGCTTTTTTTTTGTTCTTATTATCTCTGGCACACAGCGGAGTTTCCAGAGGCTGAATAATATGTATTAACATCACTCTGGGTTCATAAAATGTACACTTCGGGACTGTGTTTTCAGCATTTTTAAGATTCTCTAAGGTGCAAATGTGGGACCTTTCAATGATGGCTATAGTCTTCATTACTTCTGTGCTCAGACTGGTTTCTTCTGTTTGCCTGCTGTAATCTCTGTGAACTTCGTTAGTGTCCAATAAATCATTATTTTGAAATCCCAGTGTTTTCCTGGTACCTTCGAGGAAACACCACAAGAAGTGAGTACAGCTTAAAACAGTTACTTGGAATTTAAAACTTTGTAATTTAAAACTTTATTTGCAACTTATTTTTGTACTTTACTCTAAAATAGAAGAAAATTTATACTATTTCTCTTATATTTAAGGATGGATTGTTGACTTTATAAAGGGAGATTGGAAGACTTGCTTTCTCAACTGTAGTTGCACTTCAGTTTACTGAGGTGGATGTAGCAACAAGTGAAAGGGAGGAATCTGCTCCAAGGAAGCTGGGAAGATCTTTAAATAAGAGCTGAAATTGTGATGAAAGCTTTCTTCTCTTCAGTCTTACAGATGTTGATAACGTGCTTTTTTATGTCTTACACATTAGAGCATTTTCATGTAATATATGTAGTGCCAGCTAAATTGCAGCGTCATGTCAAGATAATCTTCAGAGTTTAAAGAGAAAGGAATTGAATATCTTAAGTGTATATATTGCAAATACGTTAAAAGCCAAAATTCGTTCCAGCTTTCCAACCTAAACATGAGGAAGTCACGAAGCCTCTTATAGGATCGATGTTGCATTGCTTTATCTGGAAAAGCGCCCTCGAAGCCAGGGCCGTCCGCAGTGAGACCTGCCTGCGCTCCTGCGACCCTGGGCCAGGAGTTGGTGATACACCGGGCAGCGCCACGCCGTGTGCCACTGTGACTTGCTGACTTAAAGATTGAGCTGCAAACATGTTCATACCGTTTATAGTGTTTTCCTTTCATCTCACAAGTGAGCAAATTCATAGACATGGCTCAACTTGTATCAGCACCAGCCGTGCTTCAAAGAATGTTATGAACGCTCAGCAGCTCCTGCAGAGGCGATACCTAGGCATGGGATGGGGAACTTTTTGACTTTTGTGGCACATCCTGGAAGAACTTTGTCATCATTCCCACTGTTGGGAAGGGTGGGAGGAGAAAACTGCTGGCTCTGTGTGGTGAACTGGGCTCTGTGGACCAGAGAGAGCCCCCTTACGTTGGTGGGGCTTGGGGGAATCGACATTCTTTCCTGCTACACGCGCGGCTAAGGGAGAAAAAGCCACTTCCCTTAAGAATGCCCTGGACGAAGCATGAAAATTACTAATTTGTATTAAATCTCAACCTGCTAATAAAACCCGCTTTCCATTCTGAGTGGTGAAATCGGAAGCTTCCGCACCCAGCCAGTGCAGAGGCTGCATGAGGACATGACTGACTTGGTGGTGCTCAGCCCGCTGACAGACATTTTTTTACTTAAAACAACTGATGAATATATTAGTTGTTCATCCTTATGTACTTAATGGATGTTTTCTTCAAATTGCCAGCACTAACATCAAGTTTTCAAGTGAAATGCAGGATTTTAGACAACTTGTATTTGCCAAAGATAGTTGTTTTTTTTTTCCCAAAGATAGTTTTTAATGAGATGGGTGGTAAAATTAACGGAATGTGATTTTTGGTCATTGTGTGAAATGCCAGCATTTGGAAACTACGTAATGCAGCACCAACGACTTCCCAGATTGCCAGGGGGTTAGAATGCAGGGTGACCACTGGGCTGCAGTGTCGAAGCACACAGAGGCTCATTGACAGCATCAGATTGCACATTGTAGCTTGTCTTTAAAAATCACCACTTACTTGAGATTCAGCCTAATATCAAAGAACATATTAGTTTTTAGTATCTGAAAGGCCATTAAACTTCCTTTTCCAACTACAGGTCTATGTGAAGTGAGGTTTTCTTCATATCTTTCAACCAAACAATGTATCAAAACCACATTGAATGCAGCTTTGAGAATCTTCTATGAAGCCAGATGTTAAAGAATGTAAAATAATGCAACAATTCTCATGAATTTCATTTCACTTTAGAAAATATACACTTCTTTTTATAAAAATAAGATTATTTGTATAGGCATGTAATGGGTTTATTCTTTTAAATTAATACATTTTTGAATGATCATTTTCTATTTCTAATGAGGTGACTGGTAAAACCCACTGGAGCATAATAATCACATGGGTATAATGAATATCTGTCATCTCATAGAGATAAAGAAAAAAGTTTCTCCCTGTAAGAACTCTCAGGATCTAGTCTCTTAATGTAACCTGTGAGTTTATGTCCTTTTCTGTTGCATTGGCCTTGTGGGCCTTGTTCATATTTTATCTGTGGTTTTTAGTTCGTCTTCTCCTTTTCTTTGCTCCTTAATTTCCCTCTGCTTTTTTCCCCTTTATTTTCCTCATTTTTTCTTTTTCGTTTCTCTAGTATTTTTTATTAGTCTGGCATTGTGTTTTGATTGCATTATCAGATCAGTTTGCTGGCCATAGGTTTGTGTAAATTTGTAGTTTGGAAAATAACAGCTTTTTCACTAAAAATGAGAAGCTTGGGTTTACATGCATATTGAAAAGGATTTTTGGGAATTCTAATAGTGCAGGAGGTTTCTGAAACCAGAAAGTGTGAGAATCATGGTTTTAGACAGAAGTTGGGATACGTCTTCTTGGCTGTGGTGATTTGATTTTCTAATGTTTTGCAGTTCTCAGCCCCTTTTAAGTCTCCGTGGGCGGAGGCGCTTGCTGCCTGGTTGCTGTGGTTCTAGTTGAGGAAGCTGGTCCTCAGTGACCTGAGGGACTTTGCTCAGAGTTGTTTTTTTCTTCCTTTGAATGCATAGCTTTGACCTTGTAAGGTTTAAAAACCAAAAAAAGAAAAAAGGCTAAATCTATTATTTTTAAAGATTTTTTTATGCATTCAAGAACTGGGGTGCAGGCCAGAGGTGTGGGGGAGTGAGAGGCTTCACCAGAGACAGAGTAGGGAGCAGAACAGGCAGGCCCACTGAGATACACTGCTGAGGGGAGCAGCGGGGAGACAAAAGAGGTCTGCTGTGCCCTGTGAGTCACCTCCCTGGCTGGGCTCAAACTTGGTGCTGCAGTGGCTGAGGACAGCTTCATAGTGCTGCGCTTTAACCCCTGTGCCACCAAGGAGGCCTCATGTTGTGACTTAAACTCCATTTTCAAAATTAACTTGAATTTTACTATGTTGCTATGTATTAAAGTTGATATGTTGGAAAATAAAGTTAAATCCTTGTGTAGTTGTATTGGGTTTAGTAATATTATTTTAAAATGAGTTAATAGCTTACCATCTTTTCAGTTTTAATTATAATACAGTAGCTATAACCCACATAAACAAAAGCTATTTTGAGATCCACAATTCAGTGTGTAAAGAATGTCCAGACAGAAGTGTGAAGCAGTTCACTTTTGTCGACAGATGTGGGGCTGGTCATCCCTGCCCTCAATTGGTCACTTCCTTGCTATGACCTCACAGTGAGCCTTTGTTTTGCAATTCCCAGGTCCTGGCAGGCAGGCCGCCAGCCGAGGCACTTGCTGCTTGGTTTGCAGTGGTTCTAGCTGAGGAAGCTGGTTCTCAGTGACCCAAGGGACTTTGACCAAAGTTGGCTTGTTTCCTCCTCCTCATACAGTGCATTGGCCTTTTTTTTTTTTTATTCCATTAAAAAGATCATTTGGCTTACTTGGATTTCGTTGTAACAGTGGATTTTTTTTTTAAGCTTATATGTTGGCTATTGGTCAATTCCAAATTTGAAAACTGCAAAGCTTGCTTAGCCTCTATCCTTGAAGAACCTTGGTGACTGCTGTAACTGACAGCTGGGAGGCTCAGGTCACTCCTGAGCCCAGAACGCCCAACGGCCTGTTCCCTGGCTTGCTGCAGAGCATACACACTTTGTGCCTATTTCTTTTGTACTTCATTCTTTCCATCACTCTGTTTCTTCATGAAACATGCCCACCAAAGGCCACACTTACTCCTCTAGTCAGAGGTCTAAGCAGATTTGGTGTCATTGCATGAGAACTTTATCTTTGTGTGATGAGCCAAAGCACATACCACTGCATAGTGGTACATACATAGTTTTTAAGTGACCTAATTCTTGGCCTTGTCCTTGAGCTTGTACCTGTATTTTTAAACAAAACAAAGCAGAGCAACACAAAACAAAACAAAACAAAACACTAATTTGAAGGGATATTTTATTTCTATCTTCTTTGCAGCACTATTTAAAATAGCTGATTATGGAAATAACCTAAGCACCTAAGAAAAGCGGTGTGGGGTAAGAAGATATGGGGTACACATGTGGAATACTACTCAGTTACCACAAAGAGATGAAATCTTGCTGTCCGCGACAATGTGGAGAGTGAAATAACGCAGAAGGGGAAAGAAAGACAAATACCGGATGCTTTCACTTGTATGGAATATAGAGAAATAAAACAAACTGACAAAACTAAACCAAAGTAAACCCTAGAAATATGACTGCAGAACTGAGGCTGCTGGGGGAGGGGGGCAGGTAGCTGACGGTCTGGGATAGAGGACTTCGTGGGTGCTCTGGTGGTGGGGGTGTGATGACATACATCTGAGGAGGTGTGAACCTGTTCCTCTGAATCATACAGCGTTGTAAACCAACGTTACCTCAATTTTAAAAAATTTCCTTTAGTGCCACTAAGAGTGGACCGTTGGGCTTCCTCTCATGGTCACTTGGACCAAAGTTAAGCAAATCTTTATAAGCTTATTTTATTTGCTTGGGATCACCAGTCATCAAAATCTTTAAAGACTGTTTAATCATGTGATCAACTTCTATGAAATGGAGTTTTAATCTTGCAAGTGTATGTGTGGACTCCGTGTCCCTTCACTTGGCAAGGTCCATAGTCCTCTGAATTTTACACAGAGCATATTTCCTTTTAGACTTACATGGCTTTCACTTCCAGCCTTGAATGTGATGTGTATTTTTCTCTTTGGCCACTGGTCTCTAGAGAGAGGCTTCTGCTTTCAAAGATGATGTGTCCACTCTGTTAGCTCAAGCAGTGACTCAGTTAATATTGTCTGCTGGAAGGCCCTCTGAGTGCCTCACCTCTTCTGAAGAGTGGGAAGCAGGCGGTGTGCTGGAGGGGTGGTCAGTGCCTCCCACTGGTCTCATGTGCCTGGTTTGCCCTCAGGCTAGTTTCTTTAGCTACAGACATCATAATAACCAATATATATTGAACACTGATTTTTGTCTCTCACATTTATTCAACTCTTTTACATTCATTAACTCATTCTTTTTTGTGACACTCTTAGCCCCCACTTTACAGATGAGCAATCAGAGATCCAGAACTGTTGAATAACTTGTTCAAGGTCACAAACCCACGTCAAGTGAGAGTGTGTGTGTGTGTGTGTGTGTGAGAGAGAGAGAGAGAGGGTTGTGGTTGTGGCGCTGGCCCTGGCTTCAGTTGTGTCCAGGTCGTAGAAGGTGGCATTGGGTTAGCTGCAGGTTGGTGTAGGGCACTTGGTACTTGGTCTCCTTTGCCTGGAGTGTTGCCTCCTGCCCTGTGTGACCCCTTGTGAAGTTGGTGCTGTGGTGCCAGCGCCATGTGCTCAGCCCTCTGGGGCTTACCTCTCTGATCTTGGCTTTCACAAAAGTGATGGGAAACACTTTAAAAAGCCTTATTATTTAATCCCGACTTCTTACTTGCTTCTCTCTCTTCTAATCTGGAATTTTAAGAACCCCTTTAGAAAAACCAGCATCCTGTGGCCCAGAATTAGTAAACTAATGAGTAATCTTGTCACATGGGATTGTTTTGTTGTCTGGTACCCATAAGATGCTGGGGTTCTAGAACCTGGTGTTTTATTGCAGTACAACCCCCCCCCCAAAAAAAAAAACCCAAAGTTTTTGTACGTGGGTCCTGTTTATCTTCATAAACTAATGATTTCATAACACTTCGTAAGCCCCTCCTAGCTGCAGAGGCCCAGGGCTGCAGGCTCTTAGCATTGACTGCCAAGGATGCTGGGCATCATAGCTGTAGTGCCAGGCCACCATGTACAGTTGGGACTGGCTGCTTCAGTCCTGGGAGCTGCAGTCTGGCCATTCCGCTGCATTGTTTGGCACGCTGCTGTGAAATATACCTCTGCTCCTGATTGCAGATTGCACTATTTGGTCCTTTGGCTTCTCACTACCCTGCAGTGGGACTGTGCGACTGGGCTGGTGGCTCTCCCAGACAGCTTCGGTCCTTTCTTGGTGACAGAGACTGGACTTTTGGTTAACTTGAGTTTGAGTTCATGGTTTGATTTACTTGCTGGTCTAACCCTGGCAAGTTTACCTTTTCTTTTATCCTTTTGGTGGTTTTAATTTTTATTAGCCACGTTTCTTGAGCCTATTTAAGATGCCAGCATGAGCTGCCCTTGATTAAAACTTTGATCACATAACCTCTTGTGCCTTCTTGCCACACTAGCAGAGAGAGAGACCATGGTACTTGTGTTCAAACCTGATTCACTTCCCCAGGATCACAGTTATGTGCCATCTCTGTGCCATCTCTTAGAACCCGTGTTGTTACAGTGGCAGGGCCAAGGTGCACCCAGATCACTGAGAAGCATAGCCTGTTGGCTTCCTTAAGGGTGGTTCTCCTTCCCAGCCTCCAGTCTGCAGCGCGTTTCTTGCCTCTCAGCAGAGGTAGCTGCTGCTCACACAGGTGTTCTGTGACGCGGGCCACCGCTTCCGCGGAGAAAGCGTAGCATGTTCCTGCTAATGAAAAGACTGTCATAATGGGTTAGGTCCACAGGGGCTCTGCCCTTCTGTACTAGTATTCCCAGGGAGCAGAATCTCTACCTTAATTACCACCTCAGCTGGCAGAGAGGTGTGGCTGCTAATTGATTAGATGACAGTCCTTTGCCTTGATGTGGAACTATGGGGTGGTTTTGTTTTGTTTTGTTTTAAATAAACAAGTAGATTTGAGCGGGTGAGATTATTTTGGAGAAACGAAGGTCTGTGTAGGGATTCCGCTGTGGCCACCTGCGTCTTCGGTGCCCTTGCTGTGCCTTGCTGCCTGACGCAGTAGCGTGAGGAGCAAGGGGGCACCCTTGCCGCCTCTGCTGCCACTGGGCGCAGGCGGTGAGTGTTCCCTCCCAGCGCCTCTGGTGTGTGCTCCCTCGCTGCTGGGTTGCACCAGATTCCTTTATTTGGTTTCGTTTTCATTCTCTCCTTCTGTCTTGGTATGGTTGAACCCTGTTCTGAAATATATTTTTAAGATAGTGTTTAAAAGCAAACACCCTGCCTTTCTTGAAACCACAGAAACTGCTTGTGCAACAGCCGATAGGGCAGGCAGCCAAATCCACTCTGTTAGAACCAATCCCTTAATGACAAAATGTCAAACACTGATGTTAAACCTTCATTTGATTGTGGTGTGAGGATTTTTCTCAACAATGAATGTTTAGGTGCTGAACTCCCAGTTTCACATTTGGAATGCTGGTGTTAGAAAATACTTTATGGTAAAGCATTCCAGAAGAGTCTTTGTGTGTGTGTGTGTTTAAAGATTTATTTATGCATACAGAACTGGGGTACAGGCCAGAGGTGCGGGAGGGTAACACCAGAGACAGAGCTGGGAGCAGAACAGGCAGATCAACAAAGTACACTGCTGAAGGGAGCAGTGGGGAGACAGTAGAGGTCTGCTGTGCCACATGGGTCATCCCCTGGCCAGGGGGTGCTGAACTCCCAGTTTCACATTTGGAATCAAACTCATGCTGCAGTGGCTGAGACTAGCTTCACAGTGCTAGCCTCACCAGCAGGGCGGGCCCCCAGAAGAGTCTTTGTGTAGCTGATCTGCTGTCCACTGTACAGGAAGGGTTTAAATAAATCAATTTCTATCCTCCCTCACCTGTTCTGTTTTTAAAGTTTCAGGAAGTAATTTCTTTTGAGGTGATTTGGACCACGTCTTGCTAGCTTTCCTATTTTTAAGCATAGGACTAGTTTCAGAGTTGTTTTTCCCATACTAGAGGAATACTTGGGTCTTTTATTTATTGTTTAGAAGAACTGGGGTGTAGACCAGAGGTGTGTGTGTGTGGTGTGAGAGGATTCACCAGAGACAGTGGGGAGCAAAACATGTAGATCTCTGAAATACATGACTGAGGGGAACAGTGGGTGAGGCAGGAGAGGTCTGCTGTGCCATGTGGGTCATCTCCTTGGCCGGGGATCTGAACTCAGGGTAATAGCACTGAGTCTTAATCCCTTGGCCACCAGGGATGCCCCTACTACTTGGGTCTTAATCTTCATCACCAGGTCCTAAATTAGCTGACATTTTTTTCTTCAGTGTCATGGCGTCTTCCCTGTTTGTCTAGGGGATTTAATTTCTTCCCAAGTACTTTCAGGAACGAGTATTTTTCCCACCCTATGACCTTCCAGAAGAGCTTTGACACTGCTGGTTGTCTGATAGATAAGTTTAGTTAAAAACTGGGGTTAGTGTGTACTGACTGTATGTACTGATTGAGTGGGAATTGAGGGAGGCTAGAGTTGAAAATCAGCAACTGGAAAAGAACAGAAAAAGCAATAAACATGTTCTCCTAGCCATGGGTAGCACTGAGCTATAGCGGTTCTGGGTGCAGAACTCCAGGAATCTCTTTGAATCTCCCCTGAGAACACCCTCTCTGGTGTTACCACAGGGCCTTTCTGACTCATTTCCGTGACCCTAGTCCAGAGCAGCTTTTTTGACTTTGTGTTTGAGCTCTTCCCACATCATCATTGCCGTGCGTCAGGCCTGTCAATTTCCAGACAGGGTGAGAACGGGGAGGGCTAAGTGATTGGTTTCCTGTGAGTCTCCTGGGCTAACTTCCTCTTAAGCCGCCACATCACAGCTCTTGCGGTGCTCTCCTGGGAGGGAAGGGGGTGCCATCCCATTCTTGGAGCCATGGGGGTTAGGTAGGTCCTCATAGAACACAGACCTGAGATCTGCAAACCTTTGAGCTCATGATTCATCTGAAAAAGAAGCCAGTAAACTGGAGGGAACAGGCAGACTGTAGCTTTAGTTCCTGGACTGGTCCCATGTCAGATTTTGTGATTTGGGCTTATGATTTCTTAGTAGATGATGTACTCTTTTGAGGGGTGGGCAGTCTTTATTCTTCTCTGTATCCCTTCCCACCCCTAGCTTGTTAGAATGCTTTGTATATGGTCATCTCACAGTTAGTTGTGAAGTAAAACATGAGAAAAATTATAACATGAGTATAGCTCTCCATTTAAACGATCCTTGGAGAAGGGTATCCATATGATTTGTAAATGAGATCACTTTGTCTGTGTTTGGGGGCATGTTAAGTCACAAGTCCTGACCTGTGTCTTAACAGGTATCAAAATGACTAAAAAGAAGAGTTTTATCAGAATGAGAGGATAAGGAGGAAGGCTTACACTGTACTGACATGTGTGGAGAACTAAGGGCGGAAGCCACGTGGAGAATGCACGCTGAGGAAAGCCTGCTGGCTTCCAGAGTAGGAAGGGGGCGGAGGGCTAAGCCCTGGCATCGCTGCCTTCTGCGCTTGCCCCTGGCGTGCAGTGTCTCCGGCTAAGTTCTTGCTTTTGGGTAATTAAGTTGGCCTCATCCTTCCCCTTCATGAGTGGTGGAGAGAGGTACACCAAGTGTTGGGAAGGGTGTCCCGAGTTGGCGAGGTCATGTGGTCTGCAGCAGAGGCTGGAGTTATTTATAGTGGGGACAAGTTCGGGAGCCTGGCACAGGAAGGACTGATTTCACACCACCTCAGCACCTCAGTGTTGGTGAGGACCCAGATTTTTCTTTGAGCATCTTAGGGGCCATCACTTGTTTTCTGAAATGACCGAGCACTGTGAGATCAGGAGCCATGTTTTCCAGCATCTTGTGGGTAGGACAGGAGTGAGAAAGACAATAGTTTTTCCTTTTGTCTTGATCCCCTGATCCTTGTAACTCAGGATGTAGCTGCTTGCCTGGCTTTGGGATCTCCTGTATTTGAACCAGGGCAGAAGGCACCAGCTGAGGAGGGTGGTGGGGAAGGACTTGTTGGACTGGTCGGCTTGGACCTGCCTCCCCTCCCCCTACTCTGGGCAGGGAGACTGAAACTGTTGCTTCCTGGGCTTTGCCAAGTTGGTTTCTCCTCCCCGATTACCTGCCCACAGCGAGCAGGCAGGCGGCTCCCCACCCAGAAGCCCACGAAGGAGCGGAGCTGTTGAAGAGCCACGATGTGGGAAGGGCAGGTGCTGGCCACTGGGCGTGCCCTGTGTCTTGGGGATGTGGGGGTTACCAGTTCTGGTCCCCTGGACAGGACTGTGTGACTGTGTCAGGGTGCTTGGCCCTGCACCTCAAGGCCAAATTCATGGCGTGCAGAGACACCAGGAGGGTGAGGAGCTTGTAAACTTGGGCAGATGGAGTTTAGGAAGGGAAAGGCTCCTTCCCTGGGGCCCCGAGTTCAGGGTTATAATGTTGCTAAATCTGGAGTTGTGACCATTGGTGACTTTAGCTTTTTCAACTGGAGGCAGAGAGATTTTCCAGTGTGTGAGCATGGTGTTCAAGCCACTCTTGGTGCTTTACTTAGGGAGCCAGACTTCTAGGCAGGTCGGCTCAGGGTGGGCGGAGGTCAGGATGTGGTCTTCAGGACTCACAGGCCATGCCCACTTCCTGCTGAGTCTCAAGGACAGGGCTGGAGGGCTGGGAGCGCAGGCAGGGGGTCACACGCCCACATCCACACGGGACACGGGACGGGGGCCCCCCTCGGGTGTCCTCTCCAGTCCCTCTTTACCAGAGGGGGAATACTTGTTGAAGGTCATGTCACTTGTCCTGGGTGCTGGGTCTAGAGAAGCTTTCTCCCAGTGACCTTGGTGCTGCCTGCCGCCCCTCCCCCACGCCTCGGCTCCACTTTAGAAGCCATCCTGCTGCTTGGTGGCCTGCGTGGGGCAGACTCCATGGCAGAGGGTGACGGGGAAGGGCAAGTGGAGGGCAGCATGCCCCAGCTCCACACAGGGCAGGGTGGGGGCGTCTGAGTCCTGCCAGAGACTGGTCTCCCTGGAGAGGCGCCAGAGGCGCTCAGGGACCCAGCTTGAAGGGGTCACATGGAGCAGAGTGGTGCTAAGAGCCATTGGGTGAGGAGTCACCCCAGAAAACAAGCAGGGAGGCCTGGACCCTGACTTTCCCTCTGAGTTAGGAAAGCCTTTCTTTAGAACCTTTTGGGTGCCAGGCACTGTGCCTTGGGCACTGAGGACACAGAGATGACTTCAGTCCTGGAAATTTCCCTTAGGCCTCTCTTGTGCAATGGTGAGAAGACAGCCACCACGGGTGTCGAAGGAAACGGCCCTTCGGCCACCAGTGAAGTCCTGGTGCAGGAAGGGCAGGCAGCTCTGCCAGACCCTGTGAAGTCTGGGCGATGGAGCAGGGAGCGGGCCCATGGGAAGGAGGTGGTAGGGAAGGTCACTTGAGGCGTGGGAGGGGGTGGCCGGCAGTGGGAGGCTGTGGAGGGCCTGCAGCTCCCGGAGGAGATCTGTGGTTGGGGCCCAGTGAGATGCTTGGAAGGGCCAAGGGTGAGGCAGGACCTTCAGGCGGGGAAGGCCCATAAGCAGCTTTCAGAAAAATTCAGAAACCCTGTGGGTCTAGTCTGAAAACCAGTTTTACGTGTTGTGTACACACACATCCATACATAGGTGTCCTGTACACACGGTTATGCACACACACAAGTGAACCAATGGTGTGTGTTAAGGGGCACTTGAAGCTCTCCCCCAGCCTCGTGCTAGTGGCCTCCTCCCCTGATCGCAGACTGAGGGAGGGCATGCTGTGTGCAGGCATGGGCAGAGAGGAGGCTGTTTAGTCTTCAGTCCTGGCAGGGGACTCTGGCTTTAGCTCTGGAGCAGGAGTGGCCGAGGACACTGATGCTGCTTCTGGCCCGGGGCCCAGGGCCCCTCTTCTCTGGGGGGTGACTCACACCATTGCTGTTACTGGAGCGTCTGCAAGACTTTGAGGCAGCCCGTGCAGGCCAGTGGTAGCAGTGTAATAATGGTGAGGAGGGGAAGTCCCTGGTGGCCGTACTATCTGCCAATCCCAGTAGACATTTCTGTCACTAAACAGCACCTCTCTGTGGTAGCCTAGGGCTCTGCGCTGGAAAAAGGAGGTACCCTCCACCCCTTGGGAGGGGCCCTCATCTGTGGCTTCTGCTCCACCCTTGGCCCGGACGGTATTACACAATTCAGCCAGTGAGAGTCCCCTACCTTCCTGTCACAGGCAGCAGGAGCCGAAACACTTGAGTGGCGCAGCGTGACATACCGGTGTGCAGAAGTGCAGGTTTGGAGCCCAGCCAGCACAGCCTGTGAGTGACCCAGGTGTGCCCCCGAGGGCACTCCTTTCTGACTGCAGGTGGCTGCTGGCCCGCAGCTAGGGGGTCCACTCTCTCCTGCTCGCTGGCTTGCACTCTTCCCCTCCTGCCTTCCCCAGAGAGCATGAACCTGCCCGCCTCCTGCTGAGTTCCAGGTTCCACCCCATCCTCAGAGCCGCTGGGAGTGGTTGGCGGGAGACAGGCCCACTTCTCCTGGGCTGGCATCCTCCTTTTCCTAGCTTGTTTGATGTACAGGTTCCCCTGAGTTCTGTGTTGGGCAGGAGCCTCCCCTCTTCCCACCTGGCTTGAAACTGAGAATCATAATCTCCCTTCCTCCTCCTTCCCCCTCTCCCCCCAACACTGCCAAACAAACTGGAGTCACCGGCTCAGGGGCTAGAGAGCGGGACTCACCCGCCTTGCTGCTCTGCCTGACAGCCTGATCTGGGAAGATTAATGGACTGTGAGAGTGCGTTCTGGAGCGCGTTGCCATCCTGGCTGGTGCTCTGCCAGGTGTGAGGAAGACCAAGGCTCTTCAGAGGAGACGGTGACCAACCAAGTGTGCATCTGCCCAAAGCCATCCCGTTCTCTAAAGTGTGGGGAAGTGGAAAGTGCTTCCAAACACCCCTACTCTTCAGAAGGGCTTGGTGGGTGATTTGGGGAGTTTCTTTTTGGGATCCCTTGCAACCTCCCTTTCCCCTTAGCCAAGTCCTTTAGTTCCTAAGCGACACTTGATACCTTTAGTCACAGGATGGGTGCATCTTCCCTGGGCACAGTGCGGCTGCGTGGGAGGATAAGCTGCTGCTGTACCTGACGGGGGTTGGGAGGGAGCCCAGGTTGCCAGCAGGTGCATCATCTTTGGGTGACTGGCTGGGGAATGGGCCCTACGGGCCCTCCAGCCAGCCAGGGTTGGCAATGTCTTCACGCTCGGGCTCGTGCACCCGCTGCAGGGACCAGAGCCAAGCAGCTCAGGCATGGGGGGCGGAGGGTTGGTTACGTGGAGGCTGCGACAAAGGGTGGTGTAGAGGAGCAGGGGAGAAACCTAACTTCACAGAGCCGGAGCCGGCTTCTGCAGCAGCGCTCTGGAAAGCCTAGACCGCCCTGCCCACTTCCTTCCTGAGTCTGTGGCAGGTGCTGTCAGTGGCAGATTGACCCTCTGCTGAGAGAGGATGACCCGGGCTGGTCTTCAGGCTCCCTCTTGCCGAGCCCTCTGTCCCAGTTCCAACATTGAGGAGGTGAAGAGAAGAGCACAGGAAGTTCTGTTTGGGTAGTGTGACTTCTGATTGGGCACTGAAGCACCTAGAACCAAGGGTCTTCATTCAGATGTACCCTCAGTTCATCTCTCTCTCTTAAGCCATGCACCATATAGATTTATTGGTGGTCTAGCAGATTTTGCTTTGACTTAAACTGAAACTCTTCAGGGGGCCCTATGTTGCCCATCACCCTGGTCTCTCCCCAGCTGCCCCCAAACCCAAATATTAACCTTTTATGCAGTGAACATTGGAAAAACTGAGCAGTGCCTCAAGGTCACTTGATTGTAAGTGGTGTTTGGCTTATTTAGCTGTTTGGCGTTTGGTGAGAGATTTCTGCTTTATGTTTGAGCAAAAGATCTCTTGGCGGGAGGCCTCTGTGCTGGGCTCCCAGTGCTTGCCCTGTGCACGGGTTTGCCCCTTCTCTCCCCTGACAGGTTGTTTTAATCCTCTTGCTTATAAACAAGTGCAGCAGAATGTGTCAGGCCAGCTCACATGACCTTGGTTACTGCTTCATGGCAGCCAGCATCAGCTTCAGATACTGCAGTCACTTGACATTAAAGAGTTGTCAGGGGAAGGAGGTGGCCACACCAGGAGCAGGCCTGGGACTGCCAAGGAAGGTAGATGAGAGCTCATGCGATTGCTGCCTGAGGACCAGGTAGGACACGTCAGCTCCTGGGGACAAGCGTGAGACGAGCATAGCTGGATCCTTGCTTTAATTACCCCAGTTCCCTACTTCTGGTAGCTCCTTTATCTTTTTTTCTGTATCTCATACCTTGTCCGCAGGGGCCCAGGACATGCAACTGTGCTAGGAAGCAGCCCCTGAGACAGATGTGTGCTAACTCAAAGGTACAAAGCCCAACCCCTAAAGCCCCAGCTTCCCAAACAGTGATCTTGTTCTTGTGTGAGGGACAGCTGGCTGGTGGTGGGAGCCCGGCTGCCATAGAGCTGCTGAGTCTCTGAGCCAGAGACACTCAGGAGCTGGAAGTGCAGTGAAGTGCTCCCCGCCACCCCCCGCGCCCACGTTTCCCTCGTGGCACAGTAAAGGGAGTGCTCTGGGTCTCCAGTCACACTGTGTGTGTGGTGAATACTAGTCACCTCACTCTTGCTAGCGATTGACTTGCTTGGCTTGCAGGTCCATGTAGCCTGGCAGGATTGCTGATGTTGTGTGTCTCAGGAGCTGTGGAGTGTGCCCAGGGTTTTCTTGGGTGGGCTATGTGTTAAAAGTGCTTTTTTTTTTTTTTTAATCAGGGCAAAGTAGAGTGGCCTTTTATGAAAGGGATAAAACAGTTGATCTGCTAGAGCCTTTTCTGGCTTTGCAAGAAGCCCAGGTCCAAGTCTAAGCCACACAACTGGATGGCCAGAAGTTGACCTTCAGCTTGGGCACTCCTGTGCCAGTTGAAGAAGACCCATCTTTGTTATAGGTGTAGATCTACAGGTGGCGAATTCGGGGGAAAGAAGTTAAAGCCAAAAGCAGTATCTGTTTTTGGTCACCTACAGCATAAACTGGAAGCACATATGGAGTCATAGTGATAATAGCTAGCCTGCCGTGAACAGCGGGTTTGGGCCAGGCTGTTGTAAATGTCTTGGGTGGTGGTGGCGGCTCTGCAGTCATTTCTGACGGTACAACTTTTGTGTTTCTTGCTTGAGCCCCTTATCTGCAGAGGGGTGGAGAGCTGTGACGCTCTCGTGATGGCGAGGCCCCTCTACGTGGACGTGTCCTGCTGGGCTTTTTCTCCCAGTATTTAGATCCCTACTTAAGCCACGGGCAGTGAGAGCTGCCCTCCAGGACGTGTTGGGAAGCTCTCTGTTCCTTTTGCAGCCATTCTTTCTTGTCTGCCGTCTCTGAGGGAATTCTCTGTGAGGAGTTGCAGCCCTGGCTGCGTGCCTCCTTCAGAATAGCCAGCGCCCTCGCCGCCAACTGTGATTGTAATAGCACATTGAACAGTGCCCCGAAATGGCTCCTTTCCTCCCAGTACCACCTGTTAATTGCTGGTTCTAGTTTCAGGGTTTTCACAGGCACCGGAGGGCCTTTTCCCAGATTCCTGTCACAGAGTGTGGAAAGCTCAGACCTCCGGCTTCCAAGTCGGACCCAGCCCCTCTGCTGCCAGGGCCAGGGCCCTGCCACCCTGTGCTGGCCCAGGCTCTCCCCGTAGGAACCAGTGCAATCAGTTCTCTCCTTAGGACTCTCAAAGATGAATTAACTATAAAGTGCTTTTGAAGAAGACACTTGCAGTAGAAAACGGCTGCGCTCTGTTTACCCTGCGCGCTGGCCCTAGGCCGGACACACTGGCACCAGGGCGCCCTGGAGTGGAGATGTCCTGGCTGCCAGGACATGAGCGATTTGGCCTCAGGGAGACAGCCTGGGCCTAAAGTCAGAAGCTGATGTGGTCTCACGAAGAAGCTTCGCCCCTCATTTCTGACAAGTGAACCTTCCTCTTTTTGCCCGGCAAACCAGCCAGCACTTCTGCCCAGGGCAGGGCCGCTGAGCAACGGAGCCGGCACTGCCCCCGTCCCGCGGTCAGACTGCAGTGACAGCAGCGGGCGCAGTGAGGTGGGCAGGAGCATGTCCCTGGCTGCCGTTGGAGGAGGCCGTCCCCTGAGCGCTTGCGCCCGCCATGCCTGGCTCCCTTTGCTTCTGTCTCCTGTTGGAAGTTCTAGAGCCCTCCTCCTCCTCAGGTGATGCCGCTCAAAATCCCGGACCTCTGACCTCATTCCTTATCTCCACTGGGCTCACCCAGGTGGGTAGACCTGCCGATCTACCCAGCCACCCCAAGTGCTTCAAGTGCTCACCCGGGATGTAAAGATCAGGGATCCCCAGTTTCTGCTGCCCTTGCTGCTTGGAGCACAGACTGCGTTCTTCGCTTCCATGTTGGAACCTGAACTCACCCTACTGTTCTAAACTGTGTCTCACCTCCCAGGTGCAATCATTGTGCTACTTCGGACACAGGGTGGGCACTCGGCTGACCTGAGAGAGAACACAGCCGCCATTTGTAACATGTCTTTATGGGAAAATGGCTCCTCTTGAGAGCGGGGCTCCGCAGGCCGGGATTTCTGCACGGCTGGCTGCGGCAGGCTTGTGTGCACCGCGCGGCCGCACTCACTTGTGGCGGCAGCACCATGGGTCGCAGAGGCAGGCTGCCCCCCCGGGACACTGGAGAACGAAGATGAAAACACACGTGCACTCCCCTGGCCTCCCCCGTCCTACCTGGGAAAGTTGCGACAGTGCTGTGTCGCCCCCTGGGCTGTTTCTGCGGGCAGGGAGACCGCATCTTCAGTTCTGGCAGGTTGGACCGTGCCAGGCAGCGCCAGGACAAGTCTGTCGTGCGCACTGTTCGGGGCTGGCGCCTGCTTGGGCAGAAGGCAGCCCCTGAGGGCCGGGCCAGGTGGGCCTGGTCAGGAGGTGGGGCCGCCTCACTGTTTTCTGTTCCTTCTGCTGCTTTGAGCTCTGACCTCTGGCCGTGGTGACTTCTGCAGCAACAAACTTTGTCCCAGTGTTTTTTCTGACATTTCTTCCTCCTTTAACTCCTGCTTTGAAACTGGAAGAGCTGGAAGGTGGTGTTTTTCCCCCGTCCAGAAGAAGATGCAGTGGGAAGAGGCATGTGTCTTGTTCAGCACCTTCCAGGAGTGTTGCTGGGGTTGGAGAGGGCCTAGAAGGCCTGTTCCCAGCCCAGACCTGGCTCTGCTCCCCAGCATAGTAACAATTTAAGGAAACACTTCTGAAAGAGCAGAGACAAAGGGTTAAATCTGCACCCAGGTAGCAAGGCTGTTGCATAAAAGCTGAGAGAGTTGTTTTTTTTTTTTTGTTTTTTTTTTAAGATCTCGTGCTGCTTTTTTACTTTGTGTTGGCAAAAACCCCAGGAGAAGATGGGAGATTCTGGGAGGAGATGATTATGCTGGGTGAGTCAACTGAGCTCCCCAGCTGCCGTTTTTAGTTCCTTTGCTTTTCTGTAACAGGAGGCGGGGGGGGGGTTGGGCGGGAGGGTGGGGGGAAAGGATAGGAATGCTGGTTTGTATGACAGGACAGGAGGCAGGTGTGCATAGGAGAATTTGGGGGGCATTCACGGGTTGACAGGGCCTCACCATCAGCACGTTGGTTCAAGGAGCAAGTATTAAGGCAAAGTGCTCTGTAACTGACAGTGATCATCTCCCTGTCACTGTCCTGTCCCCAAATTAGCAGCCTTCTTGATGGCCTTGGTAGCAGAGGTGTGGAAGGTTAAGTGCGAGAGGCCTGGCAGACGAGACACCTGGTGGGTTGGGGGGCGGCAGGAAGTTTGGAGGAAAGGGCTCTCCTCTCTGTGATGAGAGGATGGCTTGGGCTTGATTAAGAGTGTAGGGGTGTTGTGGGGTAGCACCCCTATAGCTGGTGCCTCCCAGCTGTCCTGTATTCTGAATCTGGTTCCCCTTGGCGACCACTTTTGCCTGAAACTTTGTGTCAGGAGAGAGCACCAGGGGCCTTGTCAGCCCCTGAGCTGCCTGTTGGCAGATGACACTCCTCACAGGTCACCTGTCCTTGGCAGAGGGGGTCTTGGGCCCAGAGACTGCTGGAACGTGGTCTACATATTGACCTGATGTAGACCCCAGAGACCACCATGAACGACACCCCCCCCCCCGACATTTTCTTACTTAGTCACATGTACACATTTATTCAGTCAGTCAGCACCATGGTAGATCCTCTGCCTTGTGTGTGGGCATTGCTGTGGGTGTGAAAAAGGCCAGTGGGCCTTCCCTTTGCATCCAGTCCAATGGAAGGACAGACAGTGACCAGCCAACTTGAATGGGCAGTGATTGTCTTGAAAGAGGAAAAGGGTCTCCCAGTAATAGATTTTGACCTTCCTTTCTTGTTTTACCACCCAGGGGAAGGTGACTTTAAGCATGACAAAGAACCACTTTTATTGCAGGAGGATTTGCACAGGGGCAGCAAGGGGCAGCGACGCTTGGGCACTCAGGGCATAGAAAGGTGAGTGAGATGCTGGCCCTGACCCAGAGCTTGAGGGGTTAGGGTGTGGAGACCTTAGGGAAGTAAGGTGAGTCAGACGGTGAAGGGGTGCAGTCAGGATGTCCTGTGAGGCCAAGGCGGGAGAAGGGAGAGACCATGCTTGGCTTTAGAGGTGGATCCTTAACAAAAGGATTAGGACAAGCGGGTTTACTTGCTTGGATCACTTAAAAGAAGGCGTTCCGTGGTGGCCCAGCCTGGCTTTTGTGTGCGGCTCTCCTTACCACAGTTCTGATCCCTTTCTTGCACGGCAACCAGAGTGGAGGAGCAGGGGCCCCCACAGATCTGTCAAACTCCCTGCGCTCCTGGCGGGCCACACAGTGCTCTGGAAACAGCTGTTGGGCAAAGAAAAGTGTTTTGAGGCAGCCTGGGCACCTCAGCTGCATTTGGTTAGTCCTCATCGGCTCCCGTCAGGCTTCTGTAAAGTGAGCAAAGCCTTTCTGCTGCAAGCTGCCTCCTGCCTCCCCCAGAGCCTGGGCTGCTGGCAGGCTAGCTCTCCTGTGATATGGAGGAACTTGTTGGTCTCCATGGTTACAGTAACCCACTGGTGCGGGAGGAGCCGCACTCCACTGAGGCTGACGATGACAGCTTCCCCCGGCCCCTGGCATCTGTGGTACTGGTATGTCGTGGCTTCTTGGGCCGTTTCTGGCGGGGGGAAGGAGTTAGAGAGCCACAGGCCCACCTTCCTCTGGACTGCCCTTGTCAGAGGGGTTTTCTGTTAGCAGAAAACCTGACAGCCAGCCTGGTAGAAACTTGACTTTGTTTATTCTAGAAGGAACACCAGTTTTTCCATACTGGTACTTATAGTCAAGTTCTTAGAAATCATAGCTTTTCTCGGGGGGAGGAACCTTGGAGGTGTAGCCAGAGTTCTTAAACGAACATCATGAGAGTTGGTAGGGAGCCCTGTGAGCACCAAGCCCTGTGGTCAGCACTTGCATGGAACCCTCATCTCTACCCATGAGTCCTATGAAGCTGGGATGGCTTGTATCCTTGTGCCCCGAATAGGGGCACAGAGTGCAAGAAGCCAGGTCAGCCTGCCCGTGTTCATTCATCCAGCACGGACAGAGGTGGGCCCGTCTGCGCCGGATCTCTGCCCTGTTCTGCTCTCCTGAGAGGGAATGCAGTGAGTCTCATGTACACTTCCCCTCTTTGAAGTTTCTGGAAGGCAGCAACCAGGTCTTTCTAAACTTGGCAGCTGATCCTGACTCTAGAGGTCTGTGCTCAACAAAAATTTGTGACCGGACAACTCACGGAGGGTTGAGACGGAGTGGACCTGAAGAGCAGGTTCTCAGGGATGCAGGGTGCTAGAAGTTGTCAAAGCCCCGGCTGCTTCGCAGAATCCCACTGTGTTTGAAGAGCCCGGGAAGCTCTGAAGACAATTTGAGGGGGCGTGTTGCACCGTGGCCTCCATACGTGAGGGGTGAGTGGGGTGACTCCTGGCTGCTCCCACTCCAGGTCAGTTCCTGCTTACGCTGAGCCTGCACTGCACCTGCCTCTGGCCCAGGCTGCAGTGCTGGTGGCCCCCGTGGGCTGAGGGTGGAAGCTCAAGAGGCTCAGGGCAGTGAGCCACCTTCCTCTGGGTGTGCTCCAATTGCAGGCCCTGCTGGTCCCAGTGAGTCCCGTGTGTCAGGGAGGAACTGTCCTGGCTGGGACAGTCTATACCGTCTGCCTCCCCGCAACAAAGTGGGAAGGGAGGGTCGGCATGTGAGGCATCATAGCTTTACAAGTCTCTCCGACCCAGGATGCTTCACTGGCATCTTCACTCTTGGCAGTTAAGAGTGACAGTTGCTAGGGTCGCAGAAGGCCAAGACGGCTCATGGGCTCAGGGAGGAGGAGGAGGGTTAAGGAACTGGCCGCTGCCATGCCACGTGACTTTCCAGCGCAGCCCTGCCCCATCTCTCCCGGCCTCTCTTTGAGGTCAGTGCTTGGTACTTCCTCCTTTTACAAAACCCCTTACTACCTCCCACAGATAGGGCTGAGGAAACTATCCTGTCACATTTCAAGACCCAGGAGCTGGGAAATGGAGCCCTGTCATCCTGCTCTGGCTTCTGGGTGACAGGCAGGTGGTGCCAGCAAGCCTGATCCCAGGATCCAGAATCAGCCCTAGCCTCTTCTGCTGAGATCAGGGCCCACTTGTGAAGAGGTACAAGCAGGAGGGGTTGTGTGGGGTCCCAGGTGGGCCTTTAAGACAGCTCTCCCACCCCGACGGGAACTAACCTGGTCTCCTTGCTATCTTGGCCCTTCCCTGTGTCTAGATCTTTTCCTCCCCACCCGCTATGGAAGAGGAGCAGGAACTTGGCTACTTTGGGGTGAAATAGGCCTCAAATCAGACATCAAGAGCTGACGAGAAATTGGTCCTGTGAGGAGCCTTGGCACCTGAAATGGATGCCATGGCCCAGACTCCAGCCCTGTATCTCCTCTGGGAGGCCAGGAACCTGGGCCAGCCCATTAACTTCCATGCTGCAGCTTCTCATATGTAGGATGAGCCGCTACCTAGCCTGTAGGTCCATGGTGTGGAGTGTGTGGGCAGCGCCGTGCGGGGTCGCTGACAGGCTGGTCAGGCACGTGCCGTGCAGCCTGGCCTTCCAGGCATCTGTTCAGGAGCCGCGGGCACAGAGGAGGCGCTGCCCTTCACGGATGAGGGTGTGGCTGGCCAGTGGGGCTCTTCAGAGAACTGCTGAATGGGGGTGATCCGGACCTAAGCCGGCGGAGCGAATGTGAAATGGCCTGGGACCCAGCGAGAGGCCAGCAGTGCAGGGCTCTGCAGGAGGGAGCAGCGAGGAAAGGCTGCTCAGAGAAAGGTTCTTGGAGAAAGCAGTGTTGGGGTGTGGGGGTGAGGGAGATGTGGAGGTGGGCAGGAACCCAGGGATAGACTCCTAGAGCCTGTTGGTTTGGGCAAAATTTAAACATCGCATTCTCTTTTTGTGATGTGGTTTCTTAGTCTACAGCCCACAGACCCTGAAGGGGCTTCTCAGTGTGCCTGAGCCCCTGTAACATGTCCAGAATGTTTTGTGTATATTAGAGTGTGCATTTTCTCAGGGTAGACGTTGCTCTTTGTGATGTAGATCCATCTGCCACTGGTGGCTCACTGTTTTCTGTCCCCCTTTGTTGTGGGGGTGTCTCAGTGCTCTGGGTCAGCAAGTCTGACTCACGCTACTCCTCCCCTCCAGATTTGAGCCCCTATCCAGGTCCCACCTGCCACAGGCAAGATAAGGGCTTTATAACAGCCCTGGCTGGAGACAGTCTCCTGGCCCTCCCAGCTGTTACCCAGCAGAGCACCTTGGGGAGGGTGGGGCAGCCACTTCCGGGGAGGGGGAGGGGAGGGGAAAGGAAGTGGATCTAAACCCGCCTCTTTCTCTGTCTCCCTTCCTTCCCATTCCCCTCCTGCCCCTTTCCTCCCACCTGGCTTCTGGTGTCCTGTCCTGGGCCTGTCTGCACTTCTGGCCAGCAGGCCCAGGCCATAAGAAGCCGAGGGGCTGTGTCCCTGGGTGCTCTCTTTGCCCGGCCCGGTCTCTCTGCTAGTGGTGGTTTCGGTTGCGACACAGTCCAAGTTCCCAGGCAGGAGCCGCTTGGCCTGGCTGCTTCGCTACTTTCCTCTGAGGAGGTGGTGGAAGGTGTCGCCTGCCTGGCTGAGTGAGGGAGGCTGGCCTAGCTGCCTGCCCCGCCCTGGGCCTGGCTCTTCCCGGCTCTGTACTTTGCCCTCACTGCCTGACAGCTTCTGCTTTGGGCTCTGCTGAATGGAAGTCGCTGGTAATCCTTGTCCCTTCCAGACGGGTATGTTTTCCCTTTTTCCTTTGGTTTTGTCCCCTCATTCCTCTCCTACCCTAGAACAGGCTCTTTCAAGAATTGCTAAATGGAGCCAGGCTAGCACAGGTAGTAAAATCCATGGGCTTCCAGAGGCGCTGAGTAGAAAAGGAAGAGGGAGCAAACAGCAGAAGAGCCCCCTCTCTGGGGCCTGCAGGTTTAACCAAGTGAGGGGAAGAGGCCCGCAGCAAGCTGAGGCCCAAACAAGGCGTGAGGTGAGGGGACCTGGCACCGGGGCACCCCGCGGTGCTTACTCTGCCTCCACCCAAGGAGAGCCAGCCTCTCAACCCTCCCAGCTTAGCCCCTTCCCAGCCCAGGGGAGGCCTCCGGACTCGGGGCCAACCCAGAGTGAGCGCCCCAAAGCCCTAGCTTTCCTAGGGACAATGCTGGGGGGAGCCTCCAGCATTAGGGAAGGGGCCCTGCCTACCTGAGTCAGCACCGGCTCTCGGGGTGGAGACTGTCTTCCGGGCGGACCTGGCAGCAGGCCTGGGCCAGGTTCTGAGATCAGGTTGAAGGAGCAACCAATTCTAAAGCGCTTTTATCCATCTCCTGCGTTCTCTCCTCCTCTCTGTCGAGGACCCTGAGCTGGTAGGCCTGGCCTCTGAATCAGCTAGCTTTCTAACCTGCAGCTACCGCCCTAGGCTCCGTATCCTGCCTGGAGGGCAACCCCTTATTCTTCCAGGAGCTGCCTGAGCACCATGAAGCCATCTTTGAGCAGACTGTGGGGCCTCCCTGGGGTGTGGTGCAGGCTGGAGCTTTGGGAATGTCTGGGCTTCCGTGTCTCACTGTAAGCAAGGAGGACAGACCCTGTGTGCCGGACCTTGTTCTCAGCCCCCACCCTGCTGGTGAGCCTGAGGTCCAGGCAGACTGGGTGTAGTCAGAACCCCAGAAAGAAGCCACCTGCATCTTCAGCTTCTCTTCAGCCTTGCAGAAGCTGTCATACTTGGGACCTTGGTCCGAGCAACATTTCCTGTGGAGGGCTTTTTCTTCTCGGCTTCCTCCCTACGGCTTCCCTTGCCTGCCCCCATCCCTGCTGTGAAGAGTGTCTTTCAACACAGAAGAGGCAGAGTGGGTGAGAGGAGGAAGGTGCCCTATCCTGAGGCTTGATGCTCCCTCCTGAAAGGGGGGTGCCTGACTCACGCAGCAGGGATCAAAGAGCAGGCGCCACCTTGCTGTTTCCCTGTGTTTGACTTGGACCGCGAAGATTTTCTTCACTGTCCAGCATGCACAGCCTGGACATGGCCCTGCGCTGCTGCCCAGTCTGGCTCCCAGCGTCCCGATTCCCCTGCCTGTGAAGCCTAGAGTGTCGGTGGAGCCGGAGAGGATGCCCACCGCCTGGCCTGGACCTCCCTCCCGCGGGAGGGCCCAGAACGCCTCTTGCCTGCCTCCACCAGGGCTGCAGCTAGACTTGGAGGGTGGCGGGAGCTGTGACTGTGGACAGGGGTCACAGCTGGGCAGGGGCTTCTCATTGGGCTTGGGACAGTGTTGATGTGTGTCCTCCTACCTGCCCGACGTGGGTGGCATTATTTTCTTGTGCTAGTAAGTGCGAGGCCAGGACCTGACCTGGGGCAGCCCCCAGTTCCGCGTGGGGCTCACTGCACACTGGTTACCTTCTGGGTGGTTTCCTTCACCCTTTGTAACGATCTGTCTTCCTCAAGGATGATGTTGATAATAATGGAGTGAATGTGTGTTAAGTAGGCAACAACTTTAGGGTTTGAACCCAGGGAGTTTACCTCTGGCATCTGTACTCTTCGCCACACCCCTTTACCTCAAGGAGGGAGGTGGGCACGGTGCTCATGATCCTTGAAGTCCCCCATGCATGGCCATGGCCCCTGAGCCAGAAATTCCTAGGGGGTGCAGAGAGAAGATTCAGGAGGATGGATAGTGGGAGCCCCACACTTGGCTTCAGAGGGGCAAGAAGCCCAAATCCTCCCAGCACTGAATCCCTATTCCAGATTGTTGGGACCTGGATGGAGACTGCTCAGCGCCTGCTGCCTTTGTCTTGTGTAGGAGATGAATTAGAGCTTGCTGGGGAAAGGTCATCTGCCTTCCCTTGCGGGGTGGGGTCGAGGGAAGGCCTCCTGGCTGTGACCGAGGCGGCCAGGCAGGTAGGAGGCCATCCAGCACTACTGGGGAAGCCGGCGTGCAGGAGACTCGGTCACAGAGGCCAGCGTTTAGCCTCTGGGGCCTGGGCCTCAGGTACCCAGAGTAGAGTGACCCAAATTTGATACCAGCAGGGCTCAGAAAAGCCCTTCTTGCTGAGGGGCGTGAATGAACCCTAGAGTTCTTTTTGGAGGGGGTGAAAACCCTGTTGAGGATCAGGTGGCTAGGGCTACAGGGTGTGGAGAGCAGGTGGCCTCTGCGGCCCGGATGGACAGGCCTAGGCATCAGGACCGAACGTGGACATGGAGGTTGTTGAGGCCTTGCGGAGGAAAGGACACTCTCTGAAGGATCAAGGAGGGCAAAGGTCAGAGAGAGACCTCTCCCTGCAAGGTCTCCCCAGGCATGGGCATCTTTTCTCCTCAAAATCTCAGCCCCACATGCTTATGGAGCTGATCTGAGTGAACCAGTTCACCCCAAACCTGCCCGCAGCCACTCCGCAAAGAGAAGAAAGAGGCCTTGCGCTGAAGTGGGAGAGGGCAGTCGGTGGCTGGGTGCTTTCTGTCACTGTTTTTCTGCCTGAAAGATGTCTTGTGGGGAACCCTGGACAGTTCTCGGGCTGTAACAAGTCCGTCCTTTCTGCTGTGATTCTGAGGGGCATCACTTAGAGCCAGAGGGGCTGGGAGAGGACTACCTTAGTCACATGCCGCTGACTGCCCTGCACACACAGAAGACACCCCCGCCCCGCTCCACTGTCTGCTTGCCCTTCCCGGGGCACTTTGGTACAGGGCTCCAGCAGCAGCTGGGGCCGCGACGCTGGCCGTTGTGTGAGGGCCTGCCCGAGACGGGCCTCTGAGCTGTCTCACTGAGGTGGGCCCACACGCCGGTAGCTAAGCCCCATGCGTGCAGGCGTGGCTCTTAGTAACTCTGCAGGGCTGTGTGCCCATCAGCACCAAAATACTTCATTGGAGCATCGTCAGCGCCTGCTCCCTGAGCTGCCCCCTCATCCCCTCGCCACCTCTACTAGCCCCCGACCAGACTCCTTTGTCTCTGTGGGTTTGCCCCTCTGTACACTTCAGGCCATTGGAGTCGGATGCCAGGTGATCCCCTGTGGCCGCCACGCTTGTTGCCACAGGGCCTGTGTGCCTGGAGCAGGCATCGGCGCTTCGCCCCGTCCTGCTGGGGGTGCCCACAGGGTGGGGGGCTTTCCACAGTGGCCACCTGTGAGTCAGCCTGTGGATGTTGTGCGGCTGCCACTGTTCGCTGCTCTGACTGCACGCTGTGGTGAGTGACCGTGGAGCTCCATGTCCGGAGTGTCATGCGTTTCCGTAGCCTTGGCGAGGTGCCTGGGCATGGGGCTGCTGGGCTCCGCAGCGACACAGGGTTGGGCCCTGCAAGGCGTGTGCAAGTCCTCAGGTCCGTGTAGGCTTTTGACTGGACCTTCTCCCCTTGGTGCTCGCCATTCAGGGCTGGTTGTCGACGTTTCCCCTTCCTGGTGCCCTTGGAGCTGGGCACTCCCAGGAGTTGCCTTGCTTCCAGGCTCGGGCCCTGTGGTTCAGCTCGTCCTTTGCGCCTGTGTGAGGTGCGGGGTAGCTCAGCTCGAATGCTGGGTGCTGCTCCCGAGCCCCGGCTCCGGCAGGACAGGTGCAAGTCAGTGAAGGCGACAAACACTGAAGGAGAGCGGGAGGCATGGCGGCGGGGGAGGAGTGCGTCAAGGCGACTCTGGTCGTGTCGCTCCTGGACCCGGCCTTGCAGCTGTGGATCGGAGTGGAGAACAGCAGCCTTTCCCCGAGACAGGAAGCGGTGCGGGGCTATGAAGGGGGCTGGTGCCACCATGCCAGGTAGCTCGGGCTGAACGCTGCATCCTCAGAACTCAGGTCCCCGACTCCAGTACCTGCAGGACACCAGGCTCCTTCAGCGTACAGACTGCCTCTCCCCACCCCTTCTCCCCTCTGCCTTGCGATTCGGCACGCCTGCTTGCCCCTGGGGTCTGTCCTTCACTCCCAGCTGCTTCGATGTCTGCAGAGAGCTGAGGGCGAGGGGCAGGGGCTGACTGGCGGTGTGCTGAAGGTGTCCATGTCTCCACCCCACAGCCCGCCCTGGGACACCTCGACGCCAAGCCCAGCAGTAAGTCCAACATGCTGCGGGGCCGCAACTCAGCCACCTCTGCCGACGAGCAGCCCCATATCGGCAACTACCGACTCCTCAAGACCATCGGCAAGGGTAACTTCGCCAAGGTGAAGCTGGCCCGGCACATCCTGACCGGGAAGGAGGTGAGCCCGGGGCTGGGGACCGGACGCGTGAGTGCGCAGCCTTTCCCAGGCGGCGGTGGGACCGCCCTCCAGCCCCTCTCCTGTCTAACTGGTGGAAATGAGATTCAAAGAGGCGGCTTGCTAAGGTGGGGTGGGGCAGACATAAAGCAGGAACCTGAGCACGTGCTGTGTTTAACCTCACCAGAGGCAATCTTGGTCTTTTGTCTCATGTCCAGGTAGCTGTGAAGATCATTGATAAGACTCAGCTGAACTCCTCCAGCCTCCAGAAAGTAAGCACACAGCACAACACCTCCTGTTTCTTTCCAAACTCTTAAGGGGTCACTGTGCTGCTGACCCCGTTCCACTTCCTCTGGTTTAAGGTCTCTGGTCTAAGGTCTCTGGTCATTCACGGTCTCCTCCCGGCCATCTGTGGCTCTGTTACCTTTAGGGCTTTGGGTGGACCCCCTGAGTTCACTCTGTATTGGGCTTCCTGGCCACAGGCCCAGGACTCTTGAATGGCCGAGCTATCTGACCTGCTTCCTACGTTCTGTTATCTTCTGGCCTGTGGCCAGTGCGGTGCAAAAACAAAAAAAAAAAAAAAAAAAAAACCAAAAACGTGTTGGTAGCCATTGCCAGTAGCACATGCGGCACCTCCCGGGCCCAGCACCGGCTCTGTGGCAGAGAATGCGTGCAGAATCCTGTTCTCAGAAGCCGCGCCGCCCCCGGCGGGGGCAGCGTGCAGGTTGAGGATAGCTCCTCTCCGGGCTAATGCCTAGAAGCCGTCAGGTCGTGTGCACGTACTCTGTGCTAGTTGAGATTGAGCCCTTCCTGCCTCCTTGACTTGAAATGGGAACCTGAGGTCTTACGCAGCTGAATGGGGAGTCCTCCAGGTAGGAAGACATAACCCCAACTCAAAAAGTTGGAAAGGCTGGTAGGATTGAGCCTTTGCAGAAGGCTTGCTGCGATGGGCTGTTGTCATTCTGGAAGCTGTCTGCTGCTCCTCCACCCTGGGCTGTAGCACTCAGGGGAAGGAGGAAATCTCCCATCTGGCTTCCAAGAAGTAGCCCTCATCAGGCCAGTCAGATCCCATGCCCTCTGCTCCAGCTGGTCATGGCTCAGACTTTGACTTTGCTCGCCCAGTTTTCTTCTTGTGGCAAGTTGCAGTTTTCTCTCCATGAGCACGTTGTTTGGGAGGGGTGCGGCCTCATGCTACAAAATCCACGGTGGAGAGAGGGGCTGGTTCAGTGGCCGCAGCGAGACTGCTGCTCACAGAACAAGATGGTACGGTGGGGGTGCTCTGACACACTGACAGCCGGCACCAAGGTGTTTCTGGTTTTCTGTTGCCCCAGGATCCCTTCAAAATTCTTCAGTTCGGAGGAAACACTGTTGTCATCACCAAGGCTTCCCAGTTTTGAACTTTTCCTTCAGGAAGGGACAGAGCTATTCTTGATGTACTGGCTCAGATCCTGTGGGCTAGAACTTGGGGTAGCCATTGACCTCTGGAGCATTCCAGCCTGCCATCATCAAAACTGCCTGGCCAGCTCATTGCCCACCTTCTCCCTGCCTTTTTCCCTGACCATCTAGAAGGCATACGGATACGAGTCAGGTGTAGCCATCCCGAAAGCCTTTTTTTTTTCTTTCCGAAGATTGATTTATTTACGCTGGCAAGAGATATGGTGGGTGAGAGGATTCACCAGAGACAGAGCAGAACAGGCAAATCTACTGAAATACACTGCAGAGGGGAGCAGCGGGTGAAATAGGTCTGCTATGCTGTGTGGGTCAGCTCCCTCACTGGGAATCGAACACGTGCTGCAGTGGCTTCAGAGAGCTTCATAATGTGGAGAGTCCCTGAAAGCCTTTTAACACTGTGGCCGAGTCACACTTGTCCATGTAGGCAAGAAGCAAAGAAGCAGCCCCTCTGGGGCTTCGGGGAAGCCTGGCAAACACCTTCTCCAGGAAGGGCCACGTCCAGGCCAGGTGGGCGTCCCAGGGCACTCAGGCAGCGGCCTCGGGACCCATTTCAATGCTGCTCCTCATGACTGCCCCTGAAGGTGTGTCCAGGGGGTTTTGTCCTTTCATACAGGACATCTCCTGGGCCAGGACAGGGAGCTGGGATCTGAGTTAGACTCCTTAAGGATAGGGACTGGCTCACAAGAGCTGTGGGGTCTTCATAGAGGGGAAAGGGGAGAAACTGGATCCTCAATTAGGTCTGCAGACCCCCAATTCCCGAATGCTAATTCTGTTCTTTGTGCAAGTGGTGAGGTCTGGAAGTCACACACGCACGAGAAGACAGCCTTCCTGTTCTCTGGCCCCCGCAGAGGGGATGGAGTTCATTGCTGTCATCTTTCTTTATGGAAATACATGGTTTGGAGCCCCTGGTTTGGTTTCACAAAGAGAGCGTGAGTGTGTGGAGGTGGATTTGATTAAAATTGGCATCAGCTATATATAGGAGTGGCTTCTTCTGTCACCGCCCCGGAGGCCCAGGAGAGCTCCGACTTAAGTAAATCAGAAGATGATGAGGTCCCCTTCAGGAAACCCCCAGCCCTTTGCACCAACCAACCGGAGTGTTCGGTCACTGAACTTTAGAAGCAGCTCAGGTCCTGAGTATTGATCGACATGGATTCGCACTAGCCCTTCAGAAGCCCCTGTCCAAAAAGCCGCTGCTATTCGGGGGCCGGTTTTGGGTGACCTACAGCAGAGGTGCCGACGCGCCCGGACCCAACCCTAAGAGTGAACCCTGGGAGCTGCTTTCAGGCAGCTGGCCCTGTTGGCTCCTCTCACTCCCCTGCTTCTCAGCCACCTCAGAGGGCGTGGGAGCGCCGGCCAGCTGCCTGTGTCTCTGCCCTGCCGTTGTCTCCTAGAGAAAGCTTCCTCGCCGTGGCTCTGCAGAGCGGGTGGAGCAGGCGTGACCCCCCGGTATCTTATTTTTCAGCTCTTCCGTGAAGTAAGAATAATGAAGGTCTTGAATCATCCCAACATAGGTGAGAACCAGTTGGCCCTCCTGTCTTCTCCCCAGGCGAGGCCGCACCCCCAGCTTGCTGCCCTACCCCGCAGTGCTCTCCGCTCCGGGAGAGGCGGCTTCGAGGCCAGTCCTGCCTCTCTCCTGGGGGGGAGGTGCGAAAGCGGGAGACTTCCGCCTCCAAGATGCCCCTGCGGCTCCATGTGGCACCCCCAGCTACTTCTCTGACTACATCTCTTGCCTGTTTCTCTTGCAGTTAAATTATTTGAAGTAATTGAGACTGAAAAAACGCTCTACCTTGTCATGGAGTATGCGAGTGGAGGTAGGTGTAGACCTGCCTGCCCATTCCAGCTGCGTCCAGCCCTAGCCAGCTCTGACCTCTGCCCTGCCTGTCTCTTGCAGGAGAAGTGTTTGATTACCTAGTGGCTCATGGCAGAATGAAAGAAAAGGAGGCTCGGGCCAAATTCCGCCAGGTGGGTGTGAGTC
>NW_004567116.1:3001580-3017626 GCF_000260355.1 Condylura cristata | reverse complement strand
CCTCTGCCTCTGGGGTTTGGCTTGCAAGGAGGAGCTGCCTGTCTGTCAGTGCCCTACGGAGGACCCTTTGGGCTTTGCATATCCGGATGTCAGCTCAGAGCCAGGCCACAGGTCACAGGGTCCTGCTCGGTGCCCCCGGGCTGACCTTCCTTCTTCCTTCCAGATAGTGTCCGCTGTGCAGTACTGCCACCAGAAGTTCATTGTCCACAGGGACTTAAAGGTGAGCCAGGCTCTTGGCCTGAGTCTTTGGGTTGCCTTGCTCGCCCTTCGTTAATTATGACCACCAGGCTCTGAAGGGAGGGGCAAGGAAACTCCACCCTTGAATAATTTGATGAGGACACCCCTCCGGCCGCGCCTGGTACTCCCTGCGAAGACTTGGGGCCCCACCCCTCCCCATTTCACCTGTCAGTGCATTGCTCCATGCAGCTGCACTCTGGGGCAGGAGCATGGCTGCCGGCCCGGCGGCTGACAGGTGGGCCCGGGTGTTCCACAGCTGCACCCAGCTGCTTGGCAGTCGCATGTGCTCAACTGAGCTGTTAGAATGTGAAGCTGCAGAAGAGCCGAGTCCCTGAAGATGGGACCGTGACTGACCTGGGCCTGGCTTGAAAGCCTTGTGGCTCTCATGGCGTCTGAGCCTTCGGCTCCCAGCACCAAGTGGCCGCCTGAGTGAGCAGTGGCCTGTGCTGCCCTCCTCCAGCCCAGCCTGGTCGTGCTGAGTAAAGGCTGGCCCTGGCATGGGTGGGCTCTCCCATTTCCTCAGTCCCTCCCACCCAGTGCCTGCATGTGAAATGGACCAATCCCCAACATTGTCCATCTTCCCTTCTAGGCGGAGAACCTGCTCCTGGATGCTGACATGAACATCAAGATTGCAGACTTTGGCTTTAGCAATGAATTCACCTTTGGGAACAAGCTGGACACCTTCTGCGGCAGCCCCCCCTATGCTGCCCCAGAGCTCTTCCAGGGCAAAAAGTACGACGGCCCTGAGGTGGACGTGTGGAGTCTGGGAGTTATCCTGTATACACTGGTCAGCGGATCCCTGCCTTTCGATGGACAGAACCTCAAGGTGGAGTGAAGTGCAAGCTTGGCCATGTTAATTACTCCTCATTTCCTCTCAGCCCGGTCTCAGCCCTTGACCTCTCATCCTTGCCACCTCTGCATTTTCCCACACCTGCGCTTCGGAGGAGAGCTTGCTGAAGGTGGCAGCCTTTGACAGGCCCTCTCATCCAGTGTAATCACATCAGGTCTTTCCTCAAAAGCTGGCAGCCTCAGACTGATCAAGCCAGAGGGCACGGGGCACTTGACAGCGCCGCCTTCTGGGGAGGGGCCTCGGCCTAGGCCCTCCGCCTCCTGCCTTGTTGCACGCTCCTCGGCCTGGCCAGCAGGCTCTCAAGATCCTGGATATCAGGTTTCTTCCCTTGACCCTAGGGTGACTTAAATTTTCCTCCTACAGGAGCTGCGGGAGCGGGTACTGAGGGGGAAATACCGAATTCCATTCTACATGTCCACGGACTGTGAAAACCTGCTTAAGAAATTTCTCATTCTCAATCCCAGCAAGAGAGGCACTTTAGAGGTGAGCGCCTGGAGCCCTGCTGCTGGAAAGTCCTGGGCTCGCCAGAACCCCCGGCTGAGCTGTCTTCCCTGCCCTTCCCTTCCTTTTGCTCCCCAGCAAATCATGAAAGATCGATGGATGAATGTGGGCCACGAAGATGATGAGTTAAAGCCTTATGTGGAGCCACTCCCTGATTACAAGGACCCTAGGCGGACAGGTGAGGCTGTGCTGGCCTAGAGATTGCGCTGGCATGGGACTCAGGACCAGCCTTGACTGTGTGTCCCCTCTGTGCAGAGCTGATGGTGTCCATGGGTTACACACGGGAAGAGATCCAGGACTCCCTGGTGGGCCAGAGGTACAACGAGGTGATGGCCACCTACCTGCTGCTGGGCTACAAGAGCTCCGAGGTGTGTACCCCCCGCTCTGCCCCACCTGCCAGCTCACTGCCAGTGCACCCCACGTGTTTTCTGCGAAGCCTAGCTCTGGCGGTGAAGGTCCTCTGGCCTTTGCTTTTATGCATCTCCCTCAGTGAAGGGGAGCTGTTGGGGTTGGGGCCTGCGCCCGGGGGTCCTTGTGGGTGAGCAGACCCAGCTGGGTCTCTGCTGGTTAGGCCGGACATTGGTTAGTCTGGCTGTTTGGTGTATGTCTCACTCTCTCTCTGCAATATGTGGGTACGTGTGCCCCGTGTCTGCCTTACAGGCACCCGGGTCTATGTGTTGCACCTGCCTAGTGCTCGTGTCTGCGTGTAAGTCCGTACGACCTGCCCTGCGACTTCTCGGTGGTTCTCCCGCCTGTCCAAGGCAACCAAGTCTGAATCCAAAATCGAGGGTCTCGAGGGAATGCAGTCTGGTTTCCCCATCTGTGCCTTGTCCCCACATGCCCCCAGAGCCTCCCCACTCTCTTCTTCCCTCCCTCTCCCGGTTCTCACCAGAGCCTGCTCAGGAGCGCCTGGTGGGGTGGGGTGGTCTTCCCGTGTGCGTCCTCGTGGGTGTGTTTCCCGCTGGCAGGGAACGGGGGTATGGGGCCTTCGGCCATTGGTCAGGGCCGGTGTCCAGGCATGTGTGTCTGGAGTGAGGTGCGCCCTGGACGACAGGGGCGCGTCTGTGAGCCCGGGCGGCTGTGCCGGGGCGGGTGTCCGTCGCCGCTGCCTCTGCTTGACTGCGCCCTGCCTCGGTCTCCTGCAGCTGGAGGGCGACACCATCACCTTGAAGCCCCGGCCTCCCACAGACCTGACCAGCAGCAGCGCCCCTTCCCCCTCCCACAAGGTGCAGCGCAGCGTCTCGGCCAACCCCAAGCAGCGGCGCTTCAGTGACCAGGGTGGGTGCCGGGCGGTGACGGGAGGCGGGTCCACCCTTCTCCCTAGGGACGCGGGCCTGGGGGCGCTGCTGGCAGTGTGCAGCGGCACGGCCTGGGGAAATGGGGTCTGCCATGGCACGCGGGGGGCCCTGTCTCACTCTCCCCATTCTGGCCCAGCAGCTGGTCCTGCCATCCCCACCTCTAATTCCTACTCTAAGAAAACTCAGAGTAACAACGCAGAAAATAAGCGGCCTGAGGAGGACCGGGAGTCCGGGCGGAAGGCCAGCAGCACCGCCAAAGTGCCTGCCAGCCCCCTGCCTGGTCTGGAGAGGAAGAAGACCACCCCCAGCCCCTCCACGGTGAGCCCGACCAGGCCTTCCGCCCCCAGCCTGCAGCCTCCCGCCCTGCCCCCTCCCCTGTATCTTCCTGCTAGGGGCCTCCCTTGCTGCCAGCAGCTCTTACTCCACACTTGGCTGTTTACCCGACCTGCTCTGGGGCCACTTGGTGCTGATGTCAGAAGCACAGCCCCGAGAGTAAAGGCCAAATCTTTTATTCTGCCTACTGAAGGTGGAGGGGAAATGGCCTTACGAGCCCACCTGAAGACATCTGCTTTTCTGTGACACAGCTGTGCCCTTTGCTTCCCACAGAACAGCGTCCTCTCCACCAGCACAAACCGAAGCAGGAATTCCCCACTTTTAGAGAGAGCCAGCCTAGGCCAGGCCTCCATCCAGAATGGCAAGGACAGGTAAGAGTCCGTGGCCATGCACCCTGGGAGCCGCCTGCACAGCACCCTCTCCTGCTTTCTGGAGTCCGTCCTGGCTCTGTCTGGTCCAGCTCCCCTACCCACACCCCTTGCCTCCCCTCACCTGCCCCGCCCCGCCCCGTGCTCCCATGACCGCTCCCTGTGTGTGCTGAGTGTGCGACTCTGGTCATCTCCACTCCCTTCTTGCTTCTCCACTGCAGCCGGGCCTGACCATGTGTGCCCCTAGGCTTGGTTTTGGGGGCCCTGGCTTGGGGCAGAGCGAAGGGTACATAGCAGGGTGATGCTAGCCATGCCCCTCAGAGCAGAGCTGCCCTCGCCTTGAAAATCATCACCCCCTTTCCTGGTTCCTGACTCCACCTATTCTGAGCTGAAAACTCTCTTTAACGGCACCTGCTCTTTCTGTCAAAGAGACACTTTTGCCCCCAGCAGTGCTGGGAGACCAGCGCAGCCCAGAGGGGGCCTTCTGTCAGCTTTCCTGAGCTCGGGCATCTGCCGTGGGCTGCAGCCTTGCCTGCCTCCGCTGCACTCTGCTTCCCGGCCCTGCTTCTTTGCTGACTCGCATCCCATTGGGGCTCCCCAGGCCCGCCCTGCATCCCGATGCCCATGCTCCCCAGCTCTTACCCACCGACCCCCACCCCACCCCACCCCGGCTTCCTAACCTAAACCTCCCACCCCCGCCACCCCTAACCCAGGCCTCTCCGCTGCTTTTGTCTCCTAGCCTAACCATGCCAGGGTCCCGGGCCTCCACGGCTTCTGCTTCTGCCGCAGTCTCTGCGGCCCGACCCCGCCAGCACCAGAAATCCATGTCGGCCTCCGTGCACCCCAACAAGGCCACTGGGCTGCCCCCCACGGACAGTAACTGTGAGGTGCCGCGGCCCAGGCAAGTGTGCTGGGGCAGTGGCCTCACCTGCTGCCCTCAGCCTGCCCACCCCTTGCCCCTAACAATTTCTTCCCACTTGGGGGTCCTGCTCTTTTCTTGTCCTCAACCTCAAGAATTGACTCTGGCCCCTGCAACTAGGAAGTAGAGGGAACAACAGCAAAAAAAATAGCTTAATGCCCCTCTTTCCCTCCAGTTCTCCCTCTCAGAACAGATATGCCAGAAGCCGTCCCGAGGCTCCAGGAGGAAGCTTTTTGTTGTGAGCCTTCCTGGATTTCCTTAGGACCCCGGGGACAGTCAGCATCACAGGGACTCACTCCCTGAGGGTCGGTCAGCCTTGTCCCCTTGAGGTTCCAGTTTGCCCAGCTCCCAAGAGCCACTTCTCTCCAGCCTGTACTGCTCTCCACACACGTGTCCTTCCTCGCCTCCCTGCCTCCCCGAAACCACCACCCTTCCTTCACCAGAGTCCTCCCGTGTCCTCGGCGGTCACACCCTTCCTTCTGTGTCTCCGTGGTGGCTGCCTCTGCCCTAGCACACCTCCCTGCGCCTGGCCAGGGCACCCCCGGTGCTCCTGGTGACGGCTGGCTTGTGCCCTGACGCGTTGCCCATGCCCCATCTTTTCCCACAGTACAGCCCCACAGCGGGTCCCTGTCGCCTCCCCCTCCGCCCACAACATCAGCAGCAGTGGTGGAGCCCCAGAACGAACTAACTTCCCCCGGGGTGTGTCCAGTCGAAGCACCTTCCACGCAGGGCAGCTCCGACAGGTGCGGGACCAGCAGAATCTGCCCTTTGGTGTGACCCCAGCCTCTCCCTCTGGCAACAGCCAGGGCCGGCGGGGGGCCTCTGGGAGCATCTTCAGCAAATTCACCTCCAAGTTTGTGCGCAGGTGAGTAGAGTACTTATTGCAGCAGAGAGACTGAGTCTGGGTCCTCCCACGGGAAGGGAAGAGTGGGGGGCTCAGGGAAAACCCTGAAGTTAGAAGAGGTCCAGAAAGCCTGAGAAATTGGGGCCTTGTCAGAATCTTTTATGCCAGACCCATCCTCTCAGGCCTCTTCCCAACTCCTGTACACCCCTCATTCTCTGGCCCCAAGCAGATGGCCTCTGCCGCCTCCTCCAGGAGAGTGTGAACTCAGATGCTAAAATAAAAGCCCCCTCTTCTCTTCTGAGTTCCCATGGAAACTTGCACTTGGTGACGCAGCTGCAAAGTCATGAGGCACGAGCCAGGCTGGGCCAGCAGGGAGTCTGTTCCTGGTCCCTGTCTTCCCCTTTGACCCAGCCCCATGGGGTCATGTCTGTGGCCGCCACACATTTCCTGAGCCCAGGTTGCCAGGATGAAGGCCGCAACTGAGCCATCGGGTAGGGGCCCAAGGCAGCCGTCTCCTGCGCAGCCTGAATCCCTGAGACCATCCTGTGTGGCAGCCACGGTGGGCACTCTTCAAAGGTGCTCTTGCACCTGGCTCTGACCTCCCCAGAGGGACAGCTCGGAGTCTCCCAGGGCCTTCAGCCATCTGGCCTCCGGCTGCTCCCTGTCTCCACCCATCTGCTTCCTCCACCACCTCAGTGGAGTCCAGGAAGCAGCAGGGGGCTTTTGGGGAACTTTTGGGTGGGCTTGCCCCCCTCTCCCTCCTGTGCCTCCCCCCACTCAGCTGGAGTCGCCCCAAACCCAGTCCCTTTGCAGCCCAGGGCCCAGACTCCAGGCTGGCTGCTGCGTGGGGCAGGAGCAGGTCGTGCTGTCTGGCTCTAGTCCCGCTGAGCGGCTCTTTCACAAGTGGGGTGACCTTTGAACCTGTAAAGCCCACTCCCTACCTGCTTATCCACATACCGTCTTGTTGGTTTTTTTTATTTCTTTTTTTATTTTGTCTTTTTTTGTTTGTTTTTTTAGAAATCTGTCTTTCAGGTTTGCCAGAAGGTAGGCGTTGAGCCCGCTGTGTGTGTGTGTCTGTGTCCTGTGTCCTGCCTCTGTCACTAACTCCTCTTCTGGCTCTTGCTCCCTCCCCTGTCTGCTAACCACGCCTGTGTGGCCCTCTTTCTGCCATCTTAAAGGGACGAAGGCTGGGCAGCAGTTCGGGATCATGTGTGCCCCTTCAGGGCAAGTGGCTTTGAAAATGACTGAAGTTCTCCCTTTAAGATTGTCTCCGCCACCCTTGCCCTGGGTCTGGTCACAAGTCTTGGGCTCCTTTTCTGACCTTCCGCTGTCTGTGCATGTGCTCTGAGGAGGCTCCTGGGGGACTGAGAGTGTCTGGGATGGTGTCTCATTCTAGGTCTCCTGGGCTTCCCCTTCTCTGTTCCCTCAACTTCAGGGCTGTGTGTCCTCCGGGATGGCAGGACTCTGGAGGTACTACAGGGACGCTGGGGTCCCCAGGCTTCCACCTGATGCCTCCAGGTCCAAGGAGCCTTTTGTGTCAGGAGCGGGGCATAGCACCCCCTTCTGGCAGCTCCTGCCAGACTGGGCACACCCCACCCCCACCCAGCACAAGTCCTGCCTCCAGCAATATCTGGATGAAGCAGGGTGGCTCTGGACTGTGTGCGTCCTCTGCACCCGTGGCTTCCAGGGAGCTAGGAGCTGGGCTGTTCCCAGGTTTGGATTGTGCACCCCTGAGCCCTGGTGAAAAATGGGAGCCCCCCCCTGACTCAGGCATCTCCCTTCGTAAGCTGCTGGATCCTGCCTCTTCCAGCCCTGGCCCTATCCTCATCTTCTGCAGTGGCCTGGGTGGGTCAAACAGAAGACCAAGGGCCAGGTCGGGAGCACTGGCTCCCCGAGGCTGGCAGCCCAGACCCTGCGTGGTGCTGAGGCACTGGCAGGCGTGTTGGGCCCCCCACTGACAACAACAGCCAGGACAGGGTCTTCCGAAGTTCCCCTTCCGCCCACTGCTCCCCACCCAGCTCCTCGCCTGCATGGCTGGCTGTTGACTCACAGGGCCCCGGTGGGGCTGCCCTGCAGGCGCCTCCGCCCACGGGGCAGGAGCCAGGTGGGGCTGGAGAGATGAGCCAGGCTCCTCCCCGGCACAGCCCCTGCTCCCTGCTCGCAGCGCTGGTTTGCAGTCGTGTGTCTGGTGTGTCTCCTGTTCTTTTACATGTGCTGCTGCTGCTCTCTCTCTCCTCACCTCCCTGCTGTCCTCAGTAGCCCCCAGGTTCCCGGCTCCAGGCACCCATCTTCCAGCCAGGAGCTGGAGCAGCCGCTCAGCGGGGCCAGACCTCTTTCCCACCCACCCTCCAAGGTGTCTGCCCTGCCCTGCCCTGCCCTGCCCGCCACCCTCCCTTCCTGTGCAAGCAGATGGCCTGGCAGCCTGGCAGGCAGGGGGTCATAAAAGAGTGGGGGAGGAGGGCCTGTCCGCAGCTGGCCCTGGCACCCTGTGCCCTCCCCCCCCCCAGGCACATGCAGAGCAGTTCAGCTCGCAGCCCTTTCTGCCTCCTAAGAGAGGCCTCTGTCCATCCCTCAGCCCCTTCCTTCCTGCTCAGAGAACTGCAGTTCTGAGGCCCTGGTCACTGGAACAGGCGACCCGGCAGTCACAGGGTCACTGGGCATCGCTAGTGCGAGGCAGTGCCCACGTGGAGGTCCTTGCCCTCCAGGCGCAGAGCTCCGCCTCCCCAGCAGATGCTGGGGTGTGGGGAGGGGCCGCCAAGGGCTGGGCTCCCTGGCGCAGGCCCGCGAAGCTGCCAGTGGGCAGCGCCGCACAGCCTGTTGGCCAGCCAGGTGATGGGCAGGGGCCCTTGGACTTGGGCCTGCCCGCCCACCCAGCGGGCACCTCCTGGGACCCAGCCTCACCTGGGTTGGTGACAGCGGAAGGAGCGAGAGGTCCCAGCACTAAACTCTCCCTCGCTCTGTTTTTTGAGGAACCTGAATGAACCTGAAAGCAAAGACCGAGTGGAGACGCTCAGGTGAGAGGGTTGGAGCCACACGGCTCGCCCGAGCCTCCTGCTCCCCTCTTCCTCCTGCCGCCTGGCTCTTCCTCCTGCTCTGCCCTGTCCCCTTTCCTTGCCGGAGCCCCCGACTCCCCACCACCCACCCTAGGTGTGGGCCCTTCTCAGCCTTGGTGTCTTCTGGAAGCAGAGCCCTGGGCTGGGTGGTGGGGCCTGGCCACCAGCTCACCTGTCTGTGCCTCAGCCCTTCTGTCCAGTCAGCGCTGCTCAGGGCCATGGAGCAGAGCACCGGTGCCCCCCCCGGCCTTCCCCTCGGCAGGGCAGGTGGCGCTGGCTCTCCTCCCCTCTGCTGCCTTGTCTGCTCCAGAGGGGCGGCAGGACAGCCCTGCACCTCCCCCAGCTCTGCGCGCCGCCGCCAGCCTCTCGCCTCCCACGCTGCACTCTGGTCTTGGTGTCCTGCTGGGGGGCGGGCCTCTCCCAGGGGCCCTTTGCCCCCTGACCGCTGCCTTTGCCCTCCCGCCTGCAGACCTCACGTGGTGGGCAGTGGAGGCAACGACAAAGACAAGGAGGAGTGTCGGGAGGCCAAGCCGCGCTCCCTGCGCTTCACCTGGAGCATGAAGACCACGAGCTCCATGGAGCCCAACGAGATGATGCGGGAGATCCGCAAGGTGCTGGACGCCAACAGCTGCCAGAGCGAGCTGCACGAGAGGTACATGCTGCTGTGCATGCACGGCACGCCGGGCCACGAGAGCTTCGTGCAGTGGGAGATGGAGGTGTGCAAGCTGCCGCGGCTGTCCCTCAACGGCGTGCGCTTCAAGCGGATATCGGGCACCTCCATGGCCTTCAAAAACATTGCTTCCAAAATAGCCAACGAGCTGAAGCTTTAACAGGCTGCCCGGCGCGGGGCGACGGCCGCCGGCTGGACTTAGCTGCTGGGGCCGCTGCCCCCGGCCGCCGGCGCCGGGTTGGGTGTCTCCCCTGCTGGCACTTCTCCCTCCCCGCCCCTCTCGGTCTTTTCTTCCATGTTTGTGGGGGATGGGAGGGGGTGCTTCCCACTCACCCCCATTTACCCCTGTCCAGAATTTACCCCTTGTCCCCTCTCCCCCACAGGAGGCTAAAGAAGGGGAGGGGGTGGGGGGGCAGGGCTCCCCCTCGGTACTGCGGTTGCACAGAGTATTTCGCCTAAACCAAGAAATTTTTTATTACCAAAAAGAAAAAAGAAAAAAAAAATCCCAGCGACCACCTTTCCTCCCTGCCCCATTGGGACAGTCGAGACTGGATCTGTGGGGTTTCCCAGGAGGGTGGCTCAGGGCTGGAACACTCTCAGGCAAGAGTGGTGGAGTTCCCTGCCAGGCCCTCCGCCAGGCCCACTTTGGGCTTCTCCCCTCTCCTCCCCTTCCTCTCCCAGCAAACCTCCAGAGGTGGCCTTCCCCTGACCTCAGGCTCCTGGGCAGGAGCCCTGGGTGGTTGGGGGCCGGGGCGGAGGTGCTGCCTGTCTGAGGTGGGCGGGCTGGCCGCCAAGGGGCTCCAGCCTCCCTCCACACCGTGTCCTCCGCCCGCCTTCCCCAGAGCTGGGCATTTCCTTCCACAAGCTGCTGTGGGGACTCACGTTCCCCTCCTCAAAAGTCTGTGCCATCTTCTCCCGCCCCTCCCAGCGAAGGTAGGGCTGACCCCAGGGCTGGGGGCCGGGAGGGTCGCTGGGCAGATGGGCTCCTCGGCCCCCAGGGGGCTGCCAGGGCTGCTGTCTCTTGTCTCCTCCGGAACTGCTGGGCCTCTCCGTTCTGGGAGAGCCTTTGTCTGAAAGCACAGCCCTCGCCGCCGCACCTTCCCCACCGCTCCCGTCTCGGCATTAATCTGGGCACCAGCTAGTTCCTGAGCAGTGACTTCCCTCCCCACTCACCTGGCCTGGCCTCTCCTCTCAGGAGACACTGCCCAGGTCTCCACGGCCACCTGGCAGGAGGCTGCGTGGGGCAGTGGGGTGGGAGGTCTGCCCTCCACAGGATGGGAGCCAGGGGCCATGTGACCCCCAGCTTGCTACACTGCAGCCAGTGTGGGAGTGCCCAGTTCTGGACGCTTGGCTGGTGGCGGCCGCTGCATCCCTTAATTTATTTCTCTGCTGTTTCTGTTCTTGAGAAATTGGGAGAGGGGGTCCTGCAGAGGCTGCCTCTACCCTCACCTGAGTTGTACATTTTTTGTGATGGGTTTTATTTTTTATTTTATTATTTTATTATTATGGTTTTTTTTTTTTTTTTTTTTTTTGATTTATGATGACTCCGCCCCTACTCATCACTCTCCTCCCAGGCCAGGCTCCTGCAAGTCGAGCCCTTGGGTCCCAGGAAGGGGCCTCGCCAACCTCAGCCCTCCTGCCCCAAGCCCGACTGTGACTGTGGGCTCCGGCTCTGACCAAGGGCTCCCTCTCTCCTTCCCTGCCCCTGCCCTTTGGAACAGCCCGGGTGCTCGAGGGGCCAGGAGGGCAAGGCTTGACTCCCAGAGGGGGTGGCAGCCCGGGGGCCTCCCAGGCTAGGTGGCCCCTCCCCACCCAGCCCCCCCTCCTGCACTTAGTTTCTCCTCTGGATCAAACACGTAATAAAGAGAATGTTTGGAATCTGAGCTGCCTCCTCCTGTTTCTTCTCCCAGCCAGGCAAGGGCCCAGTCCCCAGTCCCCATGGGCAAGCTAGCATGGTCCAGCCTGCCTACCACACAGGAGAACCAACTCCTGTCTGGGACCTGGGGGAGAAACCAGTGCTAGGTGCTGGCCCCCGGCACCCCCAGGGCACAGACAGGAAGCAGAGCCCAGGACCCTTTCACCAACCGGGAAAGAGGACTCTGTGAGCGTGAAAGGTTTTATTTGTTTATTTTTTAAAAACATTCAAAAATAAACCCATGTCTGCGTATGTCCCAGCCCTTTCAGCTTTGGGGCGGTGCACCCTCAGAGCCCCTCGGATCGTCCCCCAGGCCCCTGAAGACAGGAGCTCTGCCACCCCTGCAGGTCCACTGTAGTCAGGCCCTCACGGAAACTGCCCACCTCCCCCCGCAAGTCCCCTCCCACCTTACCCTAGACTTATTGCTAAAAGAAGGGAAAGAGGAAGAACAGCCAGCACACCATTCTGCCCTCTCCCCCACCCATGCTACAGTCACTACTCCTCTACGCGAAGGCCCTGACCTCCAGCAAGGGCCTGAGGCCAAGCCCCAGCAGACTGGGGCGGGAGGGGGGCAGCCGTTCCTTCCAGGCCAGGGAGAGAGTACCCTTGGGCTGGCCCAGAGGCCCCCAAGTCCCAGCCCCTGGCTGGGGTGGGGTGGAGGTGGGCTCAGCTGCCAGAAACAGCCCACAGGTCCAGGCTGTGCCCGTCAGCAGCTCCAAGTCTTCGAAGACATGGCAAGAGCTTTAGTTCCTTCTGTCCTGAAGCCAGAGGCGCCTGAGGACATGCAGCAAAGGGTTTCTGGAGCTTCAGGGCTCAGAGTGAGGGTGCTGGAGGCTCCAGAGAAGCACCCATCAGGGTGGGTGGGGGCTGAGGGCCAGGGCGGGCACTGTGGCGGGAGGCAGCCAGAGCTGGGCGGATGAGGGGGGGCGGCGGCTGGTTGGGGGCCAGCCGAGGCTGGAGGAAGCGGCCCTGCTGCAGTGGGGGCGGCTGTCGAAGCAGAGTGGGTGCTGTGGGCAGAGGTGGCCTCAGCAGAGGGGGGGGCTGGGACAGCGAAGCAGGAGGTGGAGGCGGCGGCGGCACGGGGGGCGCTGCTCGGGGCACCGATGTTGAGACAGAAGTTATCTGGACCTGGAGGAAAGAAGAATGAGAAACCAGGCTCCTTGGCACGCTCAGCCCAGCTAAGGGCAGGGCGGGTCCTCTCCTCTCACCTCATCATCTTCCTCTGAGGCTGGGGGTGGCAAGGGAGCCCCTCTCCTAGCTTCCTCCATGGGAACCGGGGCTCCAGGAGCCCCATCCTGTTCGGCCTCCCATTCCTGCAGCACCTCTTCCAGGTTGAAGCGACGCCGGTAGCTTACAAAGAAGGTCTTCACCTGGGTCAGAGTCTTGTTCCCAATCACCTCTGCAATAGCCCCAAAGTCTTTGCCATACCTACGGATGGCTGTAAGGGCCAAAAGGGGAGCCGAGTGTGAGCACCTCTTAGGAGCAGTTACTTCTCTGATCAGCTCCCTGGAGAGTGGGGGTCGATTCCTGGGGCCCTCCTCCCTATAGTCAAACCCACCTTGCACAGCCAAAAGCTGCTCATCCGTGGTCCAGCGGGAATTGAACTTGGTATTGGCCTGGAGAGCAAGGGATGGAGCCTTTAGACTCCAAAGCTGGGAAATGGAGGCCCTGTTCTCTAAGAAGTTTCCTTTCTCCTCCGGAAAAAAAAAACAAACCCTCATTCACCCAAACTTGAAAGCAGCCTTACCTCTGGGGGGCGCAGAGGGTCGATGCCGCCCTCCAGGGCTTGACGGAGGCTGCTATTGGTCTGCTTCATGCTCTGCACCTGGGGGGGCCAGCCAAGAAGGTGTTGGCTGCTGGTACTAGCCCTGCAGACATGGGGCCCATTTCCCAACAAAGCCTCTGCCGCGCCCCAGTCTCGCTCATCCCTCCTTCACAGCCTCTTGGGAGGGAAGAGGCTAAGCTTCACCCCTTGGAGCAAAGCTTTACTTCTAACGCGTGGTTAACTTTCAGAAGTCAACCAGAAGCCCAGGAACGGGGCAGGGACAAGCCTGGCACCTGCAACATCTCCCTCACCCTCAGGCTGCCTGTCAAATGTGGGCCCCTCTGCTGGGCCCCATCTTTTCTGGGACCCTACCTGACGCTTCAGGGAGATGAGCTGAGAGTCAAGGCCTCGAAGTGTGAGGTTGGCCAGGTCCGGGCTTCCGGATACAGCGGTGAGGCCCTCGGGGCTCAGGTACATGCCCTTGGGTGGGCGCCGTCGCGTACGCAGGGGGTGGTGGCGGTACTGAGACCCTTGGGCCTCCTTCTTCCCAGGGCCTGGGCGGGCGTTCAGGGGCCGAGAGGAGGGCAGAGGCTGCCAGGGAGAGGAGAAGGAGGGTAGCAAGAGCCCAAGGAGAGGCAGGTGGGTGGGCAGGGCCAGACCAGCTCTGGGGCCTCACCTCTCTTTTGGGGTCTCCAGCATCTGGCTCACCCTCACTCACAGTTCCTCGTCCCTCTTCAAGCTCATCGCTGCTGACACGGGGGACAGGAAGGGAGTGAAGCCAGGGCTGGGGCTCCCCAGAGGCTCTGCCTGTCCCCACCCACCTGTCCCCGGACCTCCACCTGTCTTCTTTGTCCTTCCGGCCCCCCAGCCGCCGGGCCTGTCTGTCCATGACACTGGTCCGGCTACGGGTCTTCTTCCAAGAGTAGTAATACTTCACCAGGCTGGGGATCAGCTTGTCAGGCAGCTGGAGGGGCAACACACCAGAGGCTGGGGCCCCCGAAGACTGATCCCAGGGCAGGCTGGTCAGAAAGGAGGGGCTCGGGAGCCCAGGCAGGGGAACGGGCTTTACCATCTGTTGGATCCGCTGGAAGCACTTGCCGTGGAAGCCAAAGGCCTGTTCAAACAGCACCTTGTCCTCCACCGTCCACTCGTCCGGAAACGGGGTGAAGTTGGCCAGGTCGGCCAGTGACTTCTCCACGTCATGCTTATGCCACAGGAGCATGCCCAGCGCCTGGCGCAGGATGGGCGACAACTCAGGCTCGGCTGCCCGCAGCACAAGCCCACCCAGCCCCACTCCGAGTCTGCGGGCCCAGGTTCACCTGCTCAATGTTGTAGCCGTGCTTCTCCTTGGCCATCGCTATGTACTTGTCAACTGCGGGGGGCAGGGGGGGAGGGCTGGGTTATGGAGCAGGGGGTCTCCACTCCTCGGCTAGGCCTCCCCCAGCCCACTTCTGAGGAGAGCTGGCTTTGGGCTGACAAGAGCTGCAGCCCCCAGGGACCCGCCCCAGGCCCCACTCACGCTTGGCATCAGACACACAGTGGTTGGGCGACCACACCAGCATCCCTTTCAGCTCCTTGTTGCTGTAGCGGGCAGGGCTCTCTGAGAGGAAAAGGGGACAAGGCAGCGCCTCAGGCCAGCTCCTGCCTCAGGCCAGCTGGGCGCTGGACCCAGGGCCAGAGGGAGGCAGGAGAGTGGAGCCTCTGAGGTGAGGGGAAGGAGGAGCAGAGACCCAGACAGGAAGGCAGAGCAGGAAAACCAACCAGGCCACGGGGCCACCCACCCCCGCCCACCGCCTGTGCTTCCAGTGGGCGCCAGCCAAGGGCTCCCCCAGGTGAGGCTCCTGGCCAAGCCGTGGGCCCTCTGCTCCCCTCCCTCGGCAGCCTGTCCTGCCACTCACCAGGCTTGCACTCCGGAATTACGGCCTGGTAATTGGTTCCAACGCGGATCATGCTGTCTGTGGAGCCAGGGGGAGGCAGTCAGGACTCCAGGGAGGGAGGGAGCGAGCAGGGAGGATGTGGGGGGGAGGGGGCCGTCTGGAGTTCTCCTTCCTGACCACCCAGGGCCCCCACCTCCCCGAGGGCTCACTTTTCCCAGACCTTCCCCTCAGTTCCCCCTCACTTCTTCCCCCAGTTGCCCTCAGCCACAGAAGGACCTGGGAGAGACCCAGCCTAGGCACAGCCTTGGAGGGCGAGGGGAGGGCAGGGGCCAGTTTGGGAGCCCAGGTCAAGCTGGGCCCTTTGTTCTGGCGGGGGGGGGCCGTTGGGGGGGGGTTGGAGGTTCTGCCCTGAGCCCTGGACCTCAGCCCTGCGGGGATGCGAGGCTCCTCCCCACCACATGAGCCGAGCTGCACCGCCCGCCGCACCTTTCCAGCCCCCGCCCCGGCCAGACCTCAGTCCCCGCAAGGTGGCAAGGTATGAGGGCCCCATCTGCGCGAGGACGGACGCCGAGTCCCTCAGCGACTGAGGGCAGGGCGGGGGCGGGCAGCACCGCTCCTCGGCTACTAGGGGCCCAGCCTCCAGATCCCCGGTGCGGCAGCCCCGTCTTGGGAGAGAACCAGGAAAGGGGCTCCGATTCCAGTTCAGGGAGCCCGAGCCCTCGGCGTAACGCGCCCGGGGCCGGCAACTCCCCCCCTCCCCACTCCGCGCCCCCGCGGCCGGTGCGCCTCTAACCCTGGGCCTCCGGGCTCACCGTGCGAGTGCTCCTCCTCGCTGCTGTCATCCTCCGAGTGGGGCTGGCCGCCGTTGGGCGCCGTCTTGGCCCGGCTGCGGGATAGGATTCCGGAGCCCGCGCTCGGCTTCTCCATCACCGAGGGCATTACCCCGCCCAGCTGCCCCGGGGGGCGCGGGAGCCTCCGGAGAGCCGCGGAGCTTGCCGCGCTCGCCTCGAGCGCCGTGCCCGGCCCGGCCTGGAGAGGTCGCCACTGAGGCTAGAGAGGCGGGAGGTCAGCGTGGCTGGGGTCCGGCGGGGCGGGAGCCCAGCGGGCAGACCCGCGCTCCCCGCGACCCCCGCGGGTGAGGGCGTCAGAAAAGTTTGTGTAGCAGTGGGGTACGCGGGGGATGAGCGCCAGGTTCGGAGCGGCTGGGGCACGCTCGTTCTAGACGCTCCCCCGGGTTGGGGCTCCCCGGGAGAAGTCGGGGCGCCCTGCCCTCGGGGTGTCCCGGAGCCCCACCGCCCTCCTTGCCCACGCAGCTCAGAGGGCGGGCGCTGCGGTGCAGCCGGCGTCCCCCGCGGGCTCCACGCTTCTCGGTTGCCCCGGGATGCCCCACTCCCCCGGCGGGCACCCCTGTCCCGA
>NW_004567116.1:2985043-3001437 GCF_000260355.1 Condylura cristata | reverse complement strand
GCTGGTCCCCGGCGCGCTCGGGCTGCCGCTCGCTCGCCCGCTCTCCGCCGCCGCTCGCTCCTCGCGCACACAATGAAGCTGCTGGCAGGGAAGTAGTGCCGGCTGCGGCCTCAGCACCCCTCCCCCAGCCGATGCCTCCGCCAGCTGAACATCTGGCCCTGGGGTGGGAGGGAGGGCCCGGGGGGCGGGGCCTGGGGGCCAGGGCTAGACCTCCAGGGGGTGGGGTCAGGACCGCGGAGGAGAGCCCTGGGCTCGGCCGGCCCCCCACCCCGCGCCCGGACTGGCCCCTGGGAGAGACCCCTGTTGCCCCCCAGGAGGACCCCGGGGTCAGCCCCACCCACGCGCGCGCCTGCCCAACACACCCTTGGGCTCGGGTTACGGCCGTCTGCCCCGGGGGCCCTGAGGCCGCCTGCCCGCCCGCCCGGGTGGAGCCCAGCTTTTCCTTCCATTTCCCTTCCTGCCAAGGAACTCCCCGCCCCCCCTTCCGCAGGGGGGACCCCCCCTTCAGGCGCCCTTGGGGGCCAGAGCGGATGGGAGGCCGGACAGGCGAGGGATGAATTCCTCCCAGAGCTACCGGGCCCAAGCCTGGCTTCTGGTGCATATGCGGGTCCCCAGGGGTCACCCCGATTCCCACTCAGTGCTGCAGTGTACACCCCGCAAACAGTGGCATAAGGGACTGAGGGATGGGGGTAGGCGGTGTAGGGAGAGGTCTGGACTGCAGGGAGAGGGAGGAGCTGGGTCTCCTCCCTACTGGGTTCTCTGTCACCCCAGCTGGGAGCAGCATCCCCCTCCCCCAGGACAAGCACGGGCAGAGTGACAGACAGGGAAGCGGGTAGAGAGGCACAGACGGAGATGGGGGAGGGGGTGGGCAGAGACTTTCAAAGCCAGACCCAGCCACCCTGCCAGGCACACAAAGAGCCGGCATACACACCGGCGGCGGCGGCTCGGAGCCTGCGAGCTGCGCCTTGCCCGTCCCCGCCGCCGGGACACGTGCTGCTGCGCACACAGTCCGAAGCCCCCGCCTGCGCCCCTCCCACCGCAGCCCCAGACTCCTAGACACACCTCCACCCGGGCGCACCCCGCGGTGCCCAGACGGAGCCGAGCCTGCAGCACCCTCCTCTCCCTTCCCTTCCTTGGCCACTCTGTAATCAGATTCCTAAATTTAGAAGCAGCCCAGGGCCCAGCCAGGGTTCCCCGCCCCCACCCACTGCCTGCGGCCAGTCGGCCTGGGGTCCTGCGGTCCGGCTACCACCCAGCTGGGGCCACCCGTTCCAGGGGACTCCAGCGGTGACCGGAGAAAGTCAAAATGTCCCCACCCGGCTGGGGTGCAGTCAGGCCATATGGGGCCACACTGGGGCCACCCAGCTCTGCTCGGCCACGTTGCTGGGCCACACCTCCTGCTGGAGCTTAGGGGCCTTTTTCCTGCAGTTAAATCATGGACTGGGCACTGAGCCCCAGGGTGGGGAGGTCTGCACAGAGAATGAATGGGTCAAGGTAGGCCCGAGCCAAGGGGTCTGTTACCTGATGAATAGAACCTCCCCAGCCCCAGCCCCCAGAGAGGCAGGGTGCTGTCCCCACCCATGGCACCCCCCCCCCAAGTGTAGGGAGCCTCTCCCTTCCATCCCCTCCTGCCTGGCCGGCAGCCATCACTGCACACAGCCCTCCTATGAGGGCGTCTTCCATCTTGCCCACACTGGCCTCCCATTAGGCAAGGCCTGAGTTGGGGCCCCCCACCCCCAGATCAGCCTCACCTCCTTTCCTACTCCTACCTAAGGGTCCAGGGCCCAGCCTCTGGCTCCCACACCAGGTCTCAGAATCAGGCTAGGCTGCCTCCCTCCTCTAGGGCTGCCCCAGGTACCCCCACACACTGGCATCCCTCCTTCCCCAGCACCCCTCCCCCCAAGAACCTAATTCTGCTCTCACTTCTCCCTGGAGCCTGGAGCTCAGGGCCAGAGGAAGATTCCGCTCTGGAGGTGGGGGCAGGGAAGGGAGATTTATTCCTCGGAGTTGGCGGGTTGGGGTGGGGAAAGACTACCAAGCCTGGTGTGTTGAGGCTTCTGCCCAGGAGGTGGAACCTGGGAGGGGTATCCTAGGAGTTTGGGGGTGATTGTGGGGGCCAGAGTGTCCAGGGAGGAGGCGCATTCCTTAGAGTAAACCCCCCCACACCCCAGGAAGCATGGGCCAGAGGTGAGCGGGGGAGGGGCAAGGCCCCACCCTCCCACCTGCTGCTGCCGCCCCCTCCCCAGCTGGCCCCCTCTTTTGTGCAAAGCCACACAAAGGACAAGGGGCCCTGGCCGGCCTGGCCATCTGCTCCCAGCAGCCTGAAGGCTCTTAAAGAGACAGCACCCCCCTCCCTGCCGCCCTGGGGCTGTGGGGCGGGGGTGGAGCTGCAGCTTAGGACTCTGGTACAGCGGCCCCCAAATACCACCCACCTCTCCCTGACTCCCCAGCTCCCTGGTCTGGAGTCATCTTCCCCCAGGCCAGGGTAGCAGAAGTGCCACGTGGCCTAGAAGGTGGGGTGTGGGAGGGGAGAAGAGCAGAGAGCAGCCTGGGGGTCAGCCCCCCTCTCCTCCAGCCTCTGGCGGCCAAGGGCCAGTGAGGGCCAGCAGAGGCACCAGCGCAGGGGTCCCTCGCCGTCCTGCAGCCACCTCCGTGCTGGGAAAGCTACTAGTCCTGGGAGGCCCTCCCCGCCATCTTCAGATGCGCTCCCACTCACCCTTCCACGGGAGGATGACAGTGCCTGCTTTGTGAGGGCTGCTGGCCAGGAGGCAGGCCGTCTTGCCATCACCTCCTGACGGGGCAGTTATGTTCTGCGTTTCCCAGTTCAAGAAACTGAGGCTTTGCCCCCCCACCCCAGGCCTCCAGAACCTGCCCCCCCACCTCCCCCTACCCCCGGGCCACAAAGGAGATCCTGAGGGGAACCCAGCCACATTCCCATGCAGTGTTTTTGCCACACTGCTGGGGACGCAAGTTTACATGATTGTGTGATTGTTTCCTTCTGGCCTGTCACCCACCAGTAGGCAGGCGTTATCCCCACCACCAGGTTCCCAAGGCCCCAGGGTACAGTCGGCTCCAATATCTGCCCACTAGGGAAGTGCCAGCGGCACTAAAGCCTTTCTCTTCCCTGGATGCCTCTGTCCTCTGGCTCGGGGGCATCTGGCCCCTCTCTCCTCAAGGTGAGGCAGAAGGGACAAAGGTTGAGCAGGGATGATGGGAAAGAAAAGAAGGGTGACCTTGAGCTGAGTGAACAACCGGGCCTCCTCTCACGCCTCCTCCTCCCAAAGGCGGGGGCAGCTCCAGCCAATCCTGAACCCGCAGCCCTGCCAGACAGACTGGGACTGTCCCGGGCTCCGGCCGGCCTGGCCGCTGCGGTGTGGTGCCTGGGACCCTGGCCAGGCCCTCTGTGGCCACAGCCCAGGGGCTAAGCTGGCCACAGCCCAGGGGAGGCAGGCAGGCAGGCAGGCAGGCGAGGCCCAGGCCCCGGGGTGGGGAGGGGGTTAGCTGGATATAAGCAACCTGGGTGAGCCATGGGCTGGGGGGAATTGGGAGCAGATGCGCCCCTGGACTAGAGAAGATGGGTACAGCTTGAAAGGAGCATGGGGAGCTCCCTCCAGGGCCCCCACCCCCTCAATCCTGCCCAGACAGGAATTTGACTCCTCCTGCCGACCGCCAAAGCCCTGGGGCCCACTGGCAGGCTGTGTGGCCCTGGGCGCCGCCACCCCCTCACAGGGGGCCCAGTTAGTGAGCCCTTGGCCCAGCCCCCACCACCACCGGTGCTGTGAAAAGGCTGAGGGAAGGTGACAGAGGTGGCAATCCGGTGCTTGGCACCGCCTCGGCGAGGTGGCCATGGGAGGAGGGCGCTAGGGAGCAGAGGGGAGGCAAGCACATCTGTAAGTGGCGCTGGGGGAGGGCAGCCCCAGCCAGGTGGGAGGTCACCCCGGAGACCCCAGGCTTCCTGACACCCCCGCTGAGGAAATCTGACTCCTTGAGCAGAGCAGGAACTGGGGAGGAAGGGTCAGCAAGGCTCAGCTGAGAGACACCCGAGAAGGTGACAGGCTCCACAGGAGCTAGCTTCCAGCCCAGGGAGCCTGCTGGGTTTTGCAGGAAGCCTAGAAGGGGCCCCCCCACCAGCCCTCACCTGGGCAACAGCGGCGCCCTCTGGTGGTGAGAGCATGGAGGGGATGGGTTTGTCCCACCTTTAGGGAACCATCACTATACTCCCAGGGAGGCTGAGCCTGGAACCCCCAGGGTTGCCATCCTTGTAGGAGAAGTAACCCCTGGGCCGTTTGGGGTTACTGAGCTTTAGAGCCAATTGCTAGCAAGTCTTCTTGGCTCAGAGCCACCTGGAACCTCCCAGAAAAAAAGGTGGAACAGAAACCCTTAGAGAAACAGTAAGAGGAGACACAGGCCAAGGAGCACAAACCCAGGGATGCCCAGTTCTGTTCGCTGTGTGGCCTTAGGTCAGTTATTTGACTCCTCTGAGCCTCAGACCCTCCATTTCTGAAAGGAAACAATAACTCTGACCTCCTAAGATTGCTAGGAAGTTCCCACATGAACGCAGGTAGAATGTAAGTACAACCTCCATCCACACTTATTTCCTTCTAAAGTCTGGGTCTCTTCTTGAGCACCCCCAGAAGGACTAAAGACCCCTCACTGAGCAGCCATGTTCTGTGGACCATCACCGCTCCACTCCAGAATCTGCCTCAGGAGCCAAAATCGTACCTCTGTGACATGGACACTGACACGTCCCAGGGCACTCGTCCACGGGTCCTCTGACCTGTCACGCAAACAGAGCACAGTCTAAATATGCTTTGATTGTGTCCCACTCCTGCCTAATCATCTGCACGCTTCCCTACTGCTCCTGGGCAAAGGTGGCCCTTTCTTTCGCAGCCTGCTGGAAAGGGCTTTCTAGCCAGTTTCTGATCCAGCCAAACAGGTCTGCTCACCATCTGCTGAGGCCTACCTGGTGCCACAGAATGCCCCCTGCACCCTGGCCCGCCCCACCGATTTGCATGTCCCACACCTGGCCCCTCCCTTGGGACTGCCAGATCCTGCTGGCAAGTTCTGCCCTGACAGGACACATCCAGGTGCCAGCACCCTTCCTGCGCCCTACCAGCCCTGCCCTCTGATGCTCCTCTTCTCCTTAGCCATGGCTCTCACCCCCCACTTCCAGAGAGAATTGAAGCCACCTGGAAGGACCCCCCGAAGAGCTGCTCCTGCAGCCAAAGAGTCTGCAATTTCCCTCACCTCCATTTGTAGATGAGGTCCCCCCTTCAACACCAACCCAGATGCCTCATCTCCCCTAAGCACACACAAACACACCCCCCATCTGTGCCTAAGTCCTAAAGTCACCCTAAATCACCCCCAATTACACACAGAGGACACACTGCACCCTGCGTTCACCTTGGGCTCCCCATAGCTAAAGTGACTGCTGCCTACTCTTTGCTAACTCCTTAAAACAGTTGCCCACACCCCTCTATCCTTGTCCTCACCTCCCGGCCACTTGCCAACCCTCTGCAGTGTGTCTCGCCTTTGCCACTCCTCAGACCGCACACCAAGGCCACCAGGAGTCATTCTCATTAACCTAGCCCCTAAGGGCCTCTGGCGGGCCTGACTCCTTGCACCACTGGGCAGGGCTGGACAGAGAGGTTGCCCCTGCTCCTGCACCTCTACTCCCTGCCGGCTCCCTCCCACTTGCCTCCAAACCCTACTGCTGATCCCCCAGGGCCAGGGACGCTCCAGATTCCATCCTGAGCAGATCCCCATAGCTCAACAATGGCCTCTGGACACTGCACACACTGCTGTCTAGATGCTTCACTGCAACCTGTTCACAATGGACCGCAGCATATTGATCCTCCCTCAATACTCCCAGTCTTCCACTCCATCTCCTTCCCACCTGGACCCAGAGTAGAAGCTTGGGAATCTGGACTCCTCCCGTGGCTCCTGTCCATCAGTCTCCAGTTTCTGTCAGTCCCTCCCTCAGGGCCATACTGCCTCACCCCACTACCAAAACAGCCTCTCTTGCCTTCAAATCTACTCTTCGTTCGACAGCCAGATGATTTTTCTCAAATCCAGTCTGACTAAGCCACTCCTCTGATTCATTATCCTTGGATTAAGTTCAAGCTCCTTGGCATGACTTATCTCCTCCAAATTTGACCACCTGACCTCCTTCCTCTTTGCCTTCCTCCTTTGGGGATCCCTTGGTACCGCAGGGCTAATCCCACCCCAGTGCCAGCCTTCCCTTCCCCGAGGCCCTGGACACCACAGGTGGCTCAGAAGTGGCCTGCAGATCCAACTGACCCCATCACCAGCAGCGAGTACGGTTGAAGCCAGGTTGAAGCCAGTGGTATCTGCCCTCCTGGTCCTCACGGGAAGCTAGAGTGGCACAGGCAAGCAGGTAGACGGAAAAACTTGTTCTCTAGTGACGTCACTGAGCCATGGGATTGAGCCTCGCCCAAAGCCAGTGACCCTCTGAACTCTTCAGTTACAGGAGCCCATATGGTCCCTTTACTTGTGTGAGCCTGGTTGATTTTAGTTTTCTGTCTCTGCCAACTGTGGGTTTTGAAACAGTACCTCTCCCAACACTACCCCGCTTGAACTTGCGCCTTCACCACGCCCAGCAACTGCAATTCTCTTGGAATCTTTCTTTATACACGCGATTCTTGATACCTGTGAGCTGATCCCTACACCACTACGACATCTGTCCCCCCAACCACTCTCTGGGATACCTTCCTGTTTACCTGTATGTCCCCTTCTGGAGTGAACCCAGACGGGTGGGGCATCTGTCTCACTCACCTATGCATCCAGCACCTCCCAGCTGGCACACAGTAGGTACTCAACCAATGTCTGCGCAGTGAATCAGCCACAGGCTTCCCAGGCACCATCCCCTAACCACCTCACCACCTCGCTGCCTCCGCCTCTTAACTCCACAGACCCTACGCTGCTAGGTCTGAGGAGACTTTTTCTACCTAATCTCCAGTCTTTTTATTTTTTTAAGATTTATTTATTTATGCATACAAGAGCTGGGGTGCAGGCCAGAGGTGCGGGGGGTTGGAGGGGTAAGAGGATTCACCAGGGACTGAGTGGGGAGCAGAACAGGCGGATCTACTGAAACTTGAAGGTGAAGGGAACAGCCAGGAGATAAGAGGTCTGCTGCGCCCTGTGGGTCACTCCCTGGCCTGGGAAAACTTGATGGCACTGAGACTTTAACCCCTGCACCACCAGGTAAAAAATAAAACAAACAACTTTCTAAAATCTCATGGAAATAAAGAACAGATGAGTAGTTGCCAGAGGGAAGGGGGTTAAAGATTGGTGAACTAGGTGAAGGGAATCGAGTGGGACAAATTTCCAGTTATAAAATGAATATGCCAGAGGGGTGCAATTTATAGCAGGGGTCCACTGACAATAAAATGGCATTGCAAATTTGAAAAATTGCCTAGATAGGAAATAGACCTTTTATGATCATTTCATATTGAGTACAAAAGTCTTGATATCGTACACCCAATGCTGACACAATACATGGTGCTCATACTCCAACAGCAAAAAAAAGAGGCAACTTCTTGAAATGAGAGCCAAGTTCTTTGAGTGTCTAATCTTTTGTTTCAGCTTGATCCTCAGACCCCAAATTTGTACAAAGGTATTGTTGCTTCTGCTTTGTAACTAGAATTGAGTAAATCAGTGGGTGCATTGGGTCCTTACAGGTACCCAGTGCTGTCTTCAGAACACCTTCCAGAATGAACTCACTTTTCCCTACTGCCCTGGAAGGTCGGCCAATTATCTTCATTTTAAAAAAAAGTGTGTATTTATTTTATGCATACAAGAACAGGCCAGAGGTGTTGGGGGTGAGAGGATTCACTAGAGACAGAGTGGGGAGCAGAACAGGCAGATGTACTGAAATCCACTGCTGAGGGGCGCAGCGGGGAGACAGGAGAGGTCTGCTGCCCCCTGGGTCAGCTGCTTGGCTGGGGATCCAACTCGTGCTGCAGTGGCTGGTGACAACTTCATGTCTCTGAGACTTAACTCATTGCACCACCACGCACCAGGGCGACCCCAATTATCTTCATTTCCTGGGTGAGGAGCTGCGGCTTGAGAAGACTCCATGCCTGAGACCACATGATTTGAAGGTGGCAGCACTGGGACCATCCCAACTGGCTGAGGCTGGAGCCCTGCGGTTCATTTCACAGCGTCCACATGCTTTCAGCTAAGATGCACACAGCTTGAGCCAAGCAGACACCTTGTGATCCTGCCTAAGGGGGAGAGGAAGTCATCGTGGGGTCTCAGGTGCTTCTCAGCACTCACTCCGCCCCTTCCAGGTGGTGGCTTTTCCTCCGGCTCACAGCCCTCAGGGTCTGGAACCTCCTGTCTGGGGAAGCTTGGGGCAGGGCGTGGGTCTGGCTGCCTCCTAGGCATCTCTTTTCTCAGAGAGAAAACTTTTCCAGGGAATCCCTGGGCAGCCCCAGTCCCTCTATACCAATTCCAGCCATTTGGCGTGGGATTCCCACGCTTGGCTTGGGCCCTTCACCACACTGGTCCTAACACAAGCGGTCTTCACCATGGCCCATCCTGAGCAGAGCTGGGGCTGGTGAGCTGCCCACTGGGTAGACAGGCTGACCCAGCCCAGAGGGACGGGGATCCTGCTGGAGAAGGGACAGACAACCTGGGACAGATAGATGGATGCTTCTGGAACTCTGTCATTCAACAAGCCTTTATAGTCCAGCTCCTGATTCCTCCCTCTCCCCTGCAAAGACTTGACCAGCCGTTGTGGGTGGGAGATTGTCTGCAGGTGGCTGATGGGCCAGAGTGTGCACCTTGCTGTAGCAGGAGAGAGGCAGTGTGTAAGCATTGACTCCCACAGGGAGGCAAAGAGGGAAACAGGACAAAGGCCATGAAAGGCCATGACCCCAAGGAGGGGGCTATAGGCTGAACTGTCCTCCCAAGTCCCTAGTTTGCGGTCGGTCCTAACCGACCTGGAGACTAAACAGTTAAGGGGTGCACACTCTCAAAGTGCCCTCCATACCCATAAAGACAAAGGAATCAGACTCATGGTCTGAAAGAGTTTTCATAGAGTTGGTATGCAGAAAGAAGGGGAGAAAAGGAAAGATATTCCCAGGAAAACTGCGAATTGCCTCTTCCATCATGGGCAAATGCTCAGCCAGAGAGGTGTGGCCTTAGACTTGCAGCAAACTTTGGGCCTCAACAGCTTGCTACAAGCCTGAGGCACCTTCAGGCAGGGAGCCACAAGAAAGGTGTCAGGCAGGCCCCAGGGAGCTGGGTCACAGGAGAGAGAAAAGGCAAAGATCCCACATAATTCACGTGAGGTCAAGGTAACAGGGTCTCTCTGTGGCGCAGGGTTAAGTCTCGGCTCTATCAATCTATTGGCAGCCACTGAGGCCTGAGTTGGATTCCTGGCCAGGGGGTGACCCATAGGGCACTGCAGACCTCTCCTATCTGCCCCCTACTCCCCTGCAGCAGTGTGTTTCAGTAGCTCTACCTGTTCTGTACCCCACTGTCTCTGGTGAGTCCTCTCATCCCTCCCCCAACCTCTGGCTCATACCCCCAGCTCTTGTATGCATAAATGAAATAAATCTTAAAAAAAAAAAGGTAACTGTTATTACATCTGTCAAGGAGCAGCCCCCATTCAGCCATGTCTCTCTTACTCATGTGTCTCTTCTAAGCGTCTCTATATGTCTCTTCTCCATGAGCCTCCCCTCAGTCCCTGGGTGCAAGGGAGCATCCCCCATCAGCACTATATGGGCCATCTGGCCACTCAGCTCCCCCCCCCCCCGAGTCCCCAGTACTTTCCTCCCTTGGGAGGTCTGGGTGGTGGCTGTGGGTGGGTGGGGCCCACCTCCCGGAGGTGTATCTGTAGTTCCAGAGCCTAAGAATTTGGGCTTACAGCAGTAGTCAAATTCAAGTGTGGTCACTAGGGTGGCCCTGGTGTGCTTATAAAGAGGAAACTGGGCCCATCAGCCATGTAGGGAGAACGCCAGGAGGATGAGGCCTCAGAGTCAAAGACTCACCCCTTGCTGTCTTTAAGCATCTTCCTCCCCTGGCCTGGATGTCAGGAGGGGTTGACTCGATGGTTCCTGGCCCTCCCAGTCCTGAGAGTCTAGCAGCCTCTCACCTCCTGAGGCCAGGGAGGGTTCCCCTTGTCTTCCAGTGCTGGGGGTTAAGGGGGCTGCAGAACTTGAAGTCCCAAACAACAAGGGGACCCTTGATTAGGGCCTCGTATCAGTTATTCTTGCTGCCTGGCAAATGACCCCGCAGCATCTGTGAGTCAGAAACTCAGGACTGAGTTCACTGTGTGGCTTTGACTCGGGTCCCCCACCGGGTTGCCATGGAGATGTTGCCTGGGCTTCCTCTTCTAAACCTTGGCCAGCTTGGGACTCGCCTTCTAAGGTGTCTGACTGCCTTGGTGAGCAAGCCGATGGGTGTGGTGCGAAGCCTCAGCTCCTTAGCGCATGGACTTCCCCCAGGACCCTTCTCTGGTCTCCACCATGCCTGTGAGACCCGGTCCTGACAGAGGGCGCTGCTGCCCCCAGGGAACCATCCCAGAGGCCAAGGCAGAAGCTTGGGCTCAAGTTTTATGACCTTGTCTTGGGATTCACACACCATCACTTCTGTCATATTTTGTGGTCGAATAGGTCAGCCCTATCCAAGGTGGGAAGGTAAAATAGGAGTCAGGGCCCTCCCTGGTGGTGCAGCGGGATAAAGCACTGCACTGAGAAACTAAAGCCACTTTCTCATGAGTTCGATTCCCGCCTGCCCCGGAGGTGACCACATGGCATGGCAGACCTCTCCTGACCCGCCCGCTGCTCCCCTCAGCAGTGTACTTGTCAATCTGCCTGTTCTGCTCCCCGCTCTGTGTGTGGTGAATCCTCTCACCCTCCGCATCTCTGGCCTGTACCCCAGTTCTGTATGAATAAATAAATAAATCTTTAAAAAAAAAATAGGAGTCAGTACATGATCAAGGAGTGCCCAGGGACCCCAAACAAATGGGGTGCGTGCTCTGAAATGGGATCCTGCCATTCGCTGCATAAAGACAAAGGCTTACTCTTAGTGTGAAAATTCTTTAACTGAGTTAATGTGCATGCAGAAGGGAGAAGAGGTAGGAGTGTCAGTGTCTCAATCAAACAGCCCCTAGTGGCGCAGGGGTTGAAGCGCAGCGCTGTGAAGCTGTCTGCAGCTACTGCAGCGTGAGTTCCATCCCTAGCCAGGGAGCGGACCCTCACGGTGCGGCAGACCTCTCCTGTCTCCCTGCTGTTCATTCCCCACAGCAGTGTATTTCAGTAGATCTGCTCTTCTGCTCCCCACTCTGTCTGGCGGATCCTCTTACCTCCTCCGACCCTGTACCTCTGGCCTGGACCCTAATTCTTGTATGCATAAATACATCTTGTTTTTAAAAAATCATCCAGAGTTGCCTGTCCCCTCATGGGCAGGTGTCCACCAGACAGGGTCAGCCCAAAGCAGGGCCTCTGAGGCCCCATGACAGTTTGCCAGAGTCTAAAGCATCTTTTGGTGGGAAAACCCAAGAAAGGGTGAAAGGGGCCAGGTAAGTCCGGGACAAAATGAGTAAAATAAAATACAAGTTAAGTCGAGGGCCTGCCACTGTCAGCCTCCCCATGTCTGTCACTCCCCGTCTCCTCCAGGTGTCTCCACAGGTCTATCTCGTCTCCTCTCCTGCGGCAGCAGCGAGCAGGGCAGGCACAGACGCAGCCACTCTCGGGGCTACCTGCTCAGCCCTCATCCCGGCAGCACACGGGGCCTGCGGTCAAGGCGACAGCAGTGAGTGGGGTGTACCCATCCGCTGCAGGGTGATGTGTGCCCTCCTTTCATGGCAAGGTCTGTCCCAGAAGGCCACGGATGCTAGGGGAGAGGACCGCTGGGTCTTGGGGAGCCTGGGGGGGCAGGCGCCCACAGGCTGACTAAATGGTCTGGTCCTCGAGGGGGTGGTGGGCAGGGGTGAAGGGCGAGCCTGGGAACTCAGACCTGTGTTCATTCCATTGCTGGTCACAGCACCAGCAAGCGATGGCTGAAAACCACAGCACTTCATTTTTCTTGCAGTTCTGGAGTCCGAGTCGTGGTGTTTCTGTGGTTGGTTGCCTTTTGAGGCTCTGAGTGAGAGCTTGTCCCGCACCTGACTTGAGGCTCCCGGCCCCTCCGCTTGTGGTCACTTCCCTTTGTCTTGCTCTGTCGTCAGCGGCCCTGTCCCTTGTGTGTGGTCCAGGCCTCCTTTCTCTTCGCAAGACACCGGAGTTAGATGTAGGTTCCACCCTAACCCAGGGTGATCTCGCCCCGAGATCTTTAGCTTAGTGACATCTGCAAAGACCCTCTTTCTAAGCCAGGTCACGTTCATGGGAAGGCTTAGATATAGCTTTGGGGGACACTGTTCAACCCGCCTCCCCATGCAGGGCTGATTGATGCCATGACCATACATCTCCCCTTGCTTAGGTGTGGGTGTTCTGCCCCCCTCGCCCCGAGCCTGCTGCCTCCTGCGTGCCCCACAGCCATTCTTCAACCCCTGTTTACTGAGCAGGCTCCTAGGGTTACCCAAAATAGGGGACCCCAGTCCAACCTGACCATATAAACAGCGTATGAGTTCAAGTTCGAGGGACTGTGTCTGGTAGCTCTGACAGCAGTGGGAGAGACAGGGAGCCTATAGCTTAGTGGCAGGTAGCAGGGGATGAGAGAACCCAGAAAGTGGGCCCCGAGTCTGTCAGGGAGTGGAAGGGGCATGTCAGCTGGGACCCGAAGGCTGAGGAAGAGCTAAGATTCTGGAGGCAGGATATGGAGATGGGCCTAGGCCAGGTTGGGGAACTGAGGCTCAAAGAGCAGCCCTGACCCTTTGGGGCACCTGGAGCCAGCGAGGCCTCTACATGGCCTGACCAGACAAGCGCTTTCGAAGAATGGAGGTGTGGGGGCTTACAGGTGCTATGGAGCCGGTGTCTGAAGAAGAGGTGTGAGTGAGGACCAGTTGTCTCAGGGAGACTCAGAAAGAGAAGGCCTGAGCCTGTCCCTTGGACCTCACAAAGCCCTGGAGATGTCAGAGAGAGATACCATGGGGAAGTGGGGGGTGGCGCTGAGGGGAAGAACAGAAACCAGGCTCAGGGTGTGTGCAGGGAGAGAAAGGGCAGAGACAGGGACGCCACTATTTCCAAAGTTTCTGAGTAGGAATGGAGTGGCTGGAGCGAGCCCAGAGGAGCAGGGTGGAGGGAGGCTGGGGAGGAAGGAGGGAGGGAGGGCCGGCCCGGGCCAGGCTGGGGCTGGTCTTGGCCGGAGATGCTTCATCTAGGTGGCAGAAAGGGGGGTGCACTCAGATGCTTTTTGGGAAATCTAGGGATGCGTAGTGTGCCTTCTCTGCTGGACCCTGCACCCGCTCCCTCCCAGGCTTGCTCCCAGCACAGAAAACTAGGGGAGCAACTGGGATGGCGGCCCAGCCCTGCAGAGCAAACGAAGGCATGAATAGCAGGGAGCAGAGGCCTATGGAGAGAGGGGGCCGGAGCAAGGTGGAGGAGGGCGGAGGAGGGCAGAGGAGGGATGCAGGGTGGCATGGCCGGGGACAGTGCCCCTGTTCTGAGGGGTTAGCAGTGTGTGTCCCCTGAGGCGCTGGAGAGAGCAGCGCGAGGCAAGGTCCACAGCATGGTCCCCTGGAGCAGATGTTCGGCATAAAAGAGGCCCGGTGGTGGGGAGGGGGCAAGGTGGACTTTGCACCCTGGGAGGGGTCTCCTTCCCCACCCCAGGCCTCAGGCCTGTGAAAGGTCTTGCATCATCCGGTCTCCTGCACTCTTTAATTCTCACTTCCAAACTGGGAGGAGATGAAGCTGTGGAGATGACTGGATTGGCGGTCTGGTATCACGGGGTACGGGGCCTCCTCAGGCCTCTCTCAGGGTCTAGTTGCTGTCACTTCCCCACGGGACTGTGGGCCTCACCTTCCAGGCCTTGTCTGGTCTCCAGCAAATTCCAGCCTGGAGGAGAGGGCGGACCCAAGAGCGAGGAGTGGCAGAGGAGAGGCTGCACAAGGCTGGTCTTTTCCAGAAACAGCTCACTGTGAAGTCGAATGTGGTAAAGAGGCTAGTGAAGCCCAGGCAGGGTGGAGCCTGCAGGCACAGGAGCCCCCACTTTGCCCTTCTCCCTTGCTTAAATCCCCTTGCCCCACCCACTCATGCTTTCCTAGCTCTAAAAATACAGTTCCCTCCCTGGACTCTCCTTGCTTCCTCCTTTAGGGGCAAGTTCTGAGGGCCCCTCTTCCCACCTGGCTACCCTCTTCCCTCCAGGAGCTCCCTCTTCTGGCTCCTGGAGCACTAGCAGCCACATTTTCTGATGGACGAAGGGGCTTTCGGCTCAAAAGCTGCTCACTCTAGTCTACCTGCATCCTCTCCAAGGTATCGCCCAGTCTCACGCAGGGCTGACCATACTGAACTATCTCCAGCCTGGCCCTCTCCCGGAGCTCCACATCGGATCATTCCATGTCTCCACGTGAATGTCTGAAAGACCTCAAACCTGGGGTGGGGGACCAGACGGAATTCTCCATCTTCCCCACCCCCTCCTCGCTCCTTCCAAAGTCGTGCACAGCTCAGTGGAAGCCACTCCATCTTGCTAGTCGTGCAGGCTAAAAACCTTGACAATATCTTGTCTCTTCTCTTCCCCACAGCCAGTCTCCCAGCAGGTGCAGCTGCTGCCTTCAGCAGGCGGGATGCAGAGTCCCTCTCCTGCTCCCACTGCTGTCCAGCCTGGCACCTTCTCCTGGGCCGGCCTTGACGAGGGCAGGGCCTCTCACTGCACCTCCTTTGAACTTGCCCCAGCACTTTCTTCTCACCCAGCAGCCGGAGGGAGGCCTTTGGGCACAGAAGGCAGCACTACGCTGTGCTGATGGCACCTCTGGATCCACTCTAGCCTTGAAGTCCTCCAAAACCTCTAAGCCTTAAATGATCCTGTCCTGACCTGTCTGAATTCACCACCCACTGTTCGCCCACTGGCGTGCTGTGCTCCAGTCACACTGTTCTCACTTCTTATAGTTCCCCAAACATTCGGATGTTGCTCCTGCTGGGGGTTTTGTCTTGGTTGGATTCCCAGCCTGGAAGATCCTTCCCCCAGGTAGCCTCAGGTCTTGCTCCCTCACCTCCTTTATTTAGATCATGGCACAGAGTGCCCTTGTGTTTGCCTTACCCCAAGCATCCTTGTTAAAATGATCAACCCTGGCCCTCCCTGGTGGCGCAGTGGGTTAAAGCACAGCACTGAGAAGCTAAAGCCGCTTCCGCATGAGTTCAATCCCCGCCTGCCCCGGAGGAGACCACATGGCGAGGCAGACCTCTCCTGACCCGCCCGCTGCTCCCCTCAGCAGTGTACTTCGTCGATCTGCCTGTTCTGCTCCCCGCTCTATCTCTGGTGAAGCCTCTCACCGCCCCTGAGCCTCTGGCCTGTACCCCAGTTCTGTATGTACAAACAAATAAATCTTAAAAAAAAAAAAATCAACCCTGGCTTTCGCTAGCCCGTTCCCAGCTTTATTTCCTCTGTGGGCTTTAGGTCACCTAACATAGAATGGCTTTTTACCTGCCTCCTCCTCTGAGAATGCAAGTTCTAGGGGGTGGTACCTTTTCTGTTATTGTTTTCCCTATTTTCGGGACAATGCCAGGCTTATAGGAGGGACCAGCAAACGTTGCCCGAGTGCCTGTCTGGGGACTCAACACCCTGCACTGAGAGTAGGAGCGTGAGCAAAACCTGGCCAAGTCTACCAGTCTCATTGGTAGACCCGCAAACTCTGAATTACAATGCACCGCTGGTCTCCACGGTCATCACCCTATCTGGAGAATTCTTGGAAGGGAGATTCTGGAGTGTGCAGCTGTACAAGCACCTCGGGTGACAGGCAGGTGGAGGGGATCGTATTCAGGGCCGCTGGGATGCGCTGAAAGGAACATTGTCCAGGAGGCCAGACGACTGGTTCCCATAGCACACCATTCACTCCCGGTGGCACTTGTTACTGAGTCCCTTCTTAATTTTGGCCCGCCCCGGCATCTCCCACCTCCGTGTGCACCCCGGGCTCAGCAGAGGGTTGGCGCTAGAGAATGTTTGAAGAGTGCCGTGTGGACGGTCAATGAATGGTTAGGGCAAGGATGAATGAATACGGGGAGGGGCGGGGGGGTGTCTCAGGTCAGAATAGGAATTTCCAGAGCTCACTAGGAGGTGGGCACGTTTCCAAAGACTTCCCCAGAGTCCGAGGGGCGGCTATTTCGGCGGCCGCGACGCGTCGGGTCGTAGGTGAAGTGACTTCGTCCCACTGGCCGAGAAGACGCAGAGCTGGGACCGCGCAGGCACCCACCCGGCAGCTCCGCCCCGCTGGGACCCGGCGGCCGTTGCCGTGGCGACAGACGCAGCCCGAGGAGAAGAGGCGGGCCGGG
>NW_004567116.1:2960360-2984421 GCF_000260355.1 Condylura cristata | reverse complement strand
CTACCTTCCGCGCTGACCCGCTACCTTGGCCACCCCCATGCCCCGCGCGGACCCGGAGGGGCCCTCGCCTCCCCACGGGCACCCATCACCCGATTGTCACCGGCTTCGTGGCTTCCCATGTCCTAGACCGGCCCTGGTTTGCAGGGCATCAAGGCCCAAAGAAAAGGAGGCCCCCAGCCAAGGTCACGAACAGGGACCGGGTAGCCGACCCCGACTCGGGGTTCACGCGTTCCTGCGCTTCCCGCCACTCGCCTTCTCGTGGGAGCGGGTTCCCGTCGCTTTTCCGCAACCTCGCCACCCTGTTCCCCTGTTTCGGAATGTTCTGTCCAGCAGCGGCCTGCCTCTGCGGCCTCCGCGATGCGCGAAGCTCTCTGAATGTTACTTGGCCTCGTTTGGGTCTTGTTACTGCTGGTGGCTTTGCGAGGGGACGCAGAGCTGGGGGCTGATGGGGGCCCCATGCATCCAGACCACCTGTTCCATGCGGCAGCCTCGAGGTGCATATTAAGCCCTTTCCCAGCAGGTGCTGATAGAGGGCTGGGCCGAAGTTCCGAAGTTCGGGTTTCTGTTAATTCACCTTCCCAAGTCCTAGTTAAGAGCACTCTTTGCCCCCTCCGGGAATGCGAGCAGCCTCTCTGGCGCTGTGTGAGCATTAGTTCTTACATAGAATTTCACCTCCCTTGGGGAACCCTGCTTTACCTCAGTTCTAACCCCAGCTTCCCTGGCTAGCAGCACGATACTGTGCCACGGAGACCACCTTTGTGAATATGAATTTCCTCAGTTGTGTAAAGTGGAAGTTTGTCAGAGACATGGGGCTTGAGTGGTTCAGGAGATGTGAACAGAAGAATAGATACCTCCTAAATAGTGTCTGTATTTCAGTCTCTACTTTAGGTAAATGAATTTGTGCTAGTTTTAATCCCTGCTGTTATTCATCTTGATCCCCCTGCCATCAAATAGTTATTTACTAAGGTCAACTTGTTAGACAAAAATAGTTGTCTGATCGGTGTCAGAACATTTTATGTGGTCTGTGTCAAAATATATTTCATCATGTTTCAATAAGAACTTTTGGTTCACTTGAGAAAATAATTTAGTAAACAAAACAACCTTATTTCAGGCAGAGAATAAACACTTTATAGCTAGAAAACAAAGGAAAGTTTGGGTACTATAAAGTTACACATCAAGAAAGAGACTATTGGCATATTTGGTGAAGGTTTTAGACCCTAGCTCTTGCTGAAAGGAAGTGAAACCTGTGTCCTGGATCCCACTGGTAAGTGTCCACCCAGCAAAGCAGAAACCAAGAGGCCGAGCTTGCCATTCTGGTTGTACACGTCTCTTTGGTGAGCTGGAGGAGCAGGCCTCAGACCCTGCCGCCCTTACTTCTTTGGGGCCTTAAGTGGTTGCTGTGTTTCTCAGGGTGGCACCTTCTTCTCTTCTAGTCTAAAATCCACTGCAAAAAAGAAGTGTGAACTCTCCTCCCTAAAGCAGAACTGGAACCCACTTGTCCTGTCTCTTCACAGGTGGGACTGTGGGGGCCCCTGCTCTGTCAGAAAGGTCCCAAGCCCTCATGATCACCCTGCAGCAGAGGGACCTGTTCCGCTGACAGCCTGACCTCAGGGAGGGAGGACATCAGGCGGAGCACCACTTTTTTCAGAATTTCTTGCTGCCATGCTTGTGTTGTCTTTTAGGCATTAGAATTTAGGTTTTCCATCTCCCTTCACCAAAAACAGATTGTTTCCAGAAGTTGGATATTTTGTGGGATGGAAACTCTGATACTGAAAATCTAAGAGCTGTCGGATCTCTGTTATGAAGACCCCTCCTGTCTTATCTGGTCAAGTGGCCTCGAGCAGCCATGGAAGTGTGTGTGCATAGGTGCTGGCCATGGGAAGGTGATGGGAGGGTCTCCCAGCTGCATGTGAAAACCACATTTCTTTGTGCTCTATAGCAACAGGGCTGTGTAAATGTTGATGTAGTGGAAGGCGGACCCCAGGGTCCCCCTTGGACTTGAATCTGGGATGATTCATTGAACAGAACTGGCATGCTCTTTGCTGAGCACAGGGTGCATATTGGCAAGTGAAGCAGATGTGGCTTCTGGCTCATGAACATCTGAAAGTCTGGTGGGCATGAAGGGGAAAACCTCTTTGAGAAGACCATTCCCTGGCCTTGTGAGCTGAAAATTACCTTGTCTTAGTTTTCTCATCAGAAGAAGTGGGTGCACATACCTTGTTGAGTTAAAGTAAAGATCAGACTAGATCATCTTCATTTAAGCGCTAGCCGGGTTTCTTTGGAAATAGAAGTGACTAGGGTCAAGAACTTTTTTTTCTTTTTAAAGATTTATTTGCGCATACAGAACTGGGGTATAGGCCAGAGGCTCAGGGGCGGTGAGAAGCTTCACCAGAGACAGAGTGGGGAGCAGAATAGGCAGATCGACGAAGTACACTGCTGAGGGGAGCAGCAGGCGGGTCAGGAGAGGTCTGCCGCGCCACATGGTCTCCTCCGGGGCAGGCGGGAATCGAACTCATGCGGAAGTGGCTGTAGCTTCTCAGTGCTGTGTTTTAACCCGCTGCGCCACCAGGGAGGGCCTCTTTTTTTTTTTTTTTTTTTTAAGATTTATTTATTTATGCATACAGAACTAGGGTATAGGCCAGAGGTGCAGGAGGTTAGAGGATTCACCAGAGACAGAGTGGGGAGCAGAACAGGTAGATCTACTGAAATAGACTGCTGAGGGGAGCAATGGGGAGACAAGAGCGGTTTGCTGTGCCATGTGGGTCCCTCCTGGGCCAGTGATTGAACTTGTGCTGAAGCAGCTGTGGCTAGCTTTGTAGTGCTGCACTTTAACCTGTTGCACCACCAGGTGCCATAGGGAGGGCCTATTCCATTTTACATTAGCAAAATGCACAGCCCAAGAGTAACAACATAACTAGGCCCCATTCCACTTCACGTTCCTGCCCCTTGGCCCCCCAACTGCTGTCCACTCTGCTTTCTGGATAGTCATCTCTTTAGCAACTTGCACAGCCCATGGACCTTTCCTGGGCCAAGCCATTCCTTGCCAGCACTATTTGACTTCTGATCGGAGTCAGACCACCCATGAAGCACTCACCTTTTCTCCTCAGTCTGTTCTCCTAGCTTAGCTGTCCCTTCCCCCTAAAGGTCAAGCAGTTGGTTAGCAATCAAGTTGTTAGGTGGCTCCACACAGGCCCTGGGGTGAGAAGTGGATGAGAGTGTCTACACAGAATTACTTTCAGAATGATCGTGGATGCTGGGTTTTGATTTTGTAGACAAGACAACTATGAGGATATGTTTTCTGTCCTTGGAAAAATGGAGACCAAAGTGATAGGAAGGAGAGGTTGAATTCAGGTTTTTTTTTGTTTTTAAAGTTTATTATATATTGTTTGTGTGTAAAATCTGGACTATAGGCCAGAGGTTGGTTGTGATTAGATTCACCAGAAACAGAGTGGGGAGCAGAATAGGCAGAGCGAGTGAAATACACTGCTGAGGGGAGCAGCGGGGAGCCAAGAGAGGTCTGCTGTGCCATGTGGGTCACCTCCCTGGCTGGGGGTCGAACTCAGGCCATGTGGCCCTGGATTTCGAGTTTCTGAGTCACTTGCGAGGTAGATCACTTTGTGGCGCCGACCCCCATTCTGCTCTGCTTGCTGAGCACCTCTGGGTTTAGGTTTATACCCGAGGAAGCTGTGGGATGTCGAGAAGGTCCATATCTGGCGCCGGTACTCTGTCCTGTCCTCAGTGTCCAGGCACGGGTAGCTCCATTTTTGGGATGAGGGAATTGAGGTTCAGAGAAAATGAGTTGCAGAAAAGAGATTAAATAACTTGCCCAAAGTCACACAGCTCTGGAGTGCAGGGGCTCAGACTCAAATCCAGGTCTCTCACTCACAATCCCGCACACTCTTTATCGTATGAGGCGCCCTTGGGAGAGACATTGAGCTACGTGAGCTTTACCCTTCACTCCGCTAATTTCCCATTTTAACGAGCAATCTTTCTGGGTCCCTGCAGGACAGTCCTACCTCCACGAGGCAGGGCCAGGCTAATTGGAGCAGTGGGAGTCCACTTCTGATGTGCTCTAGGTTTGAGGGAGAGCGACCTGCTGCAACCCCCTCCCCCCCATGTTCTGGCCGTGAGGTGCTTCAGGGGCTCTTCCTCTACCTGCAGTCCAGCAGAGACCTCCCACCCCTCACTCTGAGGGTCGCCTGGCTTGCCTGCCTGCCCTGTGCGAATGGGCCCAGGTTGCCCCCTGCTGCGTTGCTTAGCAATGACTTACTTCCCCTGCGGAGAAGATGTGATGGAAGGACCCAGGCTTCAGTGCTCCGGACTCCTAGTCACATTTTCCTTACAGCACTTTTGACCCTTCGCTCTGTGTGGCATAAGAGAGCTCTGCATGCAGGGAGGAGGGGAGCCAGCTGGCTTCTGACCTTCCTTCAGCTACTCTGTGAGACCCGCCTTCGTGCCCCCATTTTCTTGGGGATGGAGTCGCTTCCATGAGTCATGGAGGGGTGACAGGAGGAGCAGTGACTTGGCCTCTTTCCGCCCCATGAGCAGCCCCAGCGGGCTTCTTTCTCAGGTGTTCCTGGTCCTACCCCAGTTTGGGAAGGAAGTAGGCTCTGGTTTGGCCCATCACCTCAGCCTACCCAGCCAGAGGCTAATGAGAAATGATGTTGATGAGGTGGCCCGGCGTGAGGTGGTCTTGGACACTGATGCAGATCCTCAGGGTGGCATCAGTGTGTGACTAGGGGATCCCAGCCCCTAGAACTGTCCCCTCTGCTGGCCACTCCCTGGAAGCTCTGAGTAGAACACAGCAACCTTTTGAACCCGTTTCCTCGGGTATAAAGGGAGGTGATGGTTTCTGCCCTGAGAATTGAGCTGGATAATGTACTTGAGAGCACTTTACTAGTTGGTTTTCTCGAAATCCAAATTCCCGAGAGAGAAAAATGGGGACTCTGAAACTTGCAAGTAGTAAAAAGGGCAGTCTGTCCCGGCATCCTGGCTGTGTGAAGTTGAACTACTCTGGGCCCTGCTCTGGGAGGCAGGCAGCTGCTCGTGGATGCAGGCCCGCTCTCAGCTCCTGCCTCCTGGCTACTGGAAGTGAAGCAGGGTTGTTCTGAGGTGGTGATTTTTTTTTTAAATAGTAGTTTATTTTTACATCATTTTGTGCCTTTTTCTATCTCAGTTATCATCCCCGTGGGCTTCCCATCACCAGATCACCCGTGTGCCATCACCACAGTTCAGTGCACTTCCTCCCTCCCCCCCTTTTTGATCCCATTCCCCCCTCCACTCCCGTAAAAGGTCTCTGTATCTAGTTCTTCATTATTATTATTATTATTTTCTTGCCTGGTCCTTTATATTCCTGCTATGAGGGAAACCATTTTTCTTTTCTTTCTGGCTTATTTCACTAAGCATGATCCCTTCCAGCTTCATCCATGTTGTTGCAAAAGGCATGCATTTATCTTTTTGATTACTTTAATCCACTTTTTAATTCAGCCATCCACTTGCGGGCATTTGGGTTGATTCCATGTCTTTCCAATTGTAAATAAAGCAGCAATCAACATGGGGGTGCGGGTGTCTTTTCGAATCAGTGGTTTGGTCTTTTGGGTAGATACCTAGGAGTGGGATTGCTGGGTCATGTGGAAGCTCCATTTTTAGCAGTTTGAGAAACTGAGGAGGTGATCTTTTAAAAAAGATTTATTTATTTGCACATAGAAGAGCTGGGGTGCTCAGAGGTGCGGGGAGTGGTGGTGGTGAGAGGATTCATCAGCCACAGAGTGGGGAGCAGACAGGCGGATCTACTGAAATGTATTGCTGAGGCCAGCAGCGGGAGATAGCAGAGGTCAGCTCCCTGCTGGAATGGAACTTAGGCAGTACTGAGAATTTAACCCCTAAGCCACAGGGAGGCTGGGGGTGGGGGGAGGTTATTCTGAACCACTCTCCCAACGGCTGCTTTTCAGCGCCCTTTCCCTGGGCCAAGGAAAAGAAGAGCTCCCTCCTGGCAGAACACTGGGCAGGGAGACTGAGCCGGCACCCTTGCGCGCGCTTCCGGCCCCGAGGAGGCAGGCGCTCCAGGTGTGTGCTGCTTGGTTGCACATGGGACTAGGGGCGAGAGCTGCCGTTTAGGACACACGTGCCGTGTTAACCTCAAGGCAGAGAGCCGCACCACAGACATCGGGAACCCGACTCGAGGATGGGGCTCTGTCTTGTCCAAAGACCAGGTTATGAAGCGCAGACAGAGGGTTTGTACAGATCTCCCAGACTCCGGGGGCTGAGCTCCTTCTGTTGCCAGTGTTGCGAGTCCACTTGGTCCGGATGAACCCACGTTACTTCAGGACTGGCTCCGTCTCGACGGATGCGGGTCCAGGCGTTGTGTACTTGTCCTCTGTGCAGCTCCCTTTGCTTCTCCCCTGCCGCCTGTGTGCCCTCGATCCTCAGGGGAACCCCCAGGGCCTTGCCGCTGCCATGCGTGCACGTGCCTGCACCTGTTGGCCTTGGCCCAGCAGTGCCTCTGCGGGAGCTGTGGTCTGCTTAAGTCACAGTATGGTGGCCTTGTCCTACGAAGGGGTGCAGAGCCGAGAGGGGCTGCCCCCAGGCCAGGTCTTTGTTTCTTGGAGAAGCTGAAAGCAGCCTTGAGTCAGCCCATAGTTGGCAACAGCTGACTGTGCCACCCCAAATGCCTCTTCCCTGAAGCCTGTCTGAATGTGTTTGAATGAAGATTAACCTCTCACGGGCCTTGGCAGTGCCCCAAGTTTCTCAGGACTAGGAAGCTGAGAGACCTAGTGAAGCTCCCCAGGTCTCCCCTCCCTGAAGTACTGGGGACTCCCTGCCCCACCAGTATGCCTCAGCCAGCGTGGCAGCTCCCCTGCTGAGGGGCCACTGTGACTGCAGGGACAGATCCTCTTGTTCTTCCAGGGAAAAGTCAAACCTTTAGTCGCAGCCAACTTTGCTTTTCCCTGTTGCAGAGGAAGTCGAGCAAAGCAAAGGAGAAGAAGCAGAAGCGGTTGGAGGAGCGAGCAGCCATGGATGCCGTCTGTGCCAAAGTGGAAGCCGCCAACAGGGTGACTCTTCCCCCCTGAGTCTCAGCCTTCCTCCCTGGTTGAGGCTTGGTTTTCGGTTTGCCTTCCTTTGGCGCCACCCTGTGGCGGAACTGTGTTACTGCCCACTGCCCGGGCACTGCCCCGCAGGAAGGGAACCTTGGTGGGGGCCAGCAGGGTGCTGTGCCCTTGGCAGCTGCTTCTGTGGCTCTCCTTCTCAGTAGAAGAGCATCTCGAGAAGTTTTTGTTAGGATTTTGCATTTAAGGGAGGAAACGTCCATGTTAAAATGTGGTGTAATTTTTTCCATACACATTTAAACAATTATTCACTGTTATGTGCTGGGGACAGGGGACTGTGCAGTCAGGGTAGGAGAAGCGTGATCCTGAGCACTGGATGCGACTGGAAGCAGGCGGGCCAGAAGATTCTGGTCATCCTCCTGCCTCCATTCCACACCTGTGTTTTGTTCTTTGATCCCACTCAGCGAACAGTGTACATTTGTAAGGAGGTGAGCCGGGGACATGAATCTCCATTTTGGCCTGTGAGCATGGCAGGGGTTTGTTAGAAGCACACAGGTGGCTCCAGGGGCCTCCCCTGGCCGCTCCTCTGGGTCAGGTGACCAGGAAGTTGTCCTTAGATGACGCTCTTGGGCCTCGTCGCCGACGCTGCGTGGACCAGTGTCCCTCTGTGGGAAGAGCCCGCCCCCCGTGTGTTTGCGCCACTCCTCTCTCTTTTCCCCCCACAGCTTGGAGACCCCCTAGAGGCTTTCCCAGCGTTTAAGAAATATGATCGAAATGGGTGAGTGCTTAGCCTACCTGACTGCCGTCTATCATCCTGCCTTCAGGAGTTCACTTTTCCAGAAGCCTCCTCAGACCCAGGTTTTCTTGTTCTCCTTTGTTATAAAAAAGCAGAGACCGTGCCTGGTGTCTTCAAGACCCCGGCTCAGGGTGCTACAGGCCTCTGTGCCTGGGCAGAGGCAGGATCTCCCTAAGGCCGACCCAGCATCAGAGCTGAGACAGACTCCCTCATCTTATTTTGTAAAGGTTTATTTATTTAATAATACATACAGAACTGGGGTACAGGCCAGAGGTGTGGGGTGGGGGCTGAGGGATTCACCAGAGACAGAGTAGGGAGCAGAACAGATGGACGTACTGAAACACGCAGCTGAGGGGAGCAGCGGGGAGACAGGCGAGGTCTGCTGCGCCCTGGGGGTCAGCTCCTTGGCTAGGGATCGAACTCGTGCAGCAGTGGCTGCGATAGCTTCATAGTGCTGCGATTTTACTTGTTGCGCTACAAGGGAGGGCCTCCCTCATTTTATTGGGGGAAACTGAGGCTCAGGTAAGTTGAATGAGATTTCTGAGCTTACAGGCTTCTTCCCTAGAAGCTGAGGGGCTTGACTTTCCAGTCTAGTGTGCTTTCCCTGAGTATGTGGCATACTTTTTTCCTTTTATATCTGAAAGGGTAGGTTTGTTGTAAGAAAAGGAAAGGAAGAGACTCTTGCACAGTGGGCAGAAATAGCTGCACCTGACGTGGTAGGATTGAGAGAGAGACACTTGCACGGGCACAGGCAGGCAAGAGCACTGCCTGGGTGTGATTCATTATTAAAGACGCCTCACCGGCTTTGTGCTCACATTCACCTCTTAGTCCCTCAATTTTCAAACCTGAATGGGTCTGATAACAGTCCCTGCCTTGTGGGTTGGGGTCATCGGGAAGTTTGGATGGAAAGGCTTTAGCCTGGAGCAAGCTGAAAGGTAGGTCCCCAATAGCTGTCACCACTACGATTATTACTACTGATCCCATTTATCAGAGGATTGGGATTAAAATCCAGCCCAGGAGTCTTGTTTTACCAAAGCACTTTTGGCTAAGAAAAGACGGGTTTCTGGTTTGAGTCATGGTGGGCTCATGGCGTTCTGGACAAGTCACTTATGTTCCTCGAGCCTTCTGTTTATCTGTTCAATGGAGCAGTGGGGCCACACCTGCAGGGTGTTTCAGGAGAGAGAATATACTGGAGCTCACACTGAGGGTGGGGCGCAGGGCCACCTGGCCCCTTTCTTGGGGGGCTGACTTTCTTAGCACCCATTGACCTGTCCTTCCGGTCGGTCACGTGCTTCACTTACGCCTACTCATGCAACCTGTGACACAGCTCAGAGACCCCGTGCTGTGAGGGCACCGACGCACCTTCCTGTCCCTCCAACTTAGAGGAATAGGGAGCAGCTCTGCAGACAGTGCCGCCTGAGCTCCTTTAGTGCTGGAATTTTGTATGATTTGTGCGTCTGTGATTCTACTTTCAAGTACTTAGCTCAGACTAATGGAGAATTTATAGAGCATTCTGGGCTTTGGAAAGGGCAGTGTGGGGGACACGTCTCACTGCTCCATGGCGCGCTCTGTCAGGAGGCTGCAGCCAGGCAGGTCCTAGCTCCCAAGGTTCAGTCCCTGTACAGTCCCGCGGTGCCTGCTAGCGGGACGGGGTTCCAGTGGGAACCTCCCTTAGGGTTCTGTGGAAAGCCCCTGTCACTGGAGCACTTTGGAGAGGCCAGGCTGCTGCATTGGTGCTTTGAAGGTGTAGTACTACCCAGAGGGCGTGATTTGCAGCTAGACTGAGGCGTTTGACCGTAATGTACCTACAGTTCCACTTAGAAGAAAATACCAGAGAAGATTCCTTAATGCCTGCAACAGACTTTAGATCAGGAGCTAGAGACTGAGGTTGGGCCCATTCCACCCTGTTTGATGTGCCACCTTGTCCTTATGGTCATGGCAGGAGGACTCCTCAGGGCTGGGTGTGGGCTGTGGTCTTCTAAAAGTGCCTCAGGTCACCCTAGCTTCAGAAGGCGACTGGTAGATGAGAGGAGGAGGTCCCGAAGGAGCCTAGGGAGTGTCCTTCAGACATGAAAAAGCAAGAAAAAAATCGCCTCTAGCAGGAACTCAGGGCACAGAGACGACTCATTGTTTCTCACAAAGTACAAAGAGAGGCTGCTGCGCGCAGAGGTGACAGAGAGGGACAGAAATTTACAAAGTGCTAAGTCTGGTAAGGGCGAGGGAACAGGCTGGCAGGAGGCCAGTGATGACAGTTCCTTAGTTTTGTGGAAAGGCTGGCGCGGCTGGTCCATGGCTGCTCTTCTCTGCCTCGGCCGAGACCTGGCGTGCCTGTGGCAGGCATTAGCACCAGGCCTGCAGCTGCTTCCCAGCATCCTCTTCCAATTTCCAGGTTAAATGTTTCCATTGAATGTAAGCGAGTATCCGGGCTGGAGCCGGCCACTGTGGACTGGGCCTTCGACCTGACCAAAACCAACATGCAGTCTATGTAAGCCCCGGGCGGGAGGGAGGCGTGCTCTTCCCAGGCTGCTTTCCTCTCCCAGAGTTCCCTTGATGGCCCACATTTCCCAGGTATGAGCAAAGCGAGTGGGGCTGGAAGGATCGAGAGAAACGGGAGGAAATGACCGATGACCGAGCCTGGTACCTCATTGCTTGGGAAAGCAGTTCCATCCCTGTTGCCTTTTCTCACTTCCGGTTTGATGTGGAATGCGGGGATGAAGTCCTGTACTGGTAGGGAACCCGGCTGGGGGCGGCCTCTGGGGCCTGAGGGGGTGGGGGAGGGGGAGGAAACAGGCGCTGCTCTAGGCTCTTGCAGGTGCCAGAGTCCACTGGGCCTGTCTGGGTTCTGGGGCTTCCTTGACGAGCCTGGCAGCCCCTGCACACTTGCCCTCCATGCTTAGCACTCTGCTTCCCTCACCCAGCTACGAGGTGCAATTGGAGAGCAAGGTGCGGCGGAAAGGCCTGGGGAAGTTCCTCATTCAGATACTGCAGCTCATGGCCAACAGGTAAGGGCTGCCCACGCCACCTCCTCTGAGGCGCCGCTCCCTCCAGCCCCTGTGGCAGAGCCTTCTAGGGGCGGCTCTCTGCACCGCTGAGAGTCCAGCTTCCAGCCATGCCTTCAGGGTGACAAGCACCTCTGCACAGTTCTTGTCTGCCTGAGTGTGGGGGCTGCAGGGAGCAGGGGGCAAGGAAGAGGTCGGTGGGGGTGAGGCCCACTCAGTCTGGTCCGCTGGAGGCAGGGAGGCCTCGACAGGTTGGTCAGGCTGACGAGGCTTCTCAGCGCAGGCAGATGAGAGAGGAGCGATGGAGTCTCTGTTTCTTTCTGGAAGGTGTTCTCTCTGCTTTCTTCTCAGCACACAGATGAAGAAAGTTATGTTGACAGTATTTAAGCACAATCATGGCGCCTACCAGTTCTTCAGAGAAGCACTGCAGTAAGGAGCTGGCCGCCTGGGAGCCTCTGGGTGGTGGCGGGGCGGGGGGTGCCTTTCCAGGCCAGGGTCCGTGGGTGTTGAGTATTAGGGCTGGCGGGGTGGTTTCCCCCGCCTTGGCCCCAGCTGCTCCTGCACCCTCACTGCCGGGGTCTCGCACGTGTGGTAGGTGGAGAGACCCTCCTGGGTGGAAGCGTGGAGGTAGCCCAGTGACCGCCTTCCCCCCTGCCTGCTTGCAGATTTGAGATTGATGACTCTTCCCCCAGCATGTCTGGGTGCTGCGGTGAGGACTGCTCCTACGAGATCCTGAGCCGCAGGACCAAGTTTGGGGACAGCCAGCACTCCCACGCGGGCGGGCACTGTGGCGGCTGCTGCCACTGAGCTCCCCGGCCAGACCGCTCTCCTCAGGCCTGCCCTCTGCCCCAGCTCACCCTCAGATGCCTCAGGTGCCCTCAGAGCTGTGGCGCCGCAGCCCTACAGCAGCAGGCTGCACCCTGAGTGCACAGGAGCCTGGGGAGGAGAGGTCTGAGCACCCGACCCTCTCCTGGAAGAGCTGCCTCAGCAGATACTGAAGCAGGCGCCGCAGGCTGCCGTGAAGCACTGCGGCGCTTGGCTCCTGCCCTCAGGCGTAAGGTTCCCTGACTTGTGTGAGCTGACAGCACCCCACATCCTTGGATAAATGGAGTATTTATACCCTCCTTTAGGAGAGTCCTGCAGACCTAGGTCTGGGGTCTGACTGCTCCCCAGAGAGAGGCCTGGACTCAGTGTAAGATCTGGACACTCAGACCACATCTTCGTGGATGGAGGATCTGATAGAGACTGGAAAGTGGGGTGCTCTTTCTGTCTGTGCTTCTATGGACCCACAGTAGGCTGAGGGGCCCAGGGGGCAGCCTGCTCTAGAGGAAGGCTGCTCCCGCCCTGGCTGGCAGCTCAGGGCTGGGGACCCGAACCAGTGTCGCGGGGCTACCTGCTTCTCGGGGCTTTTGGACTCTGCTGCATCTCAGCTTAACCTCTTGATCTCCTGGCAGTGACTTGAGTCAGAAGCCAGCGGTCCTGCCTATTCCTCTCCCACTTTTGCCCTGCCCCAGCCCCATCCCAGATACCGCCATTCCTGCTCTCAAGGGGGGAATAACATCAGGGAGCCCCTTGTCTTCCCCCAGAAGGAGCCCCTGGCATATTTTATGCCGTTTCCTCGCCTATCTTGGTGCTGATAGCTCTCTGAAGATGGGACACCCTTTCCTCTGCAGAGGCCCAGCCAGCAGCAGGCCCCACTGCCTGCGCCCCCCCCCCCCAGCCTCACTGCCTCAATGAGGCACTAGTGCCACTGCCCTACAGCAGCCCAGGCTGCAGCAGGACGCCCCTTGGTGCCCCCACAGCTGCTTTTCTCTCCAGTGGCGCCAATGGCAGCAGGCTGGGGCGCAGGCAGGCCTGCGTGGGATCGAGGCCATGGGCTCAGCACAAACTCGCCTGATCTCTAGGCCTTATTCCCCTTCCAGGGAAGAAAATGACCAAATCCTTGCCCAGGAAAAAGCACCTCACGCCTCCCTCCGACTTAAGCTCTGCTTCAGGGCTCGGCAGGGTCTAGCCTTTGTGCAGTTGCTCTCAGAGCTCCGAGGGGCCCGTCGGACCTGCTCCTGCTCCTGCTCCTATCTGCCCTCTGCCCCAACTCAGGGGTCTGTGCTGGTGGGGCCCCCAGAGCTGTTTGCTTTTGACCCACTCCTGCGCTGCAGGGCCTCTGGAGGTCCCCCGCCCTCCAGCAGCTCTCACCCTATCTTGCTCTCCATCCCGCCAGCACTGGACAGGCGCTCCCTGGAGAGGGCCTTGCAGCTTTACACTGGAGTCTGTCCGCCGTTGCCCAGACCCCACAGGCTCCCAGGGGCTGTTACCCAGGGGGATTTCAGACTGCCGCGACAGCAGGGTGGGCGCCTTGCAAGAATCAGTGGAAAGACAGAAGCATGTTCGGGAAGTTTTCCTCTGAGCCCAGTCTCAAAGGACACAGAATGGCAAATATTTATTATCTTAGATCATGGATTTCTGGTATTCCTCACTCAGGGGGACCAACACACACCCCCATCCAAAAACCCATGTCAGGTGAGCTTGGAGTATGGCGTCTGTAGTCACTGGACCCCTGTTCCGCCCCTCACTGGTGGGTGGGCGCTTCCCAGAGGGCTGCTCCTGAGGTCAGCTGGCATGGAGGGAGGGTCGCCCGAGCCCCGCAGGCCCCTGCAGTGGGGTGACTTCCCTCTCAGCAGCAGGCTTTGCTCCCCAGGAAACACGGCAGGCCTTTTGTACCGGCTCTTGTTAGTTGTTTGGGGCATGTTAAGATATTTTTAAGCATTTCTTTTTTTTAGTTGTATCCACCTGATTTCAGGTTATTTTTGTTGATGTTGAACATGTATGTGACATGTATAAGGCTCCTTTTAACCATTTATGATTTTCTTAGAGGAAATGTTGAAGAGGAAACTCCTTGGCATATATATTTTTTCTTTAGCTAATCGTTATCACTGGCATCAAAGGGAAAAATGGTCTCTTTTTGCATTGGTTGTATTTGTAAGTCACAAATAAAAGACACTTTGTTCAGCTGCTGGCCTGGCTTCCTGATGCCAGGGTACCATGGCAGCATGGCCTCCAGGGATTCCCCCACCCTCAGAGTGGCCCAGTGTGGGTCCTGAACACGGGGCAGCACCAGCTGGGCAGGCCTTGCACTCCCATCCTGTGAAGTGAGCCCAGTTCTGAGAAAACGGCCGTGTCTGGCGGGAGCACCTGGCTGTGGGAACCGCAACCCTGTGCAGGCGTTCGTGCCCTCCCGAGTTCCTGGGAACAGCGTCATGTCTTCCAAATGCACCTAACGTGCATGCTGGGAGGAAGTTCCAAGCCAGCCACTGTGACCTTGGACGTTGGTGACCAAATGTAAAAACGTGTCCTATCGGAGTGAAGTGGGCCAGGGTGTCTGTCCCCCTTTGACTTCACTGGGTTGTACAGGGTTTTCTTTCTCTAAAGACTCCAATGCCCCCTTCCCTCCATTCAGAAGATAAAGGCTTCACAGAAGGCAGCTCGCTTGGGGAGCAGGATGACTCTGGCCCTAGAGTGTGACTGATGGCCTGATTGATGCCCTCCAGACCTGCCCCAGGAGATCTGGGAGGAGAGGCAGGACTGGGCCCCAAGTTGAGCCTCTGAGCACTTCTGTGGTCACTGACAGGTGGAGGGCATCCCGGTTGGGGGCAGGGTATCCGCTGGGGTGGGCCGTTAGCAGATAGCTGCCCACTCCCCTGCTGCCAGGTTCTCCAGGAATAGAACAGCGCTGTCTCGCCTTGGAGGCGTCCAGCCCTTGGAGTAAGGCATTCCAGGGCCTGACATCTGGTGGGCTCTCCTGTGGCAAAGCTCCACCCTCCCTCCACCCCCAGGTTCCTTGTCCCTTCAAGGCTGTTTGATGCCCGGGTCAAAATTCCTGGGAGTGTCCCTCCCTTTCCAGCAGGGGCACCAATGTGCCCAGGAAGAGGGCGAGCACGGGAGAGTGACGTCTGAGACGCAACTGTCCTCTGGCTTAGCCCCTTTCACCCTCCCCCATGGCGGCCCCAAGCTCCTGCCTCCTCGCTGGGTGGCCTTTGCTGCATGAGTTGCCGCGTCTGCCCTTCCAGGCAGAGCCCGAAAGGACTGGGCAGGGGCTGCCCCCCAGTAGGATAAGGGTGGTTCCAACTCCCAGGCTGTGGCAGTCAGTCAGCTTTCATGCGGCTGAGGGCAGCAGACACCCTTCTGTGTGGCTTGAGGATGAGACTGGCACCTACATGTCATCACTTGACTGAGACTGGGCTGTGAAGCTGGCATTTGTTGAGTTCCTACTTTGCCAGTGTGAGCTGGGCAGCATGGGGGTGCTTGTACTTCCATCAGCCCTTATAGGACCCCATTCTGCAGGTGGCAGGGTCATTCTGAAATGTGCTCTGAGAGACGCTGATTGGAAAGGAACTTGCCTGTGAACCTGATGTCTGTGAGCATGTCAAGATTTGAACTCCAGGGAGGAGGCCTTTGACCCTAACCCTGAAATAGGGAGGGAGCATAGGTGCCCTGAGGCTTAGGCCTCAACAGTGAGCCAGGAACAGGGCTTTCTGTCTGACTCAGAACCTTCCCCCATCATCCTGAACACTCTGGCTACCAGCAGACCCCCTTCTCACTCCCACCTTGATCTTCAGCCCATGGCTGTGACCCAGACAGGACAGTGGCACATGTCACACATTGAGGGTCTCATGGCTCCAGGCTGGACAGGCCCATTGGTGTCCAGGCCACTTTGCTGCTTAGCCTGATCTGGAGGGACAAAGCTGGCCTGTTGCACACTGGTCTCTCTCCTGAAAGAGGGGTTACTTCTGTCCCCGGTAGGGGACTGTCAAGAAAAATGGAGATCGGGGCCCTTCCTATGGTGCAACGGGTTAAAGCGTGGCACAATGAGGCTGTCCACAGCCACTGCAGCACGAGTTTTATTCCCAGCTGGGGAGGTGACCCACATGGTAGAGCAGACCTCTCCTGTCCCTCCCACTGCTGCCCTCAGATGGGGAAGAGAGGGGAGGAAGGCATGGAATGTATAGAATACTTAGTGATGAGGCTGAAGAGTGACACCCAGGAGCTGACACTCAGACCGGTAAGCAATGGGGTGCACTGGAAATTGTTAAAGCAAGTATGACTTCATCTGATTTATGCCTAAAAAGGAAGGAAGAGGACTCTCCCTGGTGATGCAGCAGGTTAAAGCACAGCACTAAGAAGCTTAAGCCACTTCAGCATGAGTCCAATCCCTGCCTGCCCTGGAGGTGATCCACAATCCCCGCCTGCCCCGGAGGTGACCCACATGGCTAGGCAGACCTCTCCTCCTGACCTGCCCGCTGCTCCCCTCAGCAGTGTACTTCATCAGTCAGCCCGATCTGCTCCCCGCTCTGTCTCTGGTGAATCCTCTCACCGCCCCTGCACCTCTGGCCTGTACCCCAGTTCTGTAATGCATAAGTCTTTTTTAAGAATTAAAAAAAAAGAGTCCCTTCCTGATAGTGCGGTGGGTTGGAGCTCTGCATGCGCTGCAGATAAGTCAAGCCATGGCAGCTTCAGTGCGAGTTCCATCCCCATCCTGGAGGTGACCCACATGGCGCTGCAGAACTACTGTCTTGCCCGCTGCTCCCCTCAGCAGTGTATTTCAGATCTGCCTGTTCTACTCCCCACTCTATTTCTAGTGAATCCTCTCGCTGCCCCTGCACTTCTGGCCTGTACCTCAGTCCTGTTTGAGAAAATAAATAAAACCTTTAAAAAAAAAACCAAAACAACGGAAGAAAGAAGGAGGGTGACCGCCTCTGCATGAAAGCTGCAATTGGAAAGGTGCTGGGGAGGCGAGTTCTTTGCAAGACTAGTGTCTTGCAAATGAAAGAGGGGCCCGGCGGAGAGCCGGTGGGAATTTCTGGAGAGAATTGGGACCGTGAGTGGAGAGAGGCGTCCAGAATGCTGCCTCGGTTTCTGCTTTAAGTAATCGGGTAGCCTTAGCTGGCACTAACGAAGATAGTTCGGCTTAGAGGCTGGGCACAGCTGAAAGGAACGCCCCGTTATGCTCCACCCGTCAGTGGCAGCACGGCGTCGATTGGCTGTTTTGAGGAACGCGCCAAAAGCAGACGCGGGGACACCCTCTGCAGGTGTTTCCTACGTCACTTCCGGAAAGCCTCCGGATTGTCCTTTCCCGGCTTCCCTAGTTCCGGAACTTCCGGTCTGGGTCGCCATTTTGACTTCCCGACCTTGGATTCAGGCTGCTAGCTGCTTGCACTCTGCTCCCTGCGGTCATGTCGGTGCTGACGCCGCTGCTGCTGAGAGGACTGACGGGCCCAGCCCGTCGGCTCCTGGTGCCTCGCGCCCAGATCCACTCCAAGCCGCCGCGGGTGCAGCTTGGGACCATGGTGAGGAATGGGGCGGGGAGGGCGCGGGAGGTGCGCGGCCTGCGGGCTCGCGCGTCCGGAGGGCGCGGTGCCGGGAGCCGGTGGTGCTCGCTCAGACGCCGTCACTCCCAGCCCGAGCGCCTCCTCGCGCTGCAGCTTCGAGCGAACTTCCTCAGCTCTCGGAGCCCGTTGACTCGTCGCTTGATGCGGGGCGCCTGACGGCAGTCAGAAAATAACGGTGTTTACTGTTGTTAATTACTGGCGTGGAGCCGCCCCACAGGTCTTTGGGATCCTCAGAAATGTGGGAGTGTTTAACCACATGACACTGGGACATGATTGGGACTTTCGTACCTTGGCCTCAGTTGCAGGATTCTGTCTTGAGCGTGCGTACAGAGTCCAGGTTCGTGAGCCTTGGTTCGAGCAGGGCCGGGGGAGCGCTGCCGTGGAGGAAACACCAGTGGTGATGCTTGCAGCGGCGTTCACTGGGTGCCTGCTGTTCGGAGTCCTCTGTGCTGGTCCCACTCGTTCCTCCCAGCTATCCCTCCACGACAGGGACAAGATCTCCATTTCAGGACGGGGAAACTGAGGCAGTGACCTGACTTGTCGGAAGTCACCCCTTCAGCAGAAGGAATTTGGACTCCGTGGAACTGGCAGTTGTGCTGTGACCTTAATAACTAAAGGGAACGTGGACGCACCTGTCAAAAGTCATTGATCCCGGGTCCCAGGGTTGAGTAGCAGCCCTGGACAGGAGATGGGACAGAGGGGTGTTTAAGGCCCGGAAGGGGAGCTGTGCTTGCAGATACTGTGCCAGATCCTTGGCGACTGGTGGGCCATCTTTAAAGCAGGTGGAAGTCATCTGGTGGTGGAGTTCCCCAGCTCCTCCAGGCTGCCCCATGTATCATACCTGCCTCTTCCCCTCCAGACCTGCAGTGGCTTGGCTCTGCTATGTGAGGGTGAATTTTTCCGCCCTGAGGGGCTTTCTGTTGCTCAGGCTCTGGAAGCCTAGAGGAGTCCTTACTCGGGGGTGCCTTCTCTCTTGTGCTCTTGTAGGACCTCGTCATTGGGCTCACCTCCTGCTTCCTGTGTTTCCTCCTGCCGTCGGGCTGGGTCCTGTCAAACCTGGAGAGCTACAAGAAACGCGAGTGAAGGGGCTGTCCTTCTCCCTGTGACCTGAGCACCCGGCCTCTTCCAATCATGTCGCTGCATTCCTGGCCGGCCTCCCTGGATCATGGCATTCCGTCAGTCACCTCTTCCGCGATCATGACCAATCGATTCCTCCATGGTGACATCCTGGGACCACGTATATCGGTTTAGAAGGCCCTGCTCGGTAGGGCCCCCTTGTAACAATAAAATACTTAAACCCTGCTTCAGAAACTCGGTGCGCCTCTGGCCGGGCTCCTGCCTTTGATTCTGAGCTGAGGATGGTGTTGGGCAGGGGTGTGGAGGAGAGGGCCTGGCTGAGGCAAGCTGCCCCTGCTGATAACCACACCTTGGCCAGTCACTTATGTCCTCCCTGGAAGTGCTGCTCAGCAGGCTTTCCTGTGTTTAAATGTTTGCTGGCTTATTGGGAAGGCAACTCTTTTGCCTCGAGGGAGCCTTGCTTGCTTGTTCCCCATGACTCCCTTGGCTGGGCAGGGCTGTGTGTGTGCCGCCAGCCGTCCCTGCTCTTTCTCCCTGGGGGCTCTGGCCTTTTCTGAGGTGCGTGTTTCCCCTTCTGGTTGCAGGGGGCATTTATAGTAGCAGGTGTCTTGATGTCAACTCCAGAGCCCTTGGGTTTAGCATTGACCTGTGGGTGCTTGTGGTCTGACTGTCAGCTCACTGCCTGCTCCCCTGGGGCCCACATCCCCGGGGTCCTGCCCTCAGGCCTTAGGGGTACCTTCTGAACTGGGACTGTGCATGTTAGGCTCTTGGTGCTGAGCTGGAGTGTGTGTGCCAGTGTCTGGAACTAATGCCTAGACCTGCTGCCTTCACCCCTGGCGTGTGTGACTTTAGCTCGTCTTTGCACCCCCTTTGCTGGGTGACGTGGGTAGTTTCGGAACAGACACAGCTTCAGTGCCCCTGTGGAGCTGAGGCTGCTGGGAGCTGGGGTGGCAGGCAGAGGTGCCAGGTGATGGGCTGGTGGTGCTGGGGCTTGATGTCAGGGCACATCTCCCTGGCCCCTCCCTCTCCAGCAGGCTCTTGATTCCAGAGTTCTGTTGACGGACAGAATGTGGTCCCTGCCCGCCCTCCTTTGATCTCTCCTAGCCTTTCTTGTGGTGGCTGGCGATGCTGGTGGGCCTGGCACCTGGATGCCAATGCCAACACAGATCCTGCTCTTGGCTGTTTCCCTGAAGGGTATTGAGTCAGTCACCTGACTCCTAGAAAATTCTTCTGCATGTCACTCCTGTGTCTGCGACTAGAGGGATGGCCCAGAAGGCTGGGAGGTACACCGTTTGTCCTCTTGGCTCAGGGAGGGAGCATCCACATGGGACTCAGGTTGGCTTGAGAAGGGGGCCTGGGCACCGACCTGCCTCCTGCAGGGTCATCAGCAGCTCCCTCGTCACAGGGTGGAGGTGCCTCAGAGTCTCACTGTAGGAGGCTTTACCATCAGTCTGCAGGGAGGTGAGTTCCACGCCTGTCTCCTGGCCTGGCGACTCCCTGGCTCTGGGGATGGGGTGGTGCTCAGCCCCAGGGCCTGGGAGCTGGAGTGTGAGCAGCTCAGCTGCTCTGATCAAGTCTCCTTTTCCCAGCAGAGGATGTAGAGCTGCTTGGCTCGGGGCTTCTGGGGCCATAGATGAGGGCATGGGGCTGTCATGGCCTTGGGACCCTGCAAGGACGTGACACCAGGAGAGAACTTTCTTTGAGTTTCTGTGGCAGTTGCACACCCCTATTGAGGGTTTGATGGGGGGACTCCCTGTTTCTGTACCCTTGTAACCCAAAGGACACATGGTCCCCAGGCCCATGAAGGTTACTTCATCCCAAAACTGTTCCTTGAGGTGCTGCTCAGACTGAAAGCCAGCGGTCCAGGCAGGCCTCCCTCCCCTGGCCCCTTTGCCCAGAGCCTGCTGAGCCTGAGGTGCAGGTGGTGGACGAGAGCACTGGTGTGCCCGTGACCTGTGGCGCTGAGCGAGGCCAGCAGGCTGGTCTTCCTTCACTGCCCCTCCCACATCCCCAAGCCAGTCAGGGGCCAAGTATCTCCCGTAGTAAAAGCAAGTTTCCCTGTGTTCCAGAACTGTGTTTCCGGCCAACCGTGGGCTCCTCGGCCACTAGTGTGCGCAGGGGAAGCAGACACCCCAGGTACTGTGTGGTCCAGAGTAGAAGGCTGGGAGTCAGGCCTGCCTTGGCCATTCACTGTGACCTTGGGCTAGTCTAGTTCTGGTTGTAAAGTGAATGTACCGTGGCAGGTGGGATGACGGTGCGTAAAGACATCCACTTTGCTGGTCCTGGAGTGCCATGCATGGCAAAGGGACTTCGGGAGGTGGTTAGCGCTAAGCACCCTGCGGTGGGAGAGCCCAGTGTCATCCTGGGTCTTCCACTGCTGGAGAGGAAGGTGGGTGGTGTCATCTCAGAGATGCTGCCTGGGGAGGACAGGCTGCTGCTGCCGGCCTCGAGGGTAGAGGAAGTGGGTCCAAGCCAACACAGTGGCCTCTAGAAGCTGGAATTAGCCTGGGTTTACAGCCCACAAGAGCTGGGGACATGGCCCTAGGGCTGCGAGGACCTGAGTTCTGCCCTCCTTCCCTCAGTGAGTAGGAGGCAGATTCCCTCAAGAGCGGAGGAAGTGAGCAGGCTGCACACACCTAAATTTTCATCCCGGGGAAACCCATCTCTGACTCCTGGCCTCAGAACTGTGAAATTAGAAACCCATGCTTTTAAGCTTAAAAGCTTTACTGGCTTAAAAGCTGTTGCAGCAGCAGCAAGGCAGTTGCTGCTTGGCTCTGTGGTGCTGTGGGGATAGAATGTGAGGTGTCTGCAGAGGACAGATCTCCATGGGTAGAGTAACAGCAAGCCTATAGGAGGGGGTCCTTTGCCTTGGCTGCCACTGCCGGCCCTTGCTTTCTGCTCAGGTGACCTGAATCCTGCAGGCAAGTATCTGTCCAGGTCTTGCTGGATCAAAAACGTGGGGACTGGCTGGATTATGGACATTTCTGCAGCCGCAGCCCCACAGGAACACCCAGCACACCCGGGCAGCTGTCTGATTTCCCAAGCCTGTCTGGAGGGTCTGAGTCCTCTGCGTTGGCCCACCTTCTCATGAGAAGGCGACGGTCCCAGGCTCTAGGCTGTGTCTAGGCTGGACCCACCCAAGCAGTGCAGGAGGATGGGTGGGTGGTATCTGGGAGCCAGCTGGCCCCTGTATCTGCAGTCCTGAGCCCTGCTATGGGCACTCAGAATCTGTGGACCTGGCTGCGAAGAGCATGGTCGTGTGCATGCTGTGACAAAGAGCCTTGGCCGCTGCTTCTGCCCATTGTGACTTGGCACTGGCAGTGTGGCCAGCTTTCCTTTTTGCCTACAGGCAGCGGGGTTGCAGCGCCGGGCCAGTTCTGGGGTGGCATTTGAGGGCACAGCATTTGTATCCCTGACTTTCAGCAAATGTGGATGGCTTTTAGATGCCTCAAGATAGGGAATCAAAAACTCCAAAAGGCCAAAGGAACAGGAGAGGTGGGGTGAGGGTAACAGCATAAATGGACGTGGGCAAGAGCAGGCGACAGACACTGTGCCAGGGTGAGTCGGAACAAGGCTGAGCAAGGAGAGAGGACCCTCCTTCCAGGCCCTTTGTACACTGAGGGTGCTGTCTGCCCTTTGAGCCCAGACCCTTGCACGGGTGGGCCTCGTTTCCTGTGGTAGGCCTCCTGGCTGCTGGCCAGCACAGGATTCCTTCTCATCTCCAGGGCAGCTGTGTTCTAGAAGGTCCTGAGCACTGGTCCCAGCCCAGCTCCTTCCAGCCCCTCTTGGGCTTCCTAGTTGACGTAAGGGGAGGGGCAACAGAAACTGGAGGAGTGGCCCAAGCGTCATCTTTAAAAATTCTGAAATGCCAAACAAAATGTTATTGTCATCAACTGTCTCAGCTCTTCACTTGCCAATAATCGTTCTTCCTGCCAAGGATCTGGTTGGCAGTTGACAGATTTCATTGTTAAAAGAGGGGAAGGGAATGTACAACTTGCTAGGCATAGGGTCCATATAGGGTGGACCTTTGCTTTCCTGAGTTTGGAAACAACCCCACAGGCCCAGTGACCCAATAAAGAGGGTTGTGTTCTGTTGCTGGGAAACAACTCTGACATTTGTGGTGCTGCTGTGAGGCCCTGTTTGATGAGCCCAGACACCACCTGTACCTGCTTAAGGGCAGAACTCGGCCACAACCTACTCATGTGCTTGAGGAAGCCAGGGGGCAGGTTGAGAGCAGGCACTGCCTCCCCTGGAGCTAAAAAGACCTCGGTGATGTCATGTGAAAGGCCCTCTGGAGAGAAAAGCTGGGGACTAGGACTGAGCCCCAGACTGAGAAACAACATCTTCAGCATCCTTGCTGCTTTTTAAATAAAATTTTAAGATGAAATCACTGTAGTGCAGTACTACAGGTGAGCAGCAGCCGCTTCAGTGCAAGTTCTATCTCCAGCAGCCCCAGGGGTGATCTACATGGCGCGGCAGACCTCTCCTTTCTCACCCCCCAGTCCCCTCAGCAGGGTACCTTGTCAGTCTGCCTGTTCTGCTCCCCATTATGTCTGGTGAATACGCTCACCACCCCTGTGCCTCTGGCCTGTACCCCACTTCTGTATGAATAAATTTTAAAAAATCACACCATCTTATTTGCACGGAACCCCCACCCTCCCACCTTGTTTTTGTTTTTTAAGATTTACTTACTTATGGACACAAGAACAGGTGTAGTTCAGAGGTGGGGAGTGGGTGAGAGGATTCACCAGAGACAGAGTGGAGAGCAGAACAGGCAGATGGACTGAAATACACTGCTGAGGGGGTCAGTGGGGGAAACATAAGAGGTATGATGCACCATGTGGGTCAGCTCCCTGGCCTGGGATCTAACTTGCTGCAGTGGCTGTGAATAGCTTCATAGTCCTGTGCTTAAACCCCTTATGCCACCAGGAAGGCCCTCAACTCCTAGTTCTAAGACCCTACTTTTCTCTCACTGTGGACAGTACTGATCTAAAGTCAGGCCCTAGGGCTTAAGCTTTCACACCTGGATTTGCTCTCCCTGCCAGGAAGCCAAAGGAAGCCTTCTCAGAACTGAAGCCCCTTAAAGTGCCCGCCGTCTCCTGGGCCAGGTAGTGCCCCTTGCCCCTGGCTAGGTGATTTCCGCGCTGTGATGCTGGCCGCTACCCGGTGTCCTGGGTCAGGCGCCCTCACTGCCGCGCAGCGGCCCTGCGTTCTGGAACCCGCAGCAGGAACGCTGCCGGCGGTGATTTTAACTTGATCTTCCTCCTCTCAATCACCCAATCCACTTTTCAAACTCCAGTGAAAAGGAAACTGAACAAGCTCCAGCGTTTGTCACTAGCAGGAACTTTGGGAACCTGGGGAAGAGCCGAGCGCGTACGCGGACTGGAGCGTGGGTGCGGGCGGCGGGAGGACCGCGAGCCCCTCGGCGACCACGCCAGGGATCCCGTTGCTAGGGGCGTTGCCAGGGAGGGGCCAAGAGGAGGGGCTCTCTTCCGGGAGCAGGGCAATTGGTAACCCGGAAGCGGTCGGCAGTGCGGCGCTGTTTAAAGATGGCGGCGGAGGAGCCTCAGCAGCAGAAGCAGGAGCCGCTGGGCAGCGACTCCGAAGGTACTCTTGCGGGAGAGCCGCCCAGCCGAGGGTCTCGGGACCGATGCCGCTCCGCTCGTCCCCCTTGGAGGTCGGGGTGGGGCCCAGGCGGCGGGGGGGCGAAGCGCGCGGGCGACCCTTTCCTCCGCCGCCGCCGCCTCCCCTCCCCCTCAC
>NW_004567116.1:2944587-2960061 GCF_000260355.1 Condylura cristata | reverse complement strand
CGCCGGGCCGCGGAGCACAAAGGATGGGGCGGGCCGTTCGGGATGCTGGGGCGGCCCTGGCGAGTGAGAGGCCACCGGTGTGCGCCCCGCGGGACTGCAGCGGTTTCCGGCAGAGCCCCCTCTTCTGGCCTTGCAGCCTCTGGCCGTCTTTCGGGCATTGTTTCCTTGTATCTCTGAGGAGTTGGGCCTTCAGAACGGTCCCACCTCCTTTTTCACCCATGAGTCAAGCCCTGGGGACTGAGTAGGTCACTTGGGTGGGAGGCATAGCGCTGTTGCTAGGAAGTGTGGGGGGTCGGGAAAGGGGGTGTCGAGGCCCAGCGAGGAATCCGCAATGCTGGGGCCCAAAGGAACTGCCCTAAAAAGTCGTCCAGCCTACTCAGGTGCCATTCGACCTGGGAGACCCAGGACCCCAGAAGGGACCTGCCGGGATCCCATTCCTATCGTTTGGTTCCTCCACTAATGGCTACTCTCTGAAGGTGGGCCAACCCACCAAGCTAAGGTGTGCTACTGAGGAACCACTTCCTCCTGGGGACAGTACCCCCTTTTTATTAGCTGAGGAAAGGCCCGAGGCAGAGGCGAGGAACTGGTGAGGCGCTCATACTTTGGAATTAGACAGTCTTGGGTTTGACCACAGGTCTCAACTAGTCGTGACCTCAGGTAGATGACTTCACCTGTCTGTGCTGGTGCTGTTACCCATAAAATGAGCTTTCTTGAGAAGACCTGGATTAATGAAGGAGGAAGGGTGTGAGTGAGTGAAGTGTGGGCTCGCAGGAAGTTATCATCCGTCCCCGGGAGACCTGCCTAGTCTGCTGGGAAGTGACACTGGAGAGCAGGGCAGACAGCGTGTTAGAACAGGAAGCGTACGCCTGGGGGTGGGCATGTAATCCTTCTACCCCCTTACTTTAAAGATGAGCAGACGAAGGCCCAGGGAGGGAAGGGACTGGCTGAGATCACACAGGTGGCTTCGGATGTTGTGCCAGAGCCACGCCTTTGCCCCCGCTGCCTGGTGTGGAGAGAGCCAGGGCCCGTGATGATTCTTCTTGGCTTCTTCCTGCTTTCAGGTGTGAACTGTCTTGCCTATGATGAGGCCATCATGGCTCAGCAGGACCGAATTCAGCAAGAGGTGAGGGGCTATGGCCAGCAGCCTGTTGTGGGCTGCATGGCTGGGCTTGAGGCCTAGTGCTTATCTCCACTTTGGAAGCCCCTTCTCTCCCAGCTGTGCTAGGCACTGGATGTCTTTATGTGGACCCTGGGTTACTGTCCCAGCACCCCTCGTTTGGGCATCCTGGCTGTTGTGTGGGTCGCTCTGTCCACCTGCCAGAGCATAACGGCTTTCCTGTTCCTGCAGATCGCTGTGCAGAATCCTCTGGTCTCGGAGCGGCTGGAGCTCTCGGTCCTGTACAAGGAGTATGCTGAGGACGACAACATCTATCAACAGAAGATCAAGGTGAGAGCCGCGTGGAGGAGCCAGTGGTGGCTACAGATAGCGGCTTGCCCAGGAGTTGGGGGCAGGGAGCCCTCGGGCTGCAGGTTGCGCACATGCAGACTAGATCAGACTGGACTCATGTCCTGCCTCTGTTCCTAGGCTGCTGGCCCCTGGGCTGCAGCGTGTCCAGCCTCGGGTCCTTGCCTGTGCGGCCTGGAGGCTGCATGGGAGCTGATGGTCTCAGTGCTCTAGTGGGGCTGAGGGGCCTGGCTTGTCTCGGGGTCTGGAGAGGCTGGCAGCAGTGGGGAACAAAGGGTCTGCACAGACTTTTGTGCAAGACCTTGTGGTGTTGCTTACAAACTGAGGGACCCTCCCTTTTATCTCTGTGGGCCCTGAGCTGTCTGTGGGGTTGTGGAACAGTACCCAGCCGGCACTGCCAAGGTGGCAGGCCTGTGGATACTTGGGCCCAGGTGGCAGATCCGGTTATCTGGGCAGACTCAGCTTCTCCATGGAGCACACCTGGGAGGACAATTAGGAGGTGGGCGTCGCCGACACATGGGACCCAGCCCAGCGCCGGTGAGCAGGACGCTGTTGCGTGGGTGGAGGGGTGGACACCACCCTTGGGAAAGCAGGCAGTTCGTAGTGGAGGACAGACAGGAAGCAAAGGGGGGCTGAGATGCCTGTGTGAGGGGAAGTCAGTGCTGTGGAGAAAGGAAAGCTAGAAGAGGAGAGTGGGCGTGGGCGGCCACGGAGGAGCAAACTGCATGAAGCAGGGGCAGGACGGTGTGACTAGAGCAGAAGCGGCTCTGCGAGATGCCTGGGCTGGTGGCCAGAGCAGGGCTGCGGAGGGAGATGAGTGTTTAGCAGGTTCCTCTGGCTCCCTGGGGCTTGGGGGGCCCGTGAGGAGCTTGTGCCGCAAACCCACAGTTGGTGGCAGCGGCAGCGGCGCTGGGTTCTGGGTGTGCGGAGAGGGATTGGGGCTCTGCCGCGGGCTAGGTGGTCTGGGAGGGAGGGGACGTGGCAGGGCCCACTGGTGGCAGTGGCTGTGGGCCAGGCTGAGTGGAGGGCTGAGATGTGGGCAGTGTTCCCTTCGGCTAAACCCCATGCCGATGACTTCACAGCAAGGGGGGTCCCAGCAGCAGCTGTCCCAGGCTGTGCCGCTGCTGGGCACGTGCGTGGGTTGTGCGTCCTGAGCGGCTCCTGGCGGGAGACAGTGTCTTGCCTAAAGGACTGGCTTGGCGGGCCCTGACCTTCCCAGGCGTGCGGTGAGTGCGGCTGCGCCGTGGGAGGAAAAGCAGGACAGGGTAGGCCTGGCCCAGCCCCTGGAGGGAAGGTGTGGACGGGAAGACCCGTCTGGGCAGAGCCTCTGACCCTCGTGGCCATGAGTAAGCCTGCCAGAGTTGAGCTCTAGGAGAACAGGGAGGCAGGGCCCGTGGAGACCGTCACGGGCACTCTTGCTGCGAGGGGGAGAGGGTGCTGGCTGGAGAGGAATTTGGGCGAAGCGAACGACTTTGAAGTGGGAAACGCCTTGTTTCTGTGCTGATGGGCCCGAACCTGTAGGGAGTGAGGCACTGATGATGCAGGGAGAGCGGAGACTTCCCTGAACCACGCCCTTGAGCCAGGACGGCGCAGGTGCGGGGCAGGGAGGTGGGCTGAGGTGCTCAGAAAGGAGGCCAGGCCACTGCACGGAGCCAGGGCATGGGCCCCCTGGGCCCGGCGGGGGAAGAGGGAAAGGCGCTGAGCCTGGAGCGGGGCAGAGGCCTGCCTCAGCACTGAGGGCCCCTAGTGTGGGAAAGTGCCGCTGGAAGGTTTCCTCCCCGTTGGGTCTGGGGAAGGCAGGATGCAGGGGGTGGCGGTGACAGCTGAGTGGACGGAGCGAGTTGGAGGGGTTCTGCCCTGAGCTGTGCAGTGGGGTCCTCAACTTGGCCGCCGTTTGAAGCCCCGGCCCAGTTCCCTACCCTGACTTGTCTGCTCCAGAGCTGTCAGCTTGAAAGACTGTCCCCTGGAAAAGCTGTGCTGGCCAGGGACCGGTTCTGGGCCACTGCTCATGAGCCAGCAGCCCTGCAGGCCCAGCACTGGTGGACTGGACAGTGGCCTTTGACTCTCAGGTGACCCAGGCCACAGGGTGACTACAAGTAATCTCCCAGCGTTTGGGGGGCTCTGGGCAGTGGGTCACTGAGTGACCATCCCCTGGCCAGCAGCCAGGATGACAGGAGACTGTTGGGTACTCAGCTGCCACCCTGTGTTGTGACCTTTGGGGGGGTTCCTTGACCACCCTGCCTCTGGCCTGGTATTGATAGGCTTGGGGTGGGGCCTGGGCCTCTCCGCAGGACCTCCACAAAAAGTACTCGTACATCCGCAAGACCAGGCCTGATGGGAACTGCTTCTATCGAGCCTTTGGCTTCTCCCACTTGGAGGCGCTGCTGGACGACAGCAAGGAATTGCAGCGGTGAGGAGGGTGGGCGCGTGGGGTCCTGGGCCCGCGCGGGGGTGGGCAGGGCCCCTCAGCGCTACCTGCACACCATCTGAGGTGAGGCTGGGGCTGGGCTCCTGCTGGCCCTTTCGCCCTGAGCTGGCGTGGGGGCTGGCCTTGGGCGCTGGCTGCCAGCCGGGAGCCCATGCTGCCTGCCTTTCCTCCGTGTGCAGGTTCAAGGCTGTATCTGCCAAGAGCAAAGAGGACCTGGTGTCCCAGGGCTTCACTGAGTTCACAATCGAGGACTTCCACAACACGGTGAGCGCCGTGCCTGCCGCTGCTTGCCGAGGTCCAGGGGTTCTCTGGCCGCGTGGGCGTCACCCCTCCCTCTCTCATCTTGTCCTCTGTTGCTTGTGGGCGCAGTTCATGGACCTGATCGAGCAGGTGGAGAAGCAGAGCTCGGTGGCCGACCTGCTGGCCGCCTTCAACGAGCAGAGCACCTCCGACTACCTGGTGGTCTACCTGCGGTTGCTCACGTCTGGCTACCTGCAGCGCGAGAGCAAGTTCTTCGAGCACTTCATCGAGGGGGGGCGGACGGTGAAGGAGTTCTGCCAGCAGGTGCCCCCCTTTTCCTCTCGCCGTGTGGGAGCCCGGGCCGGGCGTGCGCGGGGCCCCGGGCAGGGGAGGGCGGGCGCTGACGCTCCTGTGCTGCAGGAGGTGGAGCCCATGTGCAAGGAGAGCGACCACATCCACATCATCGCGCTGGCCCAGGCCCTCAACGTCTCCATCCAGGTGGAGTACATGGACCGCGGCGAGGGCGGCACCACCAACCCGCACGTCTTCCCCGAGGGCTCCGAGCCCAAGGTGTACCTCCTCTACCGGCCCGGACACTACGACATCCTCTACAAGTAGGGCCGCCCGCCCCGCCGCCAGGCGCTGGACATGTACAGAGGTTTTTTGTGGTTGTAAATGGTCATATTTCACTGCCCCTCCCTGTCACACCTCCACGTTCTATTAAAGGGGATGCTGGTGTGAGCGCGTGTGCGTGTCCCTGCTCTGCTGCTGCCCGCCTGGCTGCTCCGTGCCTGGCCGCCCCTTCCCTCCCAGCTGGGCTCCTCTGGGCCTTCTGCTGTCCACCGACCTCCCCCCTGGGAAGTTTGGGAGGAGCCCAGCCTCTGGGAGCCCTCCTGCTGCCACCCCCTTCTCCCCAGCTGGCCCAGAGGCTTCCATGGGAACTTGGACGTTCCCCGAGGACTTGCCCAGGGACCTGGACCACCAGGTTTACAGCTGCTCCCTCCAGGCCCTGCCTCCACCCTGCTGTCCTGGCCAGGGCCCCCCGCCCGCCTTCTGCCTTCCATCAGGGGTCCCCCTGGGTAGGGAGGGCCTACGTAATGGTCAGGACCCGTAGGGAAGCTGGGGTGTCCCCAGTGCATACTCAGGTGCCACAGCCTGGTGGGGAGGGGTGGCCATCACGCCCATGTCCAGCTCTAGGCAGGGCTCGCCAGCCCCCTTTCCTCCTGTACCACCCCAAGCCCTCTGCCTGTGCCTGCTTTGCACCCCTTTGCTTGGGGCATGGGGTCTGTGTTGCCTTCACCTCTTTTCCTCCCTCAGCACATGTGGGGTCTTGGTCCCCAGGCTGTGAGCTCCTTGGGGGCAGGCCCTCAATAAATGTGAAGTGCTGCCCACCTCTGCCGTCTGGGCCTGTGCCTCCACCCGCCTGGCTCACCTGAAGCTGTGCCCTCCTCTGGGTGCCTCCCGTGCCCCCAGCCAGGGCTTGGACACCAGGCACTGCAACAAAGATGATCTTTATTAGGAGGCTCCTGAGGGCCTGGGGCCATGGAAGGAAGGGGGTGGCCCGGCTAGGCTGCAGGCTTCGGGACCTTTAGAGCTGCGAGCGAGGTCCGGCAGGCCCAGGCGAATCTGAAGGCAGGGCGAAGAGGTGGGAGGGGACGGGCTGTGGGCTTCCACCAAACCCCAGCCGTGGCCCTGGCCTCCCGGGGTGGGGAAGAGCACTGCGCGAGGGCGAACGGGTGTGTGAGGGGCAGGTTAGTGGGCAGCCACACGGCGGGCCAGGCCCTGCTTACCAGTCCTGGTCAGGGTGGCGGTGGGGTGCCGTCAGGCTGGAAGGCAGAGGACAGTGAGAGCCTGCCGGGGTGTGGCGGGGCAGGCCGGGGGCAGGGGCAGGGCTGGCAGTGCGGCCTCCGGTACCTACCCATAGGGAAGTAGCGGGGCAGGTGCTGCAGGTAGATGCCCTCATCCTTCTCCAGGAACACGCAGATGACCAGCCGATCCACCTGCACCAGGGCCTGCTCAGCTTGGGTGTGGCCCCTGGGCCGAGGCCCTGCCACAGGATTTCCCCTGCTTTGCCCTTGGGGCACCCACTGACACAGTCCAGCAGGCCACAGGCCTGGTGTCCTGGGTGCAGGAAAGGAAACGCCCAGGGGAGCAGAGCTGGCTCTCTGGCTGGGCCCAGGCCTCACCTTGTCCTTATGCTGCTCCAGCCACTCACGCAGCGTGGCCAGCACCACCTCTGCTGCTGCCTCGTTGGGGTACCCTGGAGGCGGGAGGGGCGGGAGTTAGGGTGGAAGGTGACCCATGCCCCCCCCCCCTCCTGCTCTCAGCATCCCGCCCTGGCCCTCCCCGCCTCCAGGCCCACTTACCAAACACTCCGGTGGAGATGCAGGGGAAGGCCTGGGGCAGGGGACAAAGAGGACACGGGTGTGGGGGACAGAATCGCTCTCCGCTTGGCCCCCTGCCCCTTAGAAGGGTCCCGCCTCCCTGTCAAGTCCCTGCCCAGCCCCCTCACCACTGAGCGGAGCCGGTACTCCAGCAGCAGGTCAAGGCTGCTCAGGTAACAGCTGCGGAGCTCGGCGGCCTGGCTGGCGCTCGGCTCCCCGTGGGCGATGGGCCCCACCGTGTGGATGACATCTGTGGGGGCGACATGTCTGGGCTCCCCGCCTCGGGCCCCCATCTGGGCCCCGGAGGCGCTGGGAACAGGCCCTTTCTCCCTCCTACCCCAGGCCAGAGGACCCTACCCATGTGGCACGCAGGCGTGCCTCACGCTTACATCCACTCGTGGACACCAGCAGCCCTGCGCTGCGCACCCCCACATCTACACGGGTCTGGCTGAGGCCAGCACGCAAGTGGGCTCGCCCGGGTGCGTGAGGGAAGGCTGGTCCCTTAGGTCCAGCCCCTTACAGGCTCCCACCTCCCCCACCCCACGTCTCCACCCTCCAGCGCCCACCCGTGTGCGGATGGACCTCTTAAACGCCAGCGACTCTGAGACAACACTCCTAGTTTCCCACATTACACCGGGCACCCTGCGCGCCAACAGGGTGGGGTGCGGGAACTCACACTTGGCGGGCAGCCGGTAGCCGCCAGTGATCTTGGCCTTGCCGGTCTCGCAGCTCTGCAGGGTGCGGCACTCGTCAGTGAGCAGGGGTCCTGCAGCCCGGTGAATGCAGCCGTCCACTGCGGGGAAGAGGGCAGGGAGCAGCAGGGCTCCGAGTCACGACTGAAGCTCCCGGGTGCACAGTCCCCTCGGCTGTGCCTCGACTCCCCAGGCCCGGCGCCTGTGAGCGCCGCTTTGCCGGACCTGGGGAAACCCAGGCTCGGGGAAGGGGCGCCGAGGCCCGGTGGGAAGCGGTACGGGCGGCCGGCAGGGGGCGCGCCAGGCCCGTCGGCTCTTCGCGGGCCTCCGCCCGGCGCTGGTGGTGCCGCAGACCCAGCCCGCGAGGAGTCAGTTCACCTGCCGGGTTCAGGCCCTGTGCGCCCGCGACAGGTGCTCTCAGGTGCTGGGGCGCCGAGCAGCGGCGCGCACACCGGCCCGAGCCCAGGCCCCGACCTCACGGCGGCGGCCAGCGCCGCACCCACTCCACAGCCGAGGAAACCGGAGTCGCGAGTTACCGACTCAGAGTGGCCGCTCGGTCAGGCCTAGGGCCAGGGCCTCCCGCCGCCTTCCCTGCGTCAGGCGGGCGCGGGCGCGGGGGCGGGGGGCGGCGGCCGGGCCCCGCAGGTGTCTCGGGTGCGCTCCAGCTCATTAGCCAGCACCGAGCGCGCCTCGTTAGCGCATCCGGCTTAATTGGGCCGGGCCTGGGCTTGTTTTTCCGAGGGTGGCTCCGGGCTGCCAGCTACCCTGGGGACCCGGGCCCAGGTAAACAACTCGGCGCGGGGAGGCGCGGGGAGACACCGCTCCGCGCTCCCGTGGCTCGGGTGGCCTGTGCGCCCCGCGGGAGACGCAGGGGTGGCCGGCTGGGTCCCTGCAGGCGGAGCTCAAGCCTGGGCGGCGCGCCCCTCATCCACGCCTACCCGGGCCAGACGCTTCCCAGCTCAGGGGAGGGGCCTCCACCCTCCTGGGGAGGTGTCACCTTGGCCATCATGGTATGTGCCCTCTCGCTGGTGACACCCCCACTCTGTGCCAGGAGCTCCTCAGCTGCCCAGGGGCTCGCAATGCTTAGCAGCAGAAAACCGGGCCATTTCCCCATTTCATAGATGCACAAACAGAGGCCCTTCCTCCTTCATCCCAGCCCCACCCCCAGCACCTTGGCACTGGTCCAGAGATGCCAGCTGGACCATCCCTTTTTCTTCTGTTTTCTTTTGTGCCCGGTGGGGCCCAATTAAACATCATTTTGCGACTTCGTTCACAGCTGGCACCGGGCGATTTCCCAGAGAACCGCGAGGGTGGGCGAGGGTTGAAGAGAACCAGGGTGGGAGAGTTGGGGGGCCTTGGCAGGGGCTCCGAGGCTAGGCCTCGCCGCCTCCTCTCCAGCACAGGGAGGAGGGCAGCTACCCCCTGGGAGGAGCGAGAGAACTGGCCATGCTGTGACCCGGCAACGTGCTCAGGTCAGGGGGCCTGGTGACCACCCAGCTCGGGGCGCAAAGGCAGGAGCTGCGGAGCTGGGCAGCTGGATTCAATCTGCAGTCCCACATGTGACCCAGGCGCGTCACTTAACCTCTAGCTCTTAACTGCCTCACCGTGAGGTGGGGTTACAGCGGTTCCCACTTGCTAGGGCCTTTGGGACTCAGTTTCTTCGTGGCGCGGAGGCCAGGGCTGGGTGGCTCTGGATGTGTTGGAGTGCAGAGCCCGCACTCTGGGCCTCCCTGCCCAACCCCAGGGGTCTCGGCGCTTGGCCCTGGCTGCTGGCCACTCCCGCTGCCGTGGCCCTGCAGGGACCTTGGCTGGCGTGGGCCATGCGGAAGCAGAGCACCGTGAATTCTGCGTTCCAGGGACTTAATATATCCTGCACAAGCGGACAGGCCTGCAGCCAAGCCTTTGGGGTTGACCTGGGGGCACTGGCGTGGGGAAGAGGCAGGGCCCGGCCCTAGCAAAGGCTCTAGGCTGGATCTTTCCCCACTATTCAGAATAGGTCGGGGGCGGGGGGGACAGTGGCCGCTCTGGGGGTTACTCAGGGGAGCATTTTCTCTGAAGCAGAGATGAGGGGTGTGTGTGTGGGTCCTGACTGCCACCCCCACCTCCACAAGCCAAAGCACAGATTGGCCCTGCTGTTGGGGTGTCAGCAGCCTGGTCCCCTACTGCCTGCCACACCCCTCCCCCCACACCAGCCTTGTTACTCTTTCACCCAACCCTCAACCCTGCTGTCCGCTAGCCAGAGCCCCAGAAGGCCACCCCCTGCCCCAGTCTCCCCACTTGACCCCTCGGCTCTTACCTTGCGCTCAGCTGAGCCCTGGAGACTCAAAGGCTTCCCGGGTTCCATCCTGGGTGATATCCCTGCCTGCCCCGCCCTCCTGACACTGGGGTAGCTGGTCCCAGGGTGGCCTGGTTCCCCAGTTTGTAGCCTGGGTCCCTGTACCCATCTCCAAACAAACCTAAACTTCCTACCACTGTTTCCCTCTACCCACATCAGCAGAAAACCTGGGTCTGTCCAGGGGAGACAACCCACGGGAGTGGCGGGACGCCACGCCCACTCTTTACCTTTAAGTGCCTCCACCTGGCTCCTCACCTCAGCCTCAATCCCCCCTTATAGCGCACCTTGCCAGGCCCCAGCTGGTCCAGCCCCCACAGCCCATGGAGAGGCTCTTTATCTTTTCTGTCTCAGAGAAGAGATGGAGGACAGAGAGGGTGAGAGACTTGGCTGAGGTCAGGCAGCTGCTAGGTTGGGTTCCCAGGCTCCACCCTCCACTCCTAGTACCTCAAAGGGCCTGTCTCTCCCTTCCCACCCTGGGCCTCCTCCTCCTTGTGCTCCCCTGGCCCCTCCCCACATCAGCACAGCCCTCCCAACAGAGGGCTGGGGGCCTCTGGCTGTCAAGGGGTCTGAGGCTGCCTTCCTGCTTGGCAACCCCGAGCCCACAGGGCTGGCCACTACCTCTGTCCCTCAAGGCCGCCTGGAAGCCCCTTCTCTGTAGACCTCTCTGGTCTCTCCCTGAGCTACTCGGAAGCTGCTGTCTGGACCCCTGCATGCCCCCCACGGCCTCTGCTTTCAGCCTTGAGCCAGGGCGATGGCTTCCTCCAATAAGTCCAGTCTTCCCTGCTTGGGGCTGCCCTGGGCCAAGGTGACCCTCCCGCCCCACCCCCAGCCTCCCGCTTTCCCTCAGCAGGTCTGGCTCAGGGTGGGCCAGGAGAGGGCAGCAGCCGGGCAGGCCCTGGGCAGGGCAGGCAGGGGTGGAAGGCGGCCTGCTCCTGGGGGGCCATTGCCCAGGCGCTGAGGCTGTGTTGGCCACTATTTAAGGTGCTGTAATATTCATGAAGGGAAGATTAGATATTTAAATTTATTCAGCAATAAATGCGTCTCAGTGGGGGAGCATTCCTCATGCTAAACAAACAAGCGAGCAGGGCTGATTAATTATTTACAGGAACATCCAGGAGGCCTGTGGCCTGGTGGGTAGGGGGCAGGGTGTCCCTGCTCAGGTTAGGAGACCCCCACCTGCCTGCCCCGCCCCCCCGCCTCCCCACTGTCCTGTGCGTCTGGCTCTCCAGGGATTTCTCTTTCTGAAAACATCCCCCCAGTAGTATGCTGGTGACTGGGCAAGTTGCTGAACCTCTCTGAGTCTGAGGTGGGAGGACTGAGACAGGGGGACTGAAGGCTGCCGGCTGCAGGCACCTCTCACTAGGTGAACAGAAGCAGAGAGCTGCCTGCCAGTCCCAGCTCATAGGGTGAGGGGGCGCTGCCTGGCCCAGAGCAGGGAGAGGGCAGGACAGGGCTGAGCAAGTTGGGGTGCTGAGTGTCCTTGGAGTACCCGGCCCCCACACCTTGAGAGGCCCCTTGTTCTCTGGGAGACCCAAATACCCTGCACTTTCTCACACCACCCCCCCTTTTGCAGGTGGGGAGACAGATGGGGTTCAACCACAGGACCCCTCGTACCCCTGCCTTTCCCGAGGCCCAGAGGCACCGCCTGCTAGAGGTGTCCCAGAGGGTGGGCCCGAGGGCCTGGGTGCCCTCTGAGCCTGTCCCTCCCTGTCTGCTCAGCCTCTGGGCCCTGGAGCTGAAGAAAGCCAGCCCCTGCACAGGCACCCAATGCCAGGATGAGAGGACCAGGGCCCACTGGGCACTTGGGGAAAGTGAGTCCCCGAGAGGTACCAGGTGGGTCTGAGCAGCCACTGAGCTGCTGCACCCCAGGCCCCCGACCCTGTGCAGGTGGGTCCAGCCCAGGAGCTCAAACCGCCTCCTGCTGCCCCAGCGCCTCTGTGGGGCCCCACTCTCAGGCGCTGGCTGAGGCCAGGGAGCCGAGCCCCTACGTGGCTTTGCCTCGGTCCACATCCCAGGTCACTCATTCAGTCAACAAACCCACACCAGCCTGGGCACTGGCCTGAGCCGGGCCAGGCTGCGGGCGGTGTGGAGCTCGCCCTCCAGGGTCCCACCCTGAGGTGCCAAGCAGGTGGGCGCCCCAGGGAAGAGATGGATGGACACCGCCTGGGATGTGATCTGAAATTCATTACAGGGTGAGATCAGCTCCTTAAACGGGGATTTGGAAACATTAGGGCTTCATTATGTACACAACGGCAGCGCCTCATTCATCATGCAAAAATCACTCCCGTTATTAAAAATCCCTGTGGCAGCTGCTGGAGGGGCTGGGCGGGTCCTCCCGTGGGGGCGGGGCCGGGTCCACAGGCGGGTCCTGGGGGGGGGCTGAGCCTCCTTAGCCTCCTACACAGGGGCTGAGGTTACAGGCTTCATCTGTGGAGACACTGGTGTACCCCTGGCACCGCGGGGAGAGGCTGGGCCCTGGCTGTGTCCCCAGCGAGCCCATGCACATGTGTGAGCGCATCACCCACTGGGTCGGGCAGGGGGCTCGGGGCCTTACTGGGGCTTGTATGTCACCCTCCAGCTCAGGGACCCCCGGCTCCCAGCACTGGGCTGCGCGCGCTCGAGCCACGGTCTGGGACAGACTCTGGGGTCAAAGGCCTCCGCTCACCTGGAAATGCCCTTCGCTCTGCGCCATGCGCCCCACCCTGAGACTCCAGGCTCTGCCGCCCCCACCCCCTGCCTGGTTACCACACCCCGTAGGCCCCAGACAAGTTTGTGGACTGAGTTTTTGGCTCCAGGGGGGCCCCCTGCTTCCCCTGACCCCAGCCCCGCAGAGGCAGGCCACAAGCCGCCTGGCCACGGATGGGAAGGCCACCAAGAGGGCCACCAAGACCACAGCCTATGTGGCAGGCCGGGCCGGGCCAAGCAACAGCGCATGGTGGCAGCGCCCAGACGCAGTCACAGATTAGCTGTGTGGGCCCTGCGGGATAACGCCGGGCAGGGCGAGGCTGCACTGGCAGGGCGAGGCTGCACGGGCAGGTCGGGCAGACGTGGAGGTCTCACTAGTCCTGCGCCTAAGGGGGAGAGGGAGCCGATGGAGGGAGGCGGGGGACAGGCAAAGAGGGTGGAGAGGCCAGGAGAGCGGGCGCAGGCTGGAGAGAGAAAGCGAGAGGCACAGGAGACAGGAGCCAGGGGACAGCAGAGAGGGCAGAGCAAGAGGCTGGGGCAGAGAGACAGGCGGGACGGGGACGGGGACGGGCAGGGCCACCGGGGGGGGTTCTGGGGGTGCAGCCACACACCCGCTGCATGTCTGCTCTGTCCTCAGACGAAGCCCTCAACGGCAGAGCAGTGGGGAAGGGAGAGGCACCCCCGGCTCTGCAGGTGACAACCAGGGACACCGTGGAGGGCGCGCAGAGGCGCCCTGGGCAGTGGGGCAGCAGGTGCGAAGGCCCTGTGCCGGGAGGGGGCTCTGGGGAAGAGGAGCCACCCTGGCTTCTCCCAGGCGGGAGACACCCAGGACACGTGAGTGCACAGGACTCCCGTGGACTGGCCAGGTGGGCACTGGGAGCCAGGGCTGGGCAGGGCCAGCGGGCAGGAGGGCGGGCGGCCGCCGTCACTGGCTCCTGCAGGTCTGGGTGGGGTCGCCGGCCGCTTCCGGCGGGCAGGGGCTGCCTGACCCCGCCTCCCACACTTGGGGCGGTGGCCAGGAAGGAGCAGAGATGGCCGCTACACAAGCACAGGAAGGCAGCCCTGAATTAATCTGTCACTAAAGCTTGGCCGTGGCAGGCAAGTCATGATTTAGATGAATAATTGAAATGCTCCAATACATTTATTATCCCTTTAGTGCAAAAGTGGCAGAGAAAGACGAGGGGTAATTGAAAAAGCACGCACAAATCTCCAAGAGAAAGCCGACTCCTTATCACCGAGTAAACATTTCAGTCCTAATAAACAGGAGAGACACGCGTCAGGGCCCTGTCGATTCCCATCCTGATTTAGGGCCCGCCTCCCTTCTTACCACACAATCAGACAATGTTGTTTTTAAAATGTTATCAAGCCAGTAAATGATTCTCCAGGAGTGCAGAGAGCAGAGATACCTGGAGTCTGTAGGCCTGAGGGGCCCGCTGGAGGCCAGCTGGCTGTGCCAGCCCACACGTCCCCAGCACAGACACTTCCGTTGCTCTGTACCTGTTGAACTCCTATTCAACCCTCAGGGCCCAAGTCAAATGTCCCTTCTGGTGGGAAGCTTCCTTTCTAAACTGGGTCTCTTGAGGGTAGAGCCAAGTCCTGAGTCCCAGAATTGGGCACAGGGGGCCCCCCTCTCTGTCCATGCATGCTCAGAGGGGACCCCGGGAAGGAACAGGGGAGGAGGGGCTTCCCCAAGACTCATGTACTATAGAATCATCTAGTCTGACTGCAGGAGCCAGGAGGGCCCAGCTCAATAGTGTGGCAGGGCGCAGAGGATTGAGTCCTTTGACCCTACTGCCCTGAGCTTGGGGTTCCCTGCTGACTCCCTCCCTGCTTCCCAAAGGCAGAAATCCACACCAGCAGGGGCAGTGCACGAAAGCCCGAGAGGCCACCTCCTGAGACACAGACCCTGCTGGTGAACTGTCCCTCTGCCCATGCTGGGCGGGGCTCCCAGGTCAGGCCCAGAACCAGGATGCAGGTAATTACCCCTTCGAGGCTGTCCGGGGTGGGGGGCTGCGGTCTCCTCGAGCCCCATTCCTGGGAGAGTGCATTCTTGGGGGACATGTGTAAAGGGGGTGAGTACAGGGCAGGGAGGGGTGGGCAAGGCCAGGGCTGCCATGCAAGGAGCAGGCGGGCGGGTAGCAAAGTAGGGGGTGACAGTGTGGGGTAGAGAGGGCTCTGAACCCCTTCAGGGCTGGACTCAAGGGAAGAGGGAGGGACCTTGGGGACCACATGGGAAGATGGGGATCCACCTGGACAGGTAGGGCTGAAAGCTGGAGGGACCCAGAGTAGGGGAGCGAGGAGGGCAGAGGTCCAACATGGGGGTGCTCAGATCCAGCTCCACCCCAGCCCCTCCCACCAGCGAGCGAGAGCCCCGCCGGCCCCAGCCTCGCCCCACCCACTGCCCTCCTGCCCCCACCTGCTCCAGTCACATTAGCAGAGTGACAGCCCCAGCGAGCACTTGCGACGGCTCCATAAATCTCAGCCGGTGCTGAAAGGCCGGACTGCAGGCCCACTTCCCCCGGGGCCTGGCCCCCTCAGCCACCTCCGTGCCAGGCTGGCCGGGCTCTCGGAGCCGCTCAATCTCAGTGCCGCAGGCAGGGCCCAGGGTGCCCCTCACCATCTGGCCATAGCAGGTGCCTTTGACCTCTCAGGACGAGGTCACCGGGCCATCCAGGAGCCACTCCCTGCCCTGGTCGGCCAGTCTGCCCTGAACACGAAGCCTGTCCCGACTTTACCTGTAGTTTATACAGTCAGTCAACAACCAGCCATTGAGCACCTGCTGCAAGTCACGTGCCAGCCCCAGTTCCAGGTGCCCGGCCCTGCTGGGTTCCCAGTGGGAGACACACGAGCAAAGGGGCAATGGCTGCAACAGACGTGTCCCTTGTACGGCACATCAGGAGGGAGCTACTTGGAGAGGAAGAAGATCTGGAGCAGGGGCGCTCCCTGGAGGCGCAGTGGTTAAAGCTTGCTGCAGCACAAGTTTGATTCCCGGCAGGGAGCTGAGCCCCAGGGGCAGCAGGCCTCTCCTGGCCAGCCGCTGCCCGCTCAGCTGTGTATTTCAGCACATCCGCCTGTTCTGCTCCCCACTCTGTCTCTGGGGAGTCCTCTCACCCCTGCACCTCTGGCCTGTGCCCCAGTTCTGTGTGCATAAGTAAACAAATCTTTAAAAAAAAAAAAAGAGGCCCTCCCTGGTGGCTCAGCGGGTTAAAGCGCAGCACTGAGAAGCTAAAGCCACTTCCGCATGA
>NW_004567116.1:2941895-2944311 GCF_000260355.1 Condylura cristata | reverse complement strand
ACTAAGATGGAAGCAACGGGGGGGGGGGTTGGCAGGCAGCTCCACAGTCAGCAGAAATCTGGGGGGTCACCCTGAGAATGTGGCTCCGACCAGCCCTCAGGAAGGAGAGCGCCTGGGCAGCACAGCCTGTGCGGAGGCCCGGAGGCCCGAGCGGCCGGCCAGTGGCTGCAGCGAGGAGCCTGGTGGCGGGAACAGAGCGGAGAGGGGCTGAGGCCCAGTGAGGACACAGTAAGGACTCGGCCTGGCCTCTGACTGAGGCTGCAGCTCTGGCCAGGCTTCCACACAAGTGGGGTACTGGCCACTTAGGGTCTGGGCCCTAGCAGCTGGGCCCCTCTCTTATCGGAGCTCAGGCTCTGGCCTGCCACCTTGCCCTTTCCAGGGGCAGCTGCCCAGGGCCTTGCGCTCTCCCCACGCCAGGCCTTCGTCGGTGCCGTTCCCTCTGCCGGGACACCCTTCCCGCTGCTCTCCTCTAGCTGTCTCCTAGCCACTTCTCAGGCCCGGGAGGCCCCGCTCCTCCCAGAGGCCCCAGTGCCCAGGCCTGGCAGGTGCTCCCCACGAGCCCCGAGACGCCGGAGCACCCAGTTTCGCCCGCTGTCCCCCACTCTCCCCTGCGCTGTGAGCTCCCGGAGGGCAGGGCCAGGGCCCTCGGGTGCTGGTGGGCCTGTCCTGGCCCCGGCTCAGGCCGGGCATGCAGCAGGCACTCAATCACGGGGCCAGCAACGAGGGGACGCAGGAGGGTGGCTGTGGGCAGAGCACGGCCAGTGTCGGCTCAAGGAGGACCCCAACGGGACAGGCTTCGGCAGAGGGCCTGGGCCCCGCCCCCAGCGGGCCCCCAGTTCTGGGGGGGCATCTGACCTCCACAGGGAGGGCTGGAGGAGACGGGGAGGGAGGGCTGTCGCTGGCCACAAACAGACCCTCCCCGCATCCTGGCTGTAGCGACAGCTCTTAGTGCTGCTCTTATTTATTCCTGACCTTCTCTGCCCCTTTTATTTTTCCCCCTTTTAAAACCTGGCCTGGGCTCCGCCACTGCTGCCGTAAACACGCCCCGGGATTTATCCAGCGGCGCATTAACCCCTGGCCCCCGGCTCACCAATCATCCTGCTGCCTTTGCAGACAGCGGGACCCTGCCAGCATGGCGGGGGTGGGGGCGGCTCCGCCTAGCAGGACTGGCCAGGGAAGGCGGCACGGGAGGGCAGGGCAGAGGGGCCGTGCCCCGTCCTCGGCCTTAGCCTGGCAGCAGAGCCCACCTGACCTCTGACCTCCTGCCCACCTGGCCCTGGGGGGCCCTCCTGGTAGCCCTTAACCAAAGCATCAGGAGGTTGACAGTCAGCAGATCCCACTCTGACCACATGAGACCTCTGTCCAGGTGGCCAAGCTCCCTGCTGGTGTCAGGAGAGGGCACAGGCCTGTGTTTTGCTCTCAGAGGTGGGGAAAATGAGGCCAGAGGGCGCAGGACCTTCTGAGGGCAACTGGGCATCAGGAGCAGGCCTGGTCCCTTTCACCTCAGGTGCCCCCCTCTCCCCACACACCCCACGACAGACCAGGAGGCCACTGCTCACGGACGGCCTGCCAGGGTCGCCCGGAGGCTGGAGGCAGGGCCTGCCTGCCCGTCTCTGGCCCTGTCCAAGGTGTGGCAGGTCCTGCAAGACCAAGGGCAGGGGAGGCAGTAAAGGGGGAAGAGATGAAGAAGGGGGGGTGGCGGGAGGTTTGGGGAGAGGTGACAGCTGTGAAAGCCTGGCCCTGTGGGCCAGGCCACGGGAGGAGAGAGGCAACACAGGACCCCACCCGCCTCCGCACCCCCAGGCCCCAGGAAGGGTCCACTCACCACCTCCGCCTCCGAGCAGGGAACTGTTGGCTGCAAGAGAGAGAGACAAGGCGGGTGAGTTAGGGTGGCTGGGGGGAGGGCCCAGGACCCTGGCTCCTCAGACGGGCAGAGGGTCTCCCCTGACTCCAGAGAGGGGGGTGCGGGGCTAGAAGTCTCTCCCTCTGAGGCTCCTAGTGGCCTGGGGCTTGTGGGGTGCGGGGTGGGGGCAGGGGAGCCACCAGGGCCTGCCACCCCAGAAGTAGCCGACCACAGCCCCAGGGTGTCCCGTCACTGGGTCCTCTGGCCCGTCTGCTAGGCCCATCCACACCTGCCAGCTGCCAGGTGCAACCTGGGAAACAAGATGTCTCCCCCGCGGTGCTGCCCAGGAGGGAGGTGCCTGGGGAGGAGGCGCAGCGGGGCTGGGGTGCCCACGGGCCCAGGGCACCGGACCAAGCAGCCCACCGGGGCCGCCACTCGGTGGCTGCTTCCCTGACTGGCAAGCGGGGGGGCGGGGGGGGCCGCCTGATCACTCCCTGGCCGGGGATGGACTCAGGCTGCAGTGGCCGCTGACTGCTCTGTAGTCCTGAGACTGACCCCCGCCCCCAAGGAGGC
>NW_004567116.1:2933915-2941795 GCF_000260355.1 Condylura cristata | reverse complement strand
CTGCCCCTCCCCTGCCCACAGGCTGACTGCGGACCAGGTGAGGTGGCCCCACCCGCCCTTCGCCCACTCTCAGCTTGCAGCCACACGGCTCCACAGGCTCGAGGCAGGAAGTGGCGGCAGAAGGCCAGGTGTGCCCAGGGGCAGCCCAGGTGGGGGCGGCTGCGCTTCTCCCCCAGCTGACCCGCGGGGCCTGGCTCCTCCTTCAGCCTCCGGAGCCCCCTCCCCAGGGGCTGTGAGGGGGACGCCGTGGGGGCCGGGGGGGCCGACCCCGCCGGGCCACAGGCCGGGCCGCCCGGTGCCGCTGTGGACGCTGCTAAGTGGTGTCGGGGCAGCTCCGAGCGCCCGGTCTCCCAGAGCTGACAGCTCTTCGCTTGGGGAATAATTAATTCCACAGCCTGAAAACCCAGGGCTGCAAGTTGCCACGTTACTTGCGAGATTAATACAAGCAGCTAATTAAGATGGAGAGGTGGGGGGCAGCTGGGCCCTCCAGGGCGGGGGGGCACCGCCGGAGGGCGAGGCCGGAGCCTGCGGGCATCGTGGGGCGGCGGCATGAGGGCCTGGGTGTGGCCTAAAGCCCAAGGGCTGGGCTGAGCGGGCTGGGCTGAGCGGGCGAGGAGTTTGCCGCGAGTGCCCCCCACAGAGAACACCCCACTTCCCGTCACAATGATGCCACAAGGGGGCACCGTGGCCCCCGAGCTGCAAAGGAGGGAAGCCAGGCTGAGGTCCAGTTCAGCAGTGGCAGTCGTGGGACTGAAACCCAGAGCCAGGCCTCAAGGCAGGTCATCTCGGGGCAGATGTGGGATGGCCGTGGGCCACCCCACTGGCCAGGCGGGGCCTGCCCCTCCACAGCCCACAGCCGGGCGGAGCACAAGGCCCTCGGAGGCCCTCTCCACCCCTGGCCGGCAGGCCTGCCTGAGGAGGTGAGGGGCTGGGGCTCCTGGAGACAGGGGCTTCCCACCTGGACAGCCCCGCCGGAGCCCAGGAGGCCTGGGCTCAGGGGACCCGCTGGCTCTGGGGCAGTCCAGGCAGCTGCTGGAAGCCGACCCCTCAGCCCTCCCCCGCCTCCCCCATCACCTCTCTCTTAATTAACACAGCCGCAAACCAGCAGACTCCCGCTCAGGGGCCGTGCCAAAGGGCTGGCGGCTTGCCTGGGAGGCTGGGGGAGGGGCGGCCCGTGCCGCAGGCCCCTGTCAGAGGGCCGCCCAGCCCCCACCTTCCCGCACCCCCACACACACCAGGGGGGCCCTGCCCAGTGGGACACTCACGAGCTGTGCCCGCAGCCTCCAGCCGGGCCTGAGGGGGTGGGTCTGGGCAGGGGAGGACTTCACAGCCCTCGGAATTTTCCTGCCACAGGTGGGAGAGGGTGGGCGGCCCTGGGGCTGGGCGCTCAGAGCGGCCCAAGAGGACCAGCCTGGGCCTGTCGGGGCTGGGCAGATGCCCTAGGAGTGTGCCCTTCCCACAGAGCTTGGCAGAGCGGGGGTGGGGGTGGGGGAGCGTGGTCTGGGCCAGCTCCCCTGCGACTCCTTCCCATGGGCCTGACTGACCCTCTCTCCAGGGGCTGGGACACCCCTTCAGCTCCCAGAAGGCTGCCCAAGGCCCTACAACTGGGCCCAGTGGCTCCAGAAGTCTCCCCCCGGCATGCCTGGCCCCCACTTGAAAGAAGCAGGCAGTTCCCATCTCCTGCCCAGACCAGAGCTGGCCCTTCCCACCTCACCGCACCTACACGACCACCTTCTCCTGTCCCCCCACCCAGCTCCCCTCAGATTGGTTTCAGGCTCTAAATCGTAACCGGCACTAGCCCAGGTGAGGGTGTGGAGGTGCTCGTGGCTGGGGGCCAGCACCCACGTTCCTACCCCTCGCGCTGCTGTCTGGAAGCCCCTGGCTGCTGGGGGTGTGGTGACGGCTGAGCGGTGGGTGACGGGGGACGGGCACTGGGCTCCTGTCCGAGCCAGGCGGGGGACCTGCCAGGCAGGACGGCCCAGTGGCTACGGGGCGGGTGCCCGGCTCTGCTGGCAGTGGGGCCCGGGCAAGGGCCAGGTGACAGGGGTGAGAGGCAAGGGCTGCCTCTAGGTCACAGACACCCCCTCTTCTCTTTCCCACCCCCAGCCCCGGTTAACACTTCCCTGAGTGCCTGGGCAGCACATAAGCATGTGTCTCAGGGCCCCAAGACGTTGGGCCACCAATGTGACCCCTTCTTAAGTAAGAACGACGACTAGATCCTGGTGGGCCCACGGCGCCGGCGTCTGGGACGGCGATTTTGTCACTGAGCAGGTCACGAGCACCAGCCGGGCGGACTGGCCCTGCTCACGTGATGCGCCCTGACGGCCTCACGGCCCCCTCGGGGCTGGGGGGCGGCGGAGCCAGGGACCCTGCCCACCCTGGGAGCAGCTTCCTCTTCTGGCCCATGTCACAGGCGGGAGAGCGGAGCCACAAAAAAGCGCACAGCGCAGCCCGAATGCCCCCTGCTTCCCCATGAGCCCCCCAAAGCCCTTTGCTCTCAGAATAAAGAACAGCCCCAGGTACCCCTGCTCACGCATCACCCTCCCTCGCCTGCTCTCTGCTGTCTCCCTGACACTCAGGTCCTCACCCCATTTCCAGGGAGAGCCCCTCACTGCTCCCCCACTCGAGTCAGCCTGGAGGGGTGCTCCCTGCACCCCCAGGTCTAGAGCCCCTGCCTGGTGGCACTCTCCTGGGCATGCCTCCAGCCTCCGCGGTCCAGCTAAGAGCCTCCTGCTCCCTGCCCCCCACACCCTCCCCCCGCATGGCTCCCCCACAACAGTGCCCCCGCTCCCAGCATGGGCCCTGGGCTCTGCGGGTGCCCACCAACAAGCCTCAGACCCTGATGGCAGGTTATGGGTGGGGACGCCCAGCTGGGCAGCAGGGGCTGCTGGGCCCGGAAGCCTGGTCTCCACTATCCAGCGAGGGCCCGTCTTGGCCTGGAGCTGCTGGGAGGCAAGAGCTGGGGGGGAGGGCAGGGGCCAAGGGCCGCTGGAGGTGGTGACACGGGGTGGACTCGGCCTCGGCTTCTCCCTGACAGGGACTAAATCCTCCAACCTGATGGGGGTGGGCGCGCTGGCGGGGGCTGGGCCACCAGAGAGGACACTCAGTGACCCAAGGAAAGCGCTGAGCAGGTTACTGGGCCAGGGAGAAGCCGGGCGAGCGGGCACAGCAGTGACTTTGCGGCAGACACAGCCCTGTGTGGCGGGGCCCCTGCCCACTGCCTCCTGCATCTGTGCTGGCCTCGACCCCCTGGCTAAGGGAGCTGGGTGCTGCTCCCCCAAATCACCCTGCCCTGTGGCCTGGCCCACTTGCCCCAGCCTCCCTTGAGACCAATCTCAGCTCCCTGTGATTTGGCACATCAGCGCCCGCCTCCTCTGGGCCAGGCTCTGGACAGGGATAGGCAGGCCCACCCTCTAGCCCGGGACAGCTGAGAGAGAGCTGGATGTGGACGGGAATTACTGTTAGCCCCAGAGGCTGGCCCATGTCACAGGCGGGGGAAGTGTGGCCGGTGGGCGGTGGCGGGAAGGGTCTGCTGAACAGGGGGTCCAGCTGTGAAGAGCGCACCCCAGACCCCAGGCAGGGGCAGGAGTGGGCTGAGGGCCCCACAGCGCCTGTCCCTCAACCAGAGCACCCCGCCCCGGGCGCCGGCTGAGCACCCACTGTCTCCAGCCCCCGGAGCCCGGCACGGCACTGGCATCTGTGAGAGGGCTCTGGACACCCCTAAACCCTGCTGGGGAGTTTGTTGTTGGGAAATCAACATGGCTGCGTCCCCCACTTCCCGCTGGCCTTGTGAGTATCCCTTGTCACGGGTGGGGGGGAGGGGGGGCTCAAGTCAAGTCGTTCAAAACCTTTTAGATTAGAAACGCCCCAGGATGGAATCCAGTGAAACGCACTGTATTTGTGAAGATAAAACAAGTGAGTTCAAAGGCGTCTCAAGCTGCGCGAGCAGTAGCCGCATTTGACAAGTTCCGTTGCGCCAGACCAAGGTCACGCTCCTTCGAGGCGGCTGCCCAGTGGGAAGTGGGCGCTTGACTGGACACTCCCCGGACTTGGGGGGCGGGGGTCTCACCGTGGCAGCGTGCATCGTGATCAGCGCCAGCTGCACACAGGCCCCGCCTGCGCCCCACACCCCCAGCTCCGTGTATACAACCCCTCCCCACACTCAGACAGAGACAGCCGGAGAGGCAGTGGCCGGGCAGAGCCCACGGCCTCTGCAGGTCCCGACCCCAGTGGGCCCCGGCCGCTGTCGCCCCACGGGCTGGGGGTGCAGGCTTGAATAGCCTCTGAGGTGGTTGTGGCCTGGGAGCCTCGGGTGCGCGGTTCACCAGCGCACGCCGCAGCTCTCGCCTGGCCAGGCCGCCCACCAGCCTCCGAGGAGAGCCGCGGGAGCGCAGCTGGGGAAACCGAGGCGCAGGTAAGCACCCGACAGAGGCAGTGGCGGCGAAGCTGAGGCTTCAGGGAGCCTGGGCCCTGAGCACCCGCTTGGCTGGATCAGCCTATGGCCTCCAGGACTGAGCCCCAGCTCCGTCTTCTCTGAACAGGGCCGTGGGCGTCCCCACACCCGCTGGGGGCGGCAGGACCAGCTGGGCCTCGCTGTCAGCTCTCCCCCTTGGGCTCTTCCTTCCCACAAGCCCGGGCCAGGGCCCCCTTGCTCCCTCACCCCTGCCTCACGCCTCCCAGCTCCCCGCTGCCCTTCCCTCATGCCCATCCCTGCCCGACCCTGGCCGCCCCGGCTTCTCTACCCCCCTCTCCCCCACCCCTGGCCACCCTGTCCCCTCCGAGCTATACCCAAGCCCCCTGGACGCCCCCTCGCCCCGGCGCCGTCCCGGTCTGCGGCTGTCCGGGTGTTTGCTGGCGCAAGGACTTCATGCTCATTGACCCAAATTGGATCCTGTTCATAAACAAAGAGCAAAAGACAAGTGAGTCACCCGTGGGCTCCCACGGGGCCCATTCACGTTGCCCTGGGGACCTTCCAGACACTAAACAGAACCAAAAATAGTTAATAAGGCATTTGTGGAGCAGGTTCCCTGGGCAGGCGAGGGGCCAAGCGGTTCTGGGGGAGTCTTTCGCTTCCTCCCCCCCCCAAGAGCCTTGGAGCTGCTGCCACTCTGCACTCAGCAGAGGCCCTGGGGCTCGGGGCCCGAGACTGGCCCAAGGTCACTGGGACATGGGCAGCGGGTCTGGAGTGGGCAAGCTATGTCGGGGCCCACGGGGTGCTGCCAGGAGTGGGAGACCCTCCCCGGCTGCGCGTGCTGCCCCTCCCCCAGCCCTGGGCTGGCGCTCAGCGGCCCCTATTAGCATAACCATGAGCCTCCCTGAAACCCAATTAGGACGAGATGGCTTGGGTCCCAGCCAGCCGGGTGCATCTCCATCTAGGCAGGAATGGGGGGGCCAGGAGAGCCTGGCGGGTGGGAGGGGGGAGGTATGCGAGAGCGTCCTGGGGGAGGGGCCTGGGCAGGTGGGGGAGCCCAGACCCAGGTCCCTAGCGGCCTTGGGGCCAGATGGCAGGCGGTGCCTGGGCTGGGCCCAACCAGCCTCTGGAAGGTCAAGGCCCCTCCCCCGCTCCAGGGGTGACCCCAGGCGGACTCAGCCCTCTGCTAGCTCCGTTTCCCCTTGGAGCCTGGGACTACTTAAGTGCAAAGCAAAGGGGGTCTGAATGCTAGGGGTTTGGGGTCCGAGGGTTTGGGGTCGGGCTTGGAGGCAGCTGGAAGCTGGGGCCCAAGGCACCCGGGCCGGGGGTGAGCAGCCCGGGCTGTCAGCTCCGTTCCTAACTTCCCCACTAGGTCCCACATGTCCCTCACACCACGTCCCTTCTCGGCTGCCCTTACCCTCCACTGTCCTCTCCAGAGACCAGGGATTCTTTCCTCTTGATTTTATAGGTAAGGACACACGCACACGGCCCCTTGACTCACCACCCAGCCCACAAATGCAAGGACCCAGAAGAGCTGACGCTGCCCCCCCACCCTGCATCTGGGGTGTCCCTTTAGTCGTGTGCATCATATGCCCTGCAACTGAGGTCACCCAGGCCTGCAGGTCTTAGTTTTGCATACAACTGTTCTCCTGGGATTGACGGTGATGTCCTCGGGGTGCTTGAGAGACTTAGCCAGCAGCCCAGGCACCAGAGGCGGCCTGTTTTCACCGCTGTATAATATTCCAGACAGGGGCTGTCCCAACGCCTCGGCACCCCCCCCCCCGCCAGGACCAAGCGCTGCCTCTTGCACACGCAGCTGCAGTGGCCCTGTGCACGCCCGTCCCTGGGCACACACCGCCCTGCGCACGCCCGTCCCTGGGCACACACCGCCCTGCGCACGCCCGTCCCTGGGCACACACCTGGAAGTGGGTCTGCGGGCGGCAGTGTGCGCGTCTCGACTTCACTGGCTGTTGCCAAATTGCTCTCCAAAGTGGTTGTTCAGATGATCGTTTTAAAATATAAATTAGATCATGTCACTTCCCTGCTTAGAACTCACATGGCTTCCCACAGTACTCAGAACCAGCCCGTCTTCCCCTTGGGGAGAGCACAGTGCGTCCGTCCGCACTGCTGCCCCAGGGGCCTGCTCTGATGCGCCCCAGGACTGTTACACAGGCCCCTCCCTCCACCAGGCTCCTCATCCTTCAGGTCTGGAAGTGTCACCTCCGCTGAGAGGCCTCCCCTGACTACCAGGCTAAGGGGCCTCCTGTAACCGCCTTTGGAGCCAGGCCCTGTCCAGGGGTGGGCCTCACCCTCTGCCCTTTACACAGCCTGGGGAGCAGGACCCGTCGGCTTTGACTGTCCCTGCAGCCCAGAGGTGGGCATGAGAGACACTGTGGGTGGGGCTGTTCATCCTCCCCCCAGTGAATATGGGTGGGGGAAGGCTCTGGGGGGTTGTGGCTGAGCCGAAGGTAGCAGCAGCCAGACCCGGCCTCCCTCCCGGCATGGCCACAGGGAGCCAGGGTAGGTGTTGGCCAGGAGCAACAGGCTGGAGCAGACCCCTCACCAAGACCTCCTTGGAGGGGAGGCGGAGCGGACCGAAGGGCTCCTGGGGGGGGGGAGGTGGTGGCCGAGGGTGACCCTGCTGAGCTCCCAGGGGCCAGCTGGGGAACACGGAGACAGGCTGGCAAGGGGTGAGGGGTTGGCTCTCCAAGTGGTCAGCGAGGGTGAGGGAGGGAGCTCCTGGTGTGTGAGGCCACAGGGGCGGCCCCTGCCTGCTGGTGCCCCCCGCAGGTAGGGCCGGGCAAGCTCCCGAGAGGGCTCAGTCCTCAGGCTCCCCAGGGTCCGCTGCTGCCCCCAGTGCAGCCCCTCCACCTGCAGATGGGACGGGAGACCCCAGGGCGCCCCCTCTCTGGGGCCATGAGGGTCCTGAGGCCGGAGACACTGCTCTCTGTAAGGCACAGGGGACTCCCGGGGTGGGGGGGGAGTAGGGCTCCAGGACACTGCCCGCCCCGGGGTACCGGCCCCTCTGGGTTACCCCGCCAGAGGCTGTTTCTTCTGGCCCTAAAACTGGAGCTCCGTGAAGGGGAAGCGGTGGGGGAGGCCCGCGGGGCTCAGCTCCCTTCTGTGCAGGCCTGGGGGTGCTGTGCCAAGGCCCCCACCAGGGCTCCCTCCCCCGCCCAGCTGGGCTCCACTCAGGGGGAGGAGAGAGGAGGCAGGAGGGGAGCCTGGAGCAGCCATTGGTATGCAGGGCGCCTCAGCCCCTGAAAGGCCGGCCTCTCCTCAGCTCTTTAAGAATCCCTCCCGGGCAGCAGCACGGTGGCGTGGTGGTTGCTGGGCAACCCAGCACCCCCATCACTTGCACCTTCCCCTCCGCAGGCACCCAGTCTCTGCAGAGCACTTAGCTCAGACCCCGCCAGACCTGCTGCACCTGGGCCCACAGGTGGGGGCCTCGAGCCACCCCACTGGCTGG
>NW_004567116.1:2928820-2933665 GCF_000260355.1 Condylura cristata | reverse complement strand
GGGGCAGGGGTGAGAGGGAGGGGAAGGAATATAGGGTTCTAGGCCTCCAGAAAAGTCTCTGGGGTGGGGGCACAGAAGGGCACAGCCAGGCAGGGGTGGGGCGGGGCGTCGCTTGATCCCGTCCCCAGAGGTCTGTAAAGCTCCCAGCTCAAAGCCAGACAGCTCGGCCCTGCTGGCCTCACCCCTCCCCCCGCCCCGGCCCCGCCTCCTCTCTCTCTGGGGCTCCAGCAGTCATGGGACCCCACCCTCTGACTCCTGTTATCCTGGGGAGTCGCCCCATCCCCATGGCTGCCTGCCTCTGGCCTGGCACCTAGGGCCTTTCTGGCCAGGCCTGCTCTCCAGCCTCATCCCTGCAGCCCTCTCCCTCTGGAAACAGGGTGGGCATAGCACAGGCGGCAGGGTGGCGCGAGAAATGCTGACCGCCCAGAGCCGCACCTCTGCTGGGCACGGGGAGCTGGAATGGCCTGTGTCTGGGGGCGAGCGGCAATGACGTAATTTCTGGGGAGGCTCTTGAGGGAGAGGGGGCCCACTGGAGCAAGTCAGGGCGGCTGTGCCCTCTGTCCTGCAGGCCAGGGGCGGCACCCGCTCCTGCCCCCGCCCAGCTGACTCTGGCATCTTTCTCCCTAGCCACCAGGGCTGGGAACTGCTGTCTCTCCTGGTCTCCCTTCACCTCCCCCCACCCCCACCATGCACACCCCAGGCCCCACCGTGCCCCGCCCCGGTGGCTGCAAGTGTGTCTGGACCCCCCAACACGCCTGGACCCACCACCTTGGGGCAGTTCAGGTTTAGGTGGTTCCTGGGCAGGGCGGGCCTGACCCGGGCGCAGGTGCTGGGGACCCAGGAGCCAGAGCCCCAGACCTTCCCTCCAGGTGGTGCGGCCGCCGCCAGCCAGGTAGAGGCAGGGTAGAGGCTGACGGTAGACCTGCGGCCGGCCACACCCCCGGGGGCTGTCACAGCACAGTGGCGAGGCTGACAAACGTCACACGAATCACATGTAATCACAGGCTGAGCTAAGTGCTAGCAAGGGGAAGCCGAGGAGCAGGGAGAACAAGATGCCTAGTTGGGAAGGCTGGGGTTCAGCGAGGCCGCTGGGGACAGAGCCAGGGCAGCAAGCCAGAGGCGCGGCACAGGGTCCCCAGAGCAGCGGTGCGGGGTGAGCTCACAGCCTGCGTCAGGCGTGGGGGCAGGCCAAGGGGTGTGCTCCCCACCACCGACCGCCCAGCAGCTTCCCAGCAGCCGCCATGACCCCGCCTTGGCCCCAACAGCCGCTCAGGAGCCCCGGCCCTCTGGGGAGCCCGGCCTCCTCCTGACTTTGTGGGGGCTGCTGGAGCCCTCCCTAGGACCCCGCTGGCTCGTCTGAGGCCTTGCTCCCTCTCTCCCTGAGGTTCTGCCCTGGGCAAGGCTCTGTCCCCATACCTGTCCTGGTGCTATGGGGAGCAGCCCCGAGCCCCAGTGCAGGAGGGAGGGGTTCAGGGCACAGTGGGGGGAAGGTGAGCATGGAGGCACCAGGTCCTGGATCAGAGAAGCAGCTGGGACTTTGTGGGGAGTATGGATGAGCCTCCAGGTTCACCCCACCCACAGCCTCATGCCCACGATTCACGGAGACGCTGAGGGCTACACCGAGACATTGCCGCGGGGGCCCAGCGTCCAGGTGCTCGACAGCTGGGACCCTCTGGGGCTCCCTGGGGTGCCCCAGACCTGAGTGGGGGGGCTGGAATTTTTTTTTTTTTAATTTCTTTCCGCTGAAGGGCAGTGAACTCCAAGACCAAGAACCCAGGGGAGGGGCAGAAAGTCTATAAGGAGACTTTCCAGCTCCTGCAGGGAGCTGGGGGTTCAGGCCTGCCTGGGGAGGGGTGTGTGGGGAGCCTGGTCTCTGAGCGTTAGGCTTCTGGTGGGAGCCTAAGGTCATGACCTCTGGACCTCTGCTCCCTTTCTCCCTTCTGCTCCCTTCAGCGCTGCTGACCACCCCTGGCCACCCAGGGCTTCATTCCTGCTGAAGCAGCCTGCGGCAAAGGGGTGCTGGTGGTGTCCACTTCCATCCAGGGGGGCAGACCCTGCCCCTTGTTGGGGTCCGTGCTCCTTCCCTGCACCCAACACAAGGGGGCACAGCCCTGGCTGACAAGTCTGACCACCGAGAGCCGCGTTTGCACAGCACTTCACAGTGTACACAGCACTCTCCTCCTGCGCCCTCCTCAAACTCACACCAGCCCTGCAAGGTCCTCAGAGGTCACCCTGAGTTCAGAACATTGAAGAGTGGGGAGCTGGGACTGTGCTCAGATGGTCAGCCACGGGCTTGCGGGGGGGCTTGGGGTGGCCATGGCAGAATCCAGGTCTGGGTCCTGGGATGGGGTAGGGGTGCTGTGGCCAGGGTGACCTTGGCAGCCCAGAGGTTGGTCCCGTTACACCTGGCTGCTGGCACTGCCCGGGTTCCTGCCGCCCTGGGAGCAGGAGAGTTGGGGCTTGGCCAGCTCAAGGTTGGAGCCATAAATCATCCCTGGGTGACCTGTGCTGTCTCTTGTGCTAGGAGCACCCCCATGGCTGCTTGGCTTGAAGACCAGCTCAGGCATCCTGAGCAAGGGCCCCAGCGCCGTCAGCACCTCCCCATGACCTCACGGAATCCCCTGGTGAGCAGGAACTCAGCAAGTGTTTGCTGCGTGACAGTGACTGCTGTGAGTCTCGCGGGGCCCCTCCTGTCCTTACACTCCCACCCCACTCTTTCCAAGATAAAGCACAAGCTCCCCAGGTTTGTCCCAGGTCCTGCACACCTGGCAGGGCAGAAAGCCACATTCTCTTCCACCCTAGCTCCTGCCCCCTTAACTCCCAAGACGTCCTCACCTCCGAACCCCAGACTCTCACATCACAGTCCCTGGGGACAAGCTGCAATGAGCTGGGCTGGCCCAGCCTGCTCCCCCAAAGCCCCATCACCCAGCTCGGGAGCCCCCCCGCTGGCTCACAGCACACCTCGCCGCTGCCCTGGTCAGCGGTCACGAAGCGCGGGTCAGCAGGCGCCCGCGGGGCCGGCCCTGCCCCTGCTGGGTAAGCCACAGCGGGGCAAGCGGCGGAGCTGGTTCGCTTTTGGTTTCTGGCACCTGGCGGGTTGGGGCTTCCCATAAATATGCCTTGAACTGCACGGCCACTGGATGTGGCCCAGCTAGCCACAGCACCCGGCTCCGTGGGATATCACCCAGCTACTACAAGCACAGAGGAAGCTGATGTTTCGATATCTAAGTTCAGCACACTAAAGAGCACGCCCCTCCGAGGCATGGAGCCTGCCCCGTGCCAGCCTTGTGCTTGGCATGGACAGGCGGGGAGCGGAAGGGGGTCTCTCCTTCGAGGGAGTCTGTCTTAGAGAGGAGGACGCGCCGTGGTCCCGCAGAGTCACACCAAGAGCCACAAGGGAGGATGACGGAGCCCAGAGCCCCCAGGCCCGTGTGGGCCTGGGGTGGTGGAGTGGAAGCCACAGCTTGGTACAAATTATAGCCGTCAGGGCGAGGACAGGCCTGGAGGGGAGCGAGGGACACAGGCTGTTGATGCCACCGAGCAGCGGCATTGTGGGTGATTTTTCTTTCCTTTATTGTTGGTTATAATGCTGTTTGGGCAATAAATAAAAATTGGGAGAAAAAAATGGCTGTTTGGTGAATTGAGTGGAAAGTGGGAGAAGGAATAAGGGGACTGAGGGGAAGTAGGGAGGGAGAGGTGAGTAGGGGGAGGCAAAGATGGGGTGCTCCTCCCGAGGACAGAGGTGCAGCCTCGGCCAGGATGTAGTCAGCTCCTGGACAGGGCAGGAGGGACGGTCAGAGAGCACAGGAGGACGGCAGAGGGGGGCTGTACCCCTTTTAGGCCACTTTTCCCTAAGGAAGGGACCCCAGAGCAGACTGACACAACCTATAGCCGGGGTGGGAGGCTTGCGTGGATCTGGGGGTAGTGGGTCCCAACCAGATTGTGGGGGTGGTCTAGGTATGAGCCTGCTGTCTAGGTATGAGTAAGCCAGGATGGGGGGGACCTTCCAGGTGGAGTTAGGGACTCTCAGAGCAGCCCCTCAGGAGAAAGAGGGGTAACCGGCGAGAGGTCAGTGTGTGTATGGGGGTGACTGACCTGGTGACCAGGTCCAGGATGAGGCTGGATACACGTCGAGAGCCCATAGAATCCCAGAGAAAGTCAAGGGTTAGGAGGAAGGAGGAGGGGCATCGATCTAGCCACCCCCACCCCTCCAGACGCCCCCTCAGAAGAACAGACATTTCCTGAGCCCCTAACTGGCCCAGGTGTGACGCCCACCCGTGGCTGGCCACTACTAATGTTCCCATTCCACAGCCGAGGACACTGAGGCTCCTAGAGGTTAAAACACTTGCTCAAGGTCAGTCAGTGCCTGAGGGGAGAGGCGGGACTGATCGACCTCAGGCAGCTAGGTGGGGCACCCTCTGGGGAGGGCCAGGTGTTGAGAGCCAGAGGTCTGAGTGGGTAAGAGGCGGTGCCAGGAGGGAGGAAGGGGCTACCTTGGCACAGCAGTTGCTATCTGTGGGTGACTGTGAATGAACAGAGGATGGATGGATGAATGAATGAATATATGGATGGCTGGGTGGCTGGATGGGAGGATGATGGATGAATGAATAGGGTATGAGAGGCGGCGGCGTGTGAAAACGAGCCCCCTCTCTCCGCCCCCCGCGCTGGAGGCCGGCTTTGGGCACCTCCCTTCTCGCCTGGGGTGGGGGCGGGCTCCCCAACATCCTCCCCCCTCCCAGCCATTTTAGCGGAGCGCAGGGGGAGGAGGACGTGGAGACCGTTTCTCCTCGACTGGGCCCGAGTCCCCGCGCGGCGGCGCAGCCTCCCGCGCCGGGTCCCGCGGGC
>NW_004567116.1:2916267-2927711 GCF_000260355.1 Condylura cristata | reverse complement strand
CCCCCTCTATTGGCCAAGCAAGAAAGCAGGACTAGAGCCACAGAAGACAGCACTGAGGACTGGGAGGGTGCCCCCCCCCCCCCAGTAAGCCGGCGCTCCACCTCTCCTCGCGGGAACTGGAGGCCCAGGGGAAGGCTGGGGAGGGCTGTTGCCCAGCTGCAGGGAGCCCCAGCGGATCAGAGCTCTCTCCGAGGAGAAAGTTATGGAGCAGCAATTTCTGGGAGCTGCCCCAGGCGTCCTGGTGGCCCCCAGAGCGAGGCGGCTCTCTGGGGTGTGTGGTTTTAAAGGGATACAGCCCAGCTGGGTGTGCCCAGCCCCTGGGTCCCAAGCAGTGCCCTGATGTGAACTAAAGCCTATTCTGGGGATGGAGGTGGGGGAGCCGTGTCCAGCCCTGCCCCACCCTGACCCCTGACCCCTGGGGAGGACAGAGATCTACTTTCTACTTCTCTCGCTGGTGGCTTTGGGAGCTGGGAGGAGGCTGCCATTCTGTGGGTACCCCCAGGACGCAGGAGGCCACGCTGGGGGCTGGCCTTGGGGAAGTTACCTGCTCAGGAGCCCGCTGAGAGTGACAGCCAACTGCCTCTCTTCCTGCCACCCCCGGGAGAGGCCGAGGTCAGCTGTCAGCTGGTCCCTCCCAGGGGCCACTCAGGGCTCCCTCAGAGGTTTAAATGGAAATGCCCTGAGCCAAGGGCCATGGCCTGAGGGCCGCTGCCCAGCTGGGCAGGAGAACCAAGGGGCTGGTCGCGAGGGGGTGCAGACAGGGTCTCTGAGTGTGGGGCTATGGTGCGTGAGCCCTGGGCTCCCGCTGTCACACAAGCCACCCCAGCATCGAGCTCACTCCGGGCTGGGTGTCCCCACAAGCTGCAGCCTGCGGCGGCTTCCCTTAGGCCAGCCAGGTGCCGTTGCGACACCTCGGAGGGTCCTTCTGCCTCTCTGAGCCTCAGTTTCCCTTTTTGGTGAGACGGGGTTGCCTCTACCCAACTCCTGAGGTTTGGTTGGGGGGTGATGGGACTTCCTTGTGAAATAGGGTAAGGTAGACAGCTGTTTTGCTTCTGAGCTGCGGGGACCTGACGACTGGGGACACCCACAAAGACCTTGGAGGGCTGGGGGGGGCAGATCCCTCCAGCCTGGGGGCTGCTGGCAGTCTTCAACTTGACTTTGACCTCAATATGGGGCCCTCCCTCGCATCCTGGCAAGCCTCCTCTGAGGCCTGGCACCCAAGCCCCTGGGAGAACTACCTGCTGTTTCCAAGGAGGCGGGGGAGGGGGCCATCACCTGGGCCCATCTCTGCCAGGGCCTATGGGGCGGGGTCAGCCATACCCAGCAGCCAGGCGAGTGGCCAAGTGGCTGCAGCCCACAGGTGACCCAGGCCTTCGCCTCTGGGGACACCACTTCCTTGCCTGCAGGGGATACAGCAAGGCCCCCCCCCCCCCGGGGAAACAGGGAAGTCTAGCACACAAGAGCTGGGCAGGATTCTCTGTTGGCTTGGGGAGGTGGACCTGCTCCTTTCATGTCGAGGGGCATGTGGGCTGGACCCGGCGGCTGCCCTGGTACAGGGGAGGACGAGATTCCGGGGCCCCACTGTGGGGTGGAGGCAGCAGGCAGTGGGGGATGGTAGCCAGGCTGCCTGGGAGTCTGGCCCATCTCAGAGATGGGGGTGTCTGGAGCGTCGTCACCCCTCTGAGCGTCCTTCTGGGACACTGGGATGCTGTCCCCAGGGCCTAGGGACATGTGGCTTCCGGGAGGGCTCTGGGCCTGGCCCTGGACCACAGGCAAAGCGACTGGATCTCACTGGCCTTCTACATCCTCATCTGAAAAGCGGGGTAACAGCGGCACCCACCTCAGGGGTCCCCACTATGAGACAAGGCACCTGAAGCTTCTAGCAGTTTACGCCTAGCAATAGAGGCCTCTGGGGTCCCCGCCCTGCTTTGCACTGGGCTAAGGGCTTTCAGCTTCTTTCCAGCCTTGGGGGAGCAGAAAGGACTGTCTGGGACCCCACTCTGGCTACCCAAGCCTGTTCCTGTTGGGGTCTCGCCCGCTTGCTGGCCGGGGGCTTAGCTCCAGTGCCCTGACCCTAGTGACAGCAGGAACATCCAGGAGCAAGGTGAGGCTCTCGCCAGCCCGGGGATGGGGCGCGGGGCATCTGAGTGAGTGGGCAAGGGCAGGTGTGAGGGGTGCGGCCGAGGCCAAGCCCTGGATGCCTGGGGGCTGCCTCAGAGTACCCCATCAGGAGGGGAAGCTTGGGCTCTGGAAGGGCGGGGCTGGCCCAGGCCTGCTAGGTGACCCTGGTGCACAGCCTCAGAGCGCCCTGGGGGCCCCTTCCCCAAGGCTCTGGCTTGTGCCAGGACCTGAGGCGCCTGTTGCCCTGAGGAGCTGGGGGGAGCAGACAGGTGGCTGGAGGAGACAGAAAAAGGGGTGTGCGACCCAGAGCACACCGCTGTGCCGCCTCAGCCTGCAGCCACCTGGTGTTCCCAGCAGCAGCTGCAGCCCTGAGCCTGCACCCAGGGGAGCCGTGTTTGTGCAGGCGTACCTGCCCGGGCGGCAGGTGGGGCCTGCTCGCCGCCCAGCGGCCCCCGGAGCCCGCGGCCGCGGGTCAGGCTCTGCGATGGTGTCAGGACACGGGGCCTCCGCCGGCCCGAGCGCTGCCTGCTGGGCTCACCCAGCCCCGCGTTCTGCCCCTTCCATGGGGTGCTTGCCCCGTGGGGACTAGGGGAGCTAGGCGGTGACACAGGTGGGGCGCCGCGGTGACTGGGGGGGCTGGCGCTCGGGCGGCCTACCCAGCGGCCCTGCCCTGCCTCGCCTTCCTCGGCCTTCCCTCTCTCTCTGCCTGTCCTTTGATCATTCGCGTGCTCGCTCGCTCATGGGCGAGGCCTGAGCCTGAGGTGGTGCTGGGCTCTGCTGGGCTCTGGGGGTGGAAGGGGGAACCAATACCCCGAAATCTTGCTCTCCAGTTGGGTGTGGCGGTGGACACACCAGATGCGCCCTCCAGTGGACAGGGCCTGTCTCCCCTGTGCCTCGCAGGCCGGGCCCCTCCCTCTTTCGGCTGCAGCCTCTATGGGCCTCCGGCCTCCTTCTGGGGCTTCCTGAGCCGGCCCAGGGACCCCTGTTCCTGAGAGCTGCCCATCCGCCCTCCTGGGCAGGTGACCCAGCACTGACCGGGGCGGGCGGGTGGGGGACACTGGGCTTGTTTGTGAAGGGAGCAGTGGTGGGGTGTAGACTGGGGGCTGCTCTGAATGTCCCCCCACGTGGGAGAAGGGCACAGGCAGAGGGGCCTGGGGGAGGAGGCGTGGAGGCTGGTCTGGAGCTCACCGACCACTAGGGGACACTGCCTCCCAGCAGTGCAGGACCCAGGCATCCGGTGGCCGGGCTGCTTGGGGCTGGCTGGCAGGGAGGCCTCGCTGGCTGTTTCGCTGGCTTTGTACTTAATTAAAATGGGGAGATTAAAGCTGGGGTCTCGAGCGCTCGCCCCGCCGCTCTATCTCTGCTGCTCCCCAGAAGGGCTCTGTGGCAGCATTTTTCTGCTCCCTTTGCCCTCCTTCTGCCTGAATTAATCGTTGGCACCAGATTACAACAGATTTAGCAAACTGTAAAAAAAAGAGAGAGAGAGAGAAAGCGAGAGAAGTGGGACTGACTCGGAGAGGAGACTGTGTTTATCTCTACAAGCAAATGGCTCTTGTGAGCACCCCGGCCCTGCCCACCGCCTCGGGGTGCCTGGGGTGGTGTCCTCAAATGCGGTGGGCCTGGCAGGGTAGGCTGCCCCTGGGGCGCCTGTGGAGTCGGCCTCCAGAGCAGAGGGGAGGAGAGCCCAGCCTTCGGGGGGCCCCGGGGAGTCAAGGCTGCCCTTGTGGGAGTGGGGGCCACCTGGCTGGACTGAGCAGGAGGGGCCTGGGCATAGGGGTCAGAGGTAGGGGCCGCCGAGGGCAGGGATGTCTTATCCACAGTGCCCCCCGGGCCCTGGTGGGGGGCCTGGCGTGTCCTAGGGCTCCAGGCTGAATGAAGGGGCGTATGAATGATGAACCACCACCCTGGGGGCCGGCGCGGGCAGCCTTAGAGGAGCCAGCCTGCTAGCTGGACTCTCGGGTGAAATGACTGGACGGCGTCAAGAGACACAGACCCAGGTTCCCCACAACCCTGCCTGGAAGTCGCCTGCTCGGTGACCCGGATTTGAAACGGGTTCCTCTAGGGGCAGGTCCGGGGGCCCCGCCGGCCGCAGGCCACGGGCCCTCGGACCTTGCTGTGGTCCTGAGATTGCCTGTCCAGTTACAGCACAGGGTGGCACAGTGGGCCCAGGGCCAGCAGCTCCTGGACTGGGAGGCCCCCTGCGAGAAGCCCCCCAGGCCTGGGACTGGCCACAGCCCGTCCCCTTGCGGCCAGGCCCGGCCCCAGGACCAGGTCGGCACAGGCGGGAGTGAGCGGTGCTTACACCTCCCGCCCGCCCTCTAGTACCACAGCCTCACACGCAACCTGCCGCCTCTGGTGGCACGGCACAGACCCCTCCCCCACCCCCCCAGGACACCGGTACAAGGGAGTGGACAGGTCAGGCTCCAAACCCACCACACACACTGCCCTTCCCATCCTGGCCCCCCACCCTGACAGCGGCCCTTTGTGGCTGGGCCCTTTTCCTGGCCCCTCTGGGGAGGGGGGCAAAGGAATGAGAAGCCTGAGGGAAAAGCCCCTTCACAGCCCTGCTCCAAGCCAGGCCTGCACGCCAGCCCTGCGCGGAGCTCTGACCCCAGGGAGAACCGCAGAGGGGGCTGTGGGGGGCTGGCCCGTGTGGTAACGGGCAGAGGTCACTGCCTGCAGACTGCGCCCCTCCAACCCCCCCGCCGGGAAGACGGGCCACACACGCTCCCCTCAGCCCCGTTCACAGGAGGACGCTCTTTGCCTCACGTTCCCCACAGTACTGGTCAAGGGGTTGGACCACAGGTCTGGGCGCCTCAGCCCAGAGCGCCCCGCGGCTTGGGCCCCGGCTCCTAGGGGAGCAGTTTGCCCCGTGGGCCCTGCCTGGTGTTCACCCGGCCCCCCCGAAGCTGGGGAGGCCCGGGCAGGGCACAGACATGGCTGTCAGGCCACGCTGGAGTGAGGATTCTCCTCCAGGTAGTCGGCTCCTGAGCGAGGCAGGGGAGCCTGCACCCCACCGAGCAGCTGGGTGCCCCAGGCCCCCCCCCGGGCCTCCTCACTGCCAGATGCGGTGGCTGTGGGCCCGTGACGTGTCCGCGGAAAGGCCTCGCGGGGCCAGGAGCAGAGCTGGTGCGGCGCCTGCCTGGGCCCAGCCCTCAGGCTGACAGACCTGGCTGAGCGCCTCACGGTCCCCGAGAGCCTCCCCAGCCCCGCCGCAGTGGAGAGACGGGAGGGGAGAGGACCCAGGCCACAGGGTTGTGATAAGGTGCAGGCTGGAGTGTGGGCGACTTGGGGAGCTTGGAGAGGGCTGAGGCTCTGGGGGCTCCAGGAAGCACAAAGGGTTTGGGGTGGCAGGAGCCAGATTGTCTGGGGTCAGGCTGTGGGACGAGAGGGCAAGCGAGGGGCCTGTGTGGGCCCCGGGGCGGACCCTGGCTGTTTACTGACCGCCTTGTGTGCCAGGACTGGGGCCAGCGGGGAGCCAGCGAGCCAGGCCCTACCGTGCCGTGGCAGAGGCCGCCACAGCTGCCGTGATTGAGTGCTTGCTGTATACACTGCGTGTCACAGGGCCGTGCTAAGCCTCTGAGGCTGCACAACAGACCATTGTACAGATGGAGAAACTGAGGCTCAGATGGACAAGGTGATCGGGCCATGGTCACATGGCCAGGACGCAACACAAGACCACATGGGGAGCCCAGGAGACGGCAGAGCAGCTGACAGAGTGCCCCTTGGGGTAACTAGCCGATCCCCCCAACGACACTCTCGGCACAGCTAGGGGGCAGTGACTTGCTGGAGGATGAGGACCAGGATGGCGGGTCCTTTGCACACACTCTTGATGACGGGGAGCTGAGGGCAGCCCCGGGCGGGGGTTGGGAGGGTGTAACCTGCGTCTCGGCCCTCCAGCTGGGCTCCCTCTCAGGCCTCCCCGACGGACGTGGCCTCCGGGCTCGGGCCTGCCCAGTCTCGCTGCTCTCAGCCTCCCTCCTCAGAGGGCCTCCCCACCACCGCTGGGCTGCCCAGCCTCCCCCAAGCCTGTCGTGCGCGTGCTGGCCGGCTAATGCGGAGACGACCACGTCACCCAGCACGCGTGGCAGGTCAGGAGGGGCCCAGCCAGGTGCCAGCTGCGCCCTGCAGGGCGAGCCCAGGCTGCCGGCTGAGGCTGGTGGCGTCCAGCCGGCGGCTCCTCCAGCCGGAGGCTGGCCTGGCGCTGGCCCGGCTGCCCATGCCGCCCGGAGAGGCTGGGCAGCAGCGCCGGGCCCAGGAGGGCGCGAGGGCCTGGGCCACAGAGCCAGCTCCATTAGGGCCCGGGCGCGAGTGGCTGCAGCGCCTGGAATCCTATTAAAAGCTTTTTCATTGTTCCCTGCGAGGTGCTCCGCTCCGCCGGGACCTGGGCATGTTGATAATTTATTTGTGGAAGGGAAAGGGGGTGAAGAGGAAATGTCATTATTTACTCAGCCGCTTCTGCAGCCTGGCCATGCAGGAGCAGCTGAGGGGGGCACATCACCCTCCCCCATCAGGAGGTGGGGGTGCAGCAGGGGTGTGGCCAGGGTGGCTGGGGGAGAAGGCGGCGTCCTGGGGCCTCTGCTGGGAGAGGCCCTCAGTGTGGTCAGGTCTGGCACTCCAGGCCTGGCCCTAGGTTTTATATATACCTGGAGGGGCTGCTGGGGTCTCCCTTAGCCCAGTGTTGGGGATGTACTGTGTGGGGGGGGCAGCCTATGCCTCATGCTCTGAGGGGAGGGGCAACCTCCCTCACCTGGTCCGAGGGAGGCACAATGGGATCTCTGGGGTGAGAGTGGGGAGCCAGTTATGGGGGTGACTGAGGGACCCTGTATCTGCCAAATGTGTGGCTCTGCAAGTCCCTGCACCCCCAGATGCCAGGGAACAAGAGAGGCCTCCACAGAACAATCCACAGGGAGGGTGCACCCAGCCCGCCCACACTGGAGTCCTGCTCAAGTGCTCCCGGGGGCCTCACGCCACTCACCGCCCCTCTGCCTGTGGAACGCTGTTATCAGTTTGATACATGGGGAAACTGAGGCACAGAGCCTCGCAGTCACAGCTTTTAGGTGGCAGGGCAGGGCAGGACCTGACTGTGGCATCTCTTCCCGTGGGGGCCGCCCCTGGGCTCTTCCCAGGTAGGGAAGGCCTGGCAGAGGGAGCAGGGCTCCCTCTTATAGACACCTCCAAGTGTGGAACTTACGGTCACAGAAGCACTGGGGCTGTCACCATGTGGTGCTCACCATTGCGGGTGATGCCGCCTCCTGCGTGAAGCCCTCCCTGACTGACCAGGGGGACCAGCCCCTCCTGTTTCCCATTCCTCTGCCCCTGCCCACCTCCAACCACCTTTATTTCTCCTGCTCTTGCTGTCCAGGCCCCAGCAAGGTGCAGCCTGGCCCAGGAGCTGAACCTGGGATTCACTGATTCATCCAAGCTCCAAACCCCCCCCAACAGCAGCCTGGGGGTCGGACCCCATTTCAAGAGAAACCAGGGCCTAGCTGGGGGTGAAGCCGGGCCCATGGAGGCAGAGACAAAGCGGCGACCAGGCTGGTGTTCTCTGAACCCAGTGGGCATCAAATGCGGGTCTCACTCGAGTCTCAGATTCTCTTTCTCACGGTTGCCCAGGGAGGGAGCTACGTGGAGGCTCCACTTTGTAGACGAGGAAACTGAGGCTAAGAGCGCCAGGGGGGTGGGGGGCAGGCGCGGCCCTGCGGACTCCCAGAGAGCCCTGGGGCGCAGGCAGGGCCGGCCCGGAGGTGTGGCCCCGGGCAGGGAAGCTGGCCGCCTGGGCCCCGCAGGCTCAGGCCTGCAGCCTGCCGGGCGGGCGAGGCCGGCAGCGGGTGCCCGGGAGCAGGGTGGTGTGGGCCCTGCCCCCACGCAGCTGCCCGCCCGGCCTGGTGGCCTCACAGACAGACGGGGCTTGTGAGAGCTGGGGGCCTCCGAGGAGAACTGGGCTCCCGCCGGCAGCCCCTCAAAGGCCTCATTGTGGCAGCAGGGCTCCCCCTGGGCAGCTGCCCCTCCGGAGGCGCACAGAGCCCAGCTTCTGTGCCAGTGCTGCCCCTGGCCTGACCTGGGTCAGCAGGACAGAGGCGCTTGTCTGCGGTCGTCTGGGGGCGCCCTGGACCGCCACTGGCCGGGCGGTGGTCAGTGTGGCCAGGAACACCTCTGACCGTGGCCCCAGCCTGGCCCCAGGCTGACCAGGACTTGGGAGGGGCGTGGAAGCTGGAGGGTTAAACACAACACGGGCTGCTGCCATTCTGGAACTTTCCCTGTGTCCGCCATGGGCATTTGTGTGCATTCTCTCACTGGTTCCTAGCCCGCTGGGCTGTGGGTGATGGGGCCCATTTTAGAGACGAGAAAATGGTGGCTTGTGGGGTCACTTGCCCCACACCCCAGAGCGCTAAGGGGTGCACTTGGCCCCACTCAATGTCCACTGCTGAGCCCTGAGTGGCCACTACGACACGCACTCGGCTCCCAAGGAGCCCCACCCCCTCGTGGGACCCCCTCTGTGAGGGAGGCCCTATCACCCCAATTCAGAGTCAAGGGGACTGATGACCAGAGAGACGACAGGGCAGGATGCAGCGGCTTCCTCACCAGTCCTAGGCCTTTCTCTGACTCTGCAGGGCAGGAGAGATGGCTGCCTCCCCCCTGGGGTTCTCCCACCCTCCTCTCCCCTCCCTTCCCCCTCCCTGGCCCCCTGTAGGACTCTGTCCTGAGTCAGGGCAGGTGCCTGCTGAGGGAGGAAGGTGCCCTCTGGGTGGCCTGTGCAAGCTCCAGCTCCGTGACCACAGCCAGCCACTGGCAGCAGGTGCTGCTGCCGAGTCTGCCTCTCGGCCTGCACGGGATCAGTTTCCCCATCTGCGAAATGGCCCCGAGCCCGTGCAGCGCCTTCCCGGAGGACTGACGGGTGGATCCTGTCTGCAGACCCTCCTGTTGCCGGGGTTGGGCCGTGCCGGCTGCTCCCCCGTCTTCCCCATCACTGCCCTTGAAAGTGGGCCTGGAGCGCAGCCCCACAGCCTGGGGAGGAGGCCAGGCCTGCCTCGGTGCCTCGTGGCCAGGACTGCTCTCGGCCTGCCCAGGGCTGGATGCCGGATTATGAATAATTAACGCTATTAATATTCATATGAGCAGCCTGGTGAGATGATGAGGGTGATCATCTGCTCCTCCTTGGTCTCTCTCCTGGGGACAGGAAAGCAGGCCTTTGGACCTCCTGGCCAGGATGCAGGTGCTCCTGCAGGGATGCCAGGTGCCGGGCTCCCCTGCCCTCCTCGACCCTGGCAGCGCCCTCCTAGACTGGACCCAGCCTGGCTGGTTGCCCCGTTTCCCGCAGGAGGGGCCCGCGACAGAGCTGAGCAGCCCCCACAGACGCACAGTGGCCACGGAGGGGGCTGGACGCTGAGTCCCGTGCCCTCCCTACTGGCCTTCTGGAAATGCGTGGCTGCCGAGGGCAGCGGGCCGGGCCAGGGCCAGACTCAGCGCGCCCAGCCCACTGCCAGGGCTCAGGCCCTGCCCTGCCTTCCTGACCACGCAACTCCCATGGGTCCGTGTCACCTGCCAGTAGAGCGAGCTCCTGGACTCGGCACCCCGGCATTTGCCGGGGTGCGTGGGCCAGGCTGTGTGCTGAGGGGACCGGAGCACCCCGAGAGCCGAGGCTGCGCCAGCCTGCTGTCAGCACCGGGGCTCCGAGCCTCCGCCAGCTCCTGCCCAAGGCCCAGGCCTTCCTGTTGGGCCGGCCTGGCGCCTCGCCCACTCCCCGGCCCCTCTGGCTCAGCCTTGGTGATGTCCCCCCCACACACTCAGGGGCTCAGGCCCAGGGCTCCCACCCACCTGGGGCAGGTGCAGCCCCAGAGGCCTGAGTTCGAGGGTCTGTTGCCATGCCCGTAGTCATCTCTCTAGGCCTGGGTTCCTCATCTGGACTTGGGTCACTCTGGGCAGCAGCCGTGCCCACGGGGTGCCCCATGCAGGGAGGGGAGGGGCTGGCCCCCGGGTGAAGCAGCTCTGGCAGACTGCCTTGACAGCCCTCGGGTGCGCAAGGGGGAGGCGGGAGGTTTCTCGGGCCTGGGGGCCAGCAGGGGGCTGCAGTAGGGCCGGGACTGTGGCTGCCTGGCCCCCCCCATGCCCGGGACAGCCAGCGCGGCCCCGCCTCCGGCCGGCATGACAGGGGCGCATCAGGGGCGCATCGTTACAGGGCGGGGGCACCCTCTCCAGAACGCGCTTGGCTCCCGGGTGGGCGGCAGAGCTGTCGCCGCTCAGGCTAACAGCTGCTTGCGCGGAGACTAAATCTGTCCGGGCGTGACAGCCGCCGCTGCAGTTTCCGAGTGGGAGAGGACTCGGCGCTGCGGCGGGGGGCTGCAGGCGCCCCGGGGCGCCACCCGGCCGGGGCCGGTCCATCCGGTGGCCTGGGCTGGGCATCCGCTGCCTTTGTCCACCCTAAATGGACGGACAGAGCTTCCAGGGCCTTCACTTCCACCCAAGGACACTAGGGCCTAAGTGGACTTCTTGGGATCGTCCCTCCAGGGAGAAAGTGCCCACAGGGCCGGGGTGGCCTGGACAAGTCACACCAGGGGTGCTCCAGACCTTGAGGGGTGGCAGGAAGCTCAGGAGCTGTTGTCTGGCCTTCCAAGGATGCAGCTGGTCTCTGGCTGTGGGACTCCTAGCTCTTCAGAGGCCACAGGGTGGGCTCAGGATAGCACAGCGGCCGCCACTCCTGACCCGCAGCCCGGGCGGGGGGCACAGCCGCCCAGCCTCTAGAGGGGGCGCTGGGAGTCAGACCTGCTTCTCTGGAACCCCATTTCTGGAGCATGGACCGAAGTGGCCCAGAGGCTCCTTGCCAGCCAGTGTGGCGTTCTTGTAGAGCGCCGCTCCTTGGAGGACGGTGTCTGTGGTCAGGGCAGCCTCCCTCCGGGGCCAGCTCTGCTCACTGGCCTGTTGTTGATTGGCAGCAGCCGGGCTGTGCTCCGTCTAATGACAGCAGCTTACATTCTGGGCTTTTAGCGGCAGCCAAGCGGTGCATGTGGGTGGGGGACTTCCGACTCTCCTGCGCCGCTGCTGACTGGCTGAGGGTCGGGGGCAGGGGAGAGGGCAGAGCCCTGGATGTAGAGGCGCCGGGGTGGGGGTGGGGGGAGGGGCCAGTGTGCGCCAGAAGCCCAGGGCTGGGGGCCCGAGCTCCAGGATGGGCATGTTTGGGGGCAGGGAGGCGCCCTGATTCAGCCCGGTATTGTTCAGCATAGCCCTATACTTCGCGAGGAGGTAGTCTGCTGGCTTCCAGGTTACCCTTTTAATTAAGCCAATTAATTAGTGCCTTTAATGAAGCAGATTAACCAGGCTGGGCC
>NW_004567116.1:2903492-2916007 GCF_000260355.1 Condylura cristata | reverse complement strand
AGCAGGGCTGGCCTGAGGCTGCAGGACACCTTTGGCCTCAGAGGCCTCAGCACAGAGAGCCACGGCTGGAGCCGGCTGGGGGTGGGGGGGCTAGTACCAGCCCTGGGTCCCCTCAGCAAGTGGTGGAGGGGGCTGGGGGAGAAAAATCCCCTCCCCCTTCTGCCCTCCCTCTGCGGCCGTCCGCTGACAGAGACAGAGCAGGCAGTCCTTGGCTCTGCAAAGCCCTTGGCTCTAGGACCCCGATGAGGGAAGTCGAGGAGAGGGACTTAGCCGGGGTAAGGGGGCTGCGGGGGGCTGCCCTCCAGCGCCAGGGCCGCGGGCCCCATCCTTGCCCAGCACTTCCCACGTGCTGAGAGCCCCACCCAGGGGTGCCACTGACTCCGCGGGTGGCCAGAGGTGCCCCCATCTCAGGGGAGCGGAGCAGGAGCTAGTGGGAGCCAGGGGGATAAACCAGCCCAGAGAGGAGCCACAGGAAGCGGCCCCCACCTCGGAGATGGGCCCCCACAGGCGTGCTGGGAGGGGGTGAGACAGGCCTGGGGGGGCCAGGGCAGGCGGGGGGGACAGGCTCAGCCCTGACAGCAGAGATTGAGGTACAACAGGACGGCCGGTGGGTGACTGGTGTGGCTCCCAGGCCGGCTGATCTGGGACACGCTGCCTGCACCAAGGCTCAGAGCCGCACGGCGCCTGGGCTCCGGCAAGCACCCTGGGGCCCTCCTCGATGCAGGCTGGCTGCTGCCAGTGGCCCTCCGGGCTACACTGCAGGGCAAGCTGCGGATCCTTCCTGGGCCTCAGTTTCCTCGTCTTTCAAATGGGCCAGTGCTGCCCAAAGCCTCCAGCCTCGCCGCCAAACCTCCTTGCTCCTGGCATCTGCCCTCCCCAACCTGCCCCTGCCCGCCTGGTCCTCCCTCGGACTGGCTTTTCAGAACAGTCCAGTGTCTCGTGCTATGAACAACTCCCAGCCACCCTCACCGCCTGCCATTTCTCCACCTGCTCTGCTCCAGCTCCCTCTACCTTTTCTGTGTGCACATCACCTCCTCCAGGAAGCCTTCCCTGCTCCTCCCAACGCAGTCCAGAGTTGACCCTCACCACACGGCCCCTAGAACAGCATTAAGACCTGGTCTTCCCCAGATCCACGGTGCCCAGCACAGGGCCTGGCACGGAGCCCGGCCTGTACCAAAGTGGGGGGAGGAACAGCCAGTAGCTTTGTCTCTAATTTACCTTGAGACACGGGGTAGGAGGGAGACAGGAACCAGGAGCAGACTCCGCATCACACTCAGACACCTCTTTAAATGCCAGCTTGCGGCAGCGGCTCCCGGGAGTGTGGCGGGAATGTGGGGGCCCTTCATTAGCAGACACCACAGGGGCCCAGCGCTTCACAAGGCGGGTGCACTGCGGGGCTGGGGTGGGAGTGGGCAGCTCTGCCTGCCTCCCTCCCACGTGGCTTCTTCCCCTGCTCAGGGCCCCGAGGAGCGGGGGTGCGGCTCACCTGTGTCTCACCTTCCAGTCCCACCCGACATTCTCCATCGACGCACGACTCCTGCCCACTGCCTGCCCCCCGCCACCTGCCTCCCGCCACTAGGTCTATGGAGACAGGAACCTCCTCTTTTTCCTGCTCCCTGCGCCGGGCACCTTGGGCTGGCCATAATGCTGTGGAGGATGGCTGAGGGGCAGGAGACAGAAGTTGGGGTCCTACTGCTGGTACTGCCTCAGTTTCTCCCTCTGTACTTGGGGCACCGTGGGGCTCCGCCTCTCCCCGGCTGTTGGGACTGCTGGTGGGAGCCAGGGGCAGCCTGCACGCGGCCTTGGGAAGGGCCCATTGAGCGATCTGTCCTCTGGGCTTGTCCCCCACCACGGGGGCCCGTGTGGGTGGGCAGTTGGGGAGGATGCAGGGGAAAAGGAGGAAGATGAAAGGGAGCTCGGGAGTCTACTCTGAACCCCCAATATGGAGCCGGCGGGTGCTCGGTGCTCGCCCTCAGTCTTCTGGGCCCTCCGGGCTTAGCCTTGCCAGAAGAGCTGTGGCAGGGGCGCCCCGGAGAGGCCACTCCCACCCACCGCTCCCCTGCAGCCCTTCTCCCCAGGCCTGCCCCCAGCTAGGACTAGCCCAGGTCTCAGCCTGTGACGGCGGGGGGCGCCAGCCCCACCCCTACCCAGGTTGGCCTGCAGGCCTGGGTCTGGTGGTGGCCAGCAGGTTGGCTGCCATGAAGATGTGAGCCAAGTTTGGGGTAGGCGGGTCCCCCTGGGGGCTCACCCATGTGACCCACCCATTGGGGACAGTGACAATCCTGCGGTGGGGGTGTTAGGCGAGTTGGGGTCTCCATGGCTGGGGTGAACACAGCTGAAGCCAGGGGCCTGTGAGGGCCTGCTCCACCCCTGGGGGCACCATGGTCTATCTTATATAGGGTGTCTCTATGTCCCCAGGCTCACTGCCACAGGTCAACCCCTCCTTCCACCCGGCCACCCTGCCCGGGACAGAGTTTGGCCTGGCCTTCCAGCACCCCTCTCCCCAGGAAGGCTCCCCGGGCCACCCCGGCTCACGGCCAGCACTGGCAGTCTTAGCACGTCTGCACTTCCTTAGCGCTCGTGGCCCTGAGTGTCCCCTGTCCCCCCAGGCTCAGCCAGCACCTAGGGCCAGGACTTAGGGGGCTGGACTTGAGGGAAGAGTCTGCCACCCCCACGTGCCCCTGTGCTGAGCGGCAGGGCTGGGGTGGGGGCGACGCGCCCCTTCCCTGCCTGGCACGCAGTGGCCCTGTCAGGTGGCCTTAGGGCCTTGGGGGAGAGTGCCAGGCTCCGTGCCAGCTCCGAAGACAGAGAGGAGCCAGACAGCCACCCCGGCCTGCGGGAAGGTCCAGCCAGCGAGAAGCCTGCCGTGGAGCCCAGCCAGCGCTCGCAGGGCCAAGCCCGCGTCAGGGTCCCGTCAGGGCAGCCTCCAGGGGCCGCTCTCTCTGCCTGCTGCCAGGGCAGGGGTGTCTCCCGGCAGGAAGGGGGCTCTCATGTGGGTCTGTGGGCTGGCAGCCCCACCCAGTACCCCGTGGGCCACCTTGGGGGCTGTCAGGAATGGGGGCTGCAGAGTGGAGTTCCTGTGCAGAGTCCCCCTGTCTTCCTGAGGGGGCCTGCCCAGAAAAGGGGTGTCTGATGAATCCCTCATGCTAGAGTGCTAGCAGGCAGCAGCACCCCCACTTACAGAGGTGGAAACAGAGGATGAGTGCAGGGTCCAGCCCCACAGCCAGTGAGTTCTCTTTGCTCCGGGCAGAAGGGCGGCCCTGGCCCCTCGGCTGGGCCCTGCCGGGACAGCGTCCCCGCCCCGATGTGGGAGCCACAGTGTCGTCCGCTAATTATGGCTGCATTCTGCACAATCGCAGACCCATTACAGTCATATTTTCCTAATCTATGACACCCTCCCGCCGTCCCCAGCGGCACTGTGCTGCGGAGCGTTGTCCACCCACAGAGTTATTAATCTTCCTGTTTGGTGGCTGGCAGCGGGGGGGTGGGCAGCTGAGGACGACGACCTGGGCCTCGTGCCAGAGGGAGCCCCGGGGTGGGACAGGTGGGGACCACTGCCAGCGCTGCCCCCCCTCCCCGAAGGGATACTGAGGAGAGGCTGCCCGGGGCAGGGCCAGGGCCTGCGGCGGGGCAGGACTGAGGGTGGACCTGGTGGCCGGCGCCCCGGGCCTGGCTGGGGGCTCCTGTGGCTGCAAGCCGGGGGGGGGAGTATCGCAGGCCTCTCTCCGGGCAGCTGCCTGTGCCCTCTGGAGGCAACAGAGGCCCAGGCCTGGAGATGGCGTGAGGTCCCCGGGCAGGGGCGGCAGCGTAGCGGGCAGCTGCCAGGGGCAGCGGGCACGGCCCTGTAATTGGGCAGCCTGTTGCCAGATAAGGCCGATGACACTGAACAGCTTCCCGCTCCACGCGGCGGCCGCCGCCCATTTCCTGCTCCCACAGCTGGCGATGCCAATTACTCGCCTCCTGCTTTTCAGTGTGGCTCTGGGCTCGCCAGACACCCCCGTCACTGGCTGGACCTGATCCTCTCTGGGAGCTGGAGGGTGTGAGAGGGCAGAGCGGGGGCTCATGGGCGCGGCGGGAGCAGGGGGTGAGGACACAGACCCAGGCTGCCCAGGGCAGGCCTTCTCGTGCCCTCCACAGCAGGGGGCCACCGTGTGCTGAACTGACCCGTGGAGCAACTTTCCTGGCCTTGCCCCACCCTGGTGTCTGCTTCAGACCCAGCAGACCCTGGACAAGTCACTGAGCCCTTGGGACCCGCTGTGTCATCCAAAAACAGGGAGAGAGGCCATGCCCTGGAAGCAGGGTGTGAAGGACTGGGTGACAGTCCTGTGGCAGAGGGCACAGTCTAGCGTGACGCCTGGCACGGAGCCCCACTCACGCCACGGGGACAGACACCTTGTACTGGGGACACTGAGGCTCACAGATGCCAGAACAGCCCCCGGCTCCTTCCCTCTGCCTGGGCCCCCGCCCCCCGAGGACAGACCTGGGGGCTGCGCATGGAGGAGAGGTTGGCAGGCTAAGGTTGGCACTACACTTTTGCTACCTCCTGATGGGAGGCGGGAGTGCAGGGCAGAGCTGTGGCGTGAAGGGGCTGCAGGTCTGCCTCTGCTGAGGGTGAGGTCCTGCACGGGCCCAGGAGTGCAGCACAGTGGCTGTCTCGCTGCCTGTCGGGGTGGTGGGAGGAGGGCATGCCCCAAGGTGGGGGCCTGCGCAGGAAGGTCCATGCACTTACTCTGGGGCGTGCTCTTGTGTGGCAGGACATGAGGGCTGGGGGCCCCAGGCCATCCCTGCCCGCAAGGCACACCAGAAGAGGTGGCAAGGAGGCCGGGTGAGCCAGAAGACCACCTGCTGTGCTGAGCCAGGCCTGAATGGAAGGGAAACTGAGGCCCAGGCCGAGGGGGCTAGTTAAGTCAGCTACTCCCCGCCGACCCCCTCAAATCTGGGTCTGTTCCCTTTTCCAAAGTGTCTAAGAGGCCATTTGGAGGTGGGGCCAGGCGACCTTGACCTCAGCAGGCCCTCTGCTGCCTGACTGGCTCCCACTTACCACCTGACTGCGGTAAGGGAGGGGCGCAAGACCCCTGTGCGGCTGGAGGTGGCTGGGAGGGCGGTGCGCCCCAGTGGCTCAGCGGGCAGGGAAGGGCGGCCCACAGCCGACTAGGGTCCCCCTCCTTCATGGCAGGGGGGAGCAGGAGAGCAACTCCCTAAGGGGCAACTAACAGACCAATTAAGCTGCCAATAAAAAATTTAATCAAGTAATAATGCACCTTACTTTGTTTAATTAGTGTTCTGTCAAGTGAATGAATATTTAAGGCGCGGGTGGCGGTGCCAGCATCTGCCCAGCGGGCAGCGAGGCCGAGCCCACATTTCAAGCGCCTGACAGCTCCCACGCGGCACTGATCAGCCCCGCGCCCAGGAGGCGCGAGAGCGCGGGTAGGGGAACGCTCCACGCGCCGGCCTGGCCATGGCCCCTCCCGGGCCTCAGTTTCCTCATCTGTAAAACGGGACAGGAGCCCAGCCGCGCTCTGCTGTCCTACGGAAGCCTCGGGTGGGTTCTGTTTCTGCAACTTGAGGGTCCTCGGTGGCTGCGGCAGGCATTTGGGGGCTGGGAGCCCACTCGAAGCTGCCTATCCCCCTCCCACCCCGACGCCTTTGCCACCGGGCCCTGGTAGCTCTGTGCCTCCGAGGTCAGAGTTGAGGTCAGAGTTGTGTGTGCAGGGAGGTGGCCCCTGGGCATGCCCGGCCTGAGGACAGAGAGTGGGTTCCCCAGCCTGCCTGATCTGGAGCAAGGTCTGTGCGGGCAAACTTCGGGTCACTAGGCCTTTGGTTCAACAACTCGGCCCTCGTGGAAAACGCGGTACTCCTGAAGGCCAGTTTTGAGCCCTGCCAGCTCCGGCTCGCCGCCCTTTGCCCTGGCTTCCCGCGGCAGCTGGTACCCCGCAGCCCGCGCCGGCGGGTGTGGGCGTGTCCGCCCCGCCCGGGCGCGTTTGCATATTCATGACCCAGGCGGGCATGCGCACCGCGGCCCCGGGCCTGCGCGCGCTCCCTTCCCAGGCCGGCTTCCGCCGCCCCGCTTCTTCCTTTCGTCAAGGGCCAGGCGCGTCCTCCCTTCCTCCCCAACCACCTGAGAGCCTCGCGCTGGAAGGACTTTGGTAATTATTTGTTTCAGTTGAGCTGTTTTCAGTCTCGGCAAGGCTGAGTCTTGTAATGAGTATGGATTTGCCAGTAAATAAGTCCCCCGCTTCTAACCCCTGTAATAAATGCATTTGGAGTAATCTGGCGATCACGCGGTGTAATTGCTGGCTGTCAGGGCAGATGGATGCGCCGCCGCGCGCCGACTTTGCTGCGGTCCGCAGCCTTCAAGCGCTGTCCGTCCCCGCCCCCAACCGGAGGGGAGGGCCTGGGAGAGGAGTGGGTCAGGCTGGCCCCGGACCCCAGACCTGCTTCCGGAGGACTTGGGGGCCCTCCTGCACCCGAGGGCGTGCGCCTTCAAGTCACGAAGCACGAGCCCTTTCGTGGCTCTGAGATGGCCAAGGCCTTCTGCAAAATGCACGGCCCTGGGTGCCACCGACTCGCTGGGTTGGGGTGTTTATGATGGGTCCCGACTGTGCATGTTAACTCGCCTCCCTCTGGCCCCAAGTTAGGGACACTTTGGAGGAGCACACCCCACAGTGGAGTATTACGCTCCAACTTTACTTTTCAAAGGCCCAGATGAAACTCTCGGACTTGCCCTCCCCGGCCCTCACACACCTCATTTCCCACTTCACTGTCCCCTGGGCCTGGCACACAGTGGGTGCTCAGTGGTGTGAGGTGCATGGATCACGGAGCAAACATGAGTCTTGGGAGCCTCCCCGAGGGTGCCCCAAGTTGGGGGACCAGCTAGGGCTGGTTGGGCTTTTGCAGACCCCAATCCCGGGCCGTATGTCTACGGCGTCCTCTGCCCACAACTGGGCACTCTACACACTGGCGGGCACCATGCCACCTGACTTGGGCTGACAAACGCCGCAGGTTCCAGCCAGTGCAGCCGGACGCTTGCACTAAGCTCAGACTGGCGTGTCTGCATGTGAGACTCGCGGGGGTGTACTGGACACCCACGGGCGGGCCTGGCTTTAGGCACTCACAGAGTCCGGCCTTGGGTGAGACTTGACAAGTCCCTGCTGCTCCGTGACCCAGCGTGGCAAGGAGGCTGCTCTGGGAGCCATTTGTGCTAAGTGCCCTGGGTACACCTGTCCTCGACTTCTCAGGCCTGATCGAGGTCCCGATTGCCACCCTGAAACCAAGGAAGGGAGGACCAGAGGGCCTCAGTGTAGCCCCACAGCCTTACACTGCAGAGGCGGGGGGAGGGGACTGTGCAGAAGAGGCCGCCGAGGCCAGGCCTGCTCAGCCCAGTGCCCGGGAGCTGTGCTGCACCTGTGCTCTGCCTGGCCAGGGGCCGGACACCACAGTGGCAGGGGCCGGGGCTCCTGCCCACTTCTGGCCTGTGAGAGCTCTAACTGTGGGGCAGGGGGTGCCTGGCTGGTGAGGTGGGCGTGAGGGCTCCATGGCTTAGTGTGTCTCTGGGATGATGCGAGGGGAGGGAGGGCCCAGGTGGACTCCTGGGACAGCTGCCCTTTCCTCTGCGCAATGGCGAGGTGATGCCAGGCATTCCACTCACACTGACCACAGGAATAGGGGTGGAGGGCACCCAGTGGACGCCGGGGGGTGTCAGAGGCACCACGCACACATTAGCTGAGAACCACAGGTCCCCTGGCGGCAGGGGAGCCCGAGGAGCAAAGGAGGGAGAAGAGGACTTCGGCGGCGCTGAGGTACTTTTTTTGTCAGATGAACAGGAAGGGGGTGGGGAGGCGCTGGGCCTCCATCACTGGCCAGCAAACCCCACAGCATTTCCCTCCCAGCTCCCTGAAGCTAGGTGGGAATAAAACGCCTGCTGAGAGGGGGGTGGGGGTGGGGGGTGGGGAGGGCGCCTGGGACCACCTTGGCATGGCCCAGACCAGCCTCTGGCAGCCACACTCCCCCATCAGCCAGCAATCACGTTTAATAAAGGCCCCAAATTAGACAGCCCAACGCAGGCACCTTCAGTCTAACAATGCAATTAGCACAGACAAAGCCTCCCGCTCCCTCCTGGGCCCCGAGAGGGTGGCGGAGGGCGCAGGCAGCCTCCCCGAGGAGCCGCAGAGAGGTTGGAAAAGGAACGGTGATAGACGAAGAGGTGACAATGAGCCGCTCCAGCCGCTCCTCTTGTCAGGCAGCGAGCGGGAGCCTCTTTCTAGGTTACGGGCTTTGAACAGCGACACCCACACAGGCCGAGGTCTCCTCTCTGCGCCCCTCTATCGCTGCGTCTTCTGAGGACAGATGCTGGCTGGGTTTACATGAATAAAACATCAGGGAGGGGGAAAATTCCCAGCGGCAAGGCCCGGGGCTGGGGACAGAAAGGCCTAGTGCCAGCCTCCCTGCACAGCCCTGTGGGCGTCTCCCCTCTGAGGGGCTGCTCCTCCATCCACTCGCCCACTCGGGGCGGACGGGGGTGGGGACCCGGCCAGCCCACCAGGACAGGGTCTCTGCCGCCTCTTGGCCCAGAGCCTGAGGCCTGCCTGGGCTCGCTGCTGGGCCTGCAGGCTGGGGGTGGGGGCACTTCTGCCCCCGCCTGCTGGCTTCAGGGACCTGGCTTCTCCTCTTGGCTCCATGAAAACCCAGAAGTATCCTGACAGCGCGAGAACAGGGTCCAGCGTGCAGGGCCTCTGGCCAGACATTAAAGAGGCCTCTGCTTGCCACCCTGCAGGCACCACCCCAGGAAGGCTGTAGCGCCCTCGGGCACTCAGCGGCCAGGCACCTAAGCTTTATCCGCCCTGACTGGCTCACTTGTTCATTCACCCTCCATGTGCTCAGTCTTCCAGAGCCCATCCCCAAGCATCGGCGGTGTCCAGCTCCCCTGCCCTGCCCCCACTCCCTGCAGGCTAGCGGAGGCTTGGGCCAGACGCAGCAGTGATGGAGCTGAGGACACGTGCTGGGATGAAGGTCGGGCATCCAACCTGGACTTGGGGGGCCAGGGGGGCTCCCCAGAGGACAACTCGGCTGGATGTGCCCCTGGAGATGAGGTGGCAGTTTACAAGATGAAAAGGAGAGCCCCTGGCGGAGGAGAGGACACAGTCCCCCCCCAGGGCCAAGTGGGCCGTAGAAGGCGGATGAGCCCCCTCATCCTGCCTCAGGAGGGTGCCGGGAGGTGACCTGCCGCGGGCTTGCCAAGGGGCTAGTCAAGCTCCTTAGGAGACGTCTGCCTGCGAGGCGGCCTTTCAGGTCCTGCTGAGCACCTTGGCCACTTCCTCCTCCAAGTGCTCCCCGGAAGACCGGTTCACAGAGGGGCTGCTGGACTAGCCAGCCCCGGTCATGCTGCTGGAGACCAGCAGAGCCAGGGTTTGCACCTGGCGCCTGGCCCAGTGCCCACAGGACACCAGCAGCCCTGTGGCCCCAGCCCCCAGCCAGTGCCAGGCGGCTGCTGGACACCTACTGTGTGTCTCCTCCCTCCTGCTGGGCAGCCCCAGGGGGCAAGACTCCCCGCAGCCAGGGTCTGGTCCACTTGCCAGGGGCAGGGTGGCTTCCGGGGTCCATGAGGTTTGAAGGGAGGCTGGCAGTGTCCTGGTCCCCGGGGCCCTCCTGGGCGGGAGGGGTGGGCAGGGGAGGCCCGGCTGGGCACCACGCGCTGGAGTGGTGTGGTGGCGGCGTCATTAGCAGGACACTCGGCCTCCTCCCACCGCTCGTCTCCCCGGGAGAGTGGTGAGGGGAATCCATTATCGGGCAAATAGCAGCTGCTGACGTGAAAATGAAATATAGATTCAATACCTGTGCCTCTCAGCTCACAAATCATGCCCCCACCCCCACAGACAGCCTGCACAGACGCCCAGCTGAGACAACAGCGCGGGGAGGCCTCCCCCCGGCTGCCCGGTCACTCCCCTGCCGCTCGGGGCCCAGGACAGTGACCAGCTTCTGTCCCCCTGCTGCCCTGGGCGGGCATCTCCCCTGTGCCCTGGACCCGCACACACATCACACAGGGCTCCTGGAACAGGCTGGGGGCCCAGGAAGGAGCTGCCTGTCCTGTGCCCTCGGGCGGGCCCCGGGGGGCTGGGCAGGCGCAGTGCCGACTGGGGGGGGCGCTTGCTTTCCTGATTGTTGGCTGTGCACCCCCAACTCCTCCAAAATGAGCACCGGGGGGCCTGGGAGGAGCGAGCGGCCCACTGCCTGCTCCTAGCCACTTAGCCAGCCGTTTGCTCAACTTTTACGAGTGGGCTGGCGGTGAACTCACCCCCGCGACAGGGCACTCAGGGGCCCTGACAACTAATTTAATTTAAAACAGCCTTGCAATAAAAGCTCAGAACGGAAAACCGCCGAGTCTTGGGGGTTATTTAACAAATTGCCTCACAGATAAATACGTTAAAATGATTCTCAAACGGGAGTCGTGCGAAGTTGAAGTAAAATTAAGAAAGTCGAATCAAAATGTAAATTAATGGCGCTGATACCGCATCTGAGCTGGCAGCCGTCACGCGGGGCCTTGGCAAGGGGGCTGCCTTCTGGTCAGGTGACGCGGCGCCTCCCGCCGGTGCCAGGGACCCCTTCGGTACCGGGCGGCCGCCTCCTGGGACCTGCTGCCGGCCCCCGCCCCCTCAGGCCCACCTGCCCCAGGGACCCCGGCTGGCTCCTCCCCTGCCTCTGGCCCAGCTCCAGACACATCCCGCCCTGTCACGTGGGGGTAGCCGCAGAAACAGGGGACTGGAGTACATCAGGGCCTGCGCAGCCGGAGCCAAGAGTGAGGTGGGGGTGAGGATGCTTGTGACGGCCGCGTGTATTTCCAGCTAGAAGCACCCCGCAAAGCTGGCAGGACCTGCATCCCCGTCAGACAACAAGGAAACTGAGGCAGGGAGGCACAGGCGGAGAAATGAAGTGAGGACCCTCCGTGCTGGCTGGCGGGGGAGGAGGCAAAGCCTACTGTCATCTCTCTGGGTCTCTGTCTCTCCGCGCTGAAGGCAGGGACCAGGGCTGGGCCGGCTGCCAGCTTGGTACCAGATACGGGGCTCAGGACCTGGCTGCACCCCAGCCAGCAGAGCCCCTCCACCCCCACCCCCGTGGGCCTGTGCCCTTGAGCAGCCTCCCACCCTGGCTGGGGTCAGTAGTGAGGCTTCAAGGGCGGTGCTGGGAACTGCAGGAGGCCGGGTGGGAGATGGGTACCCGCGGGCCATTCCCCCAGGCTGGCATGGCCTCAGGTGCCAACAGTGCTGGGAACATTATCAGGAGCTGTCTTTCTTGATAGTGCCACCAGCTAATCAGCCTGGGAGGGGGAAGAGGAGGACTCCCCAGGGAACAGAGGCAGGAGGGGTGAGGAAGATGGGGCCCAGGAGACAGGAGGGGGTGGGGTGGGAACGTGAGGGTGGACAACTGCCCTCCCCCAGTTGGGAGGGGGAGCAGGAAGACATGGTGGGCGTGTTGAGCCCCCCACCCCCCAGATGTCTTCACCTGAACCCCCAAACCCACCTGCCGCTCGAGACATCTCTGTACCAGGAGGGGGTCCTGGGGAGTGGTGGGCTCCAGCTGTACAAGCTGGAGGTGCAGGGGCCTCTGGGGGCTCCCAGGCTGGAGGAGGGGACCGATCTGGGTCAGCACAGCCATGGGCAGCAGGACTGGGTGGTAAGGGGTCTCCTCAGATTTAGGGCCAGTGGTGAGGGCCAGGCTGCTGCTGGCCGTGCCCCTAACTGGGCTGGGGGCGGCCATCCCTCCGCAGCCTCTTTGTGGGGACACAGGCAGAGCCAGACTCTCATGTGGGAGAGGGTTCAGTGAACCCCTGCCCCCCTGGAGCCTGGCCTGGGCAGTTGCATCACAGAAATACTTCCCCGGAACCTCCAGGGGCTGCCTGCGCTAGAGATGCAACAGGCTTCTTATTGACAGTCATTAAGTCTTTAGCAAATGGTTTAGGGAGAAAAAATAGCTGTGGTGAGGATTTATCTTGGGCTGGCATCCCAGACCTCAGCTGTGAAGGCCCCACCCGGCGCCCCTGTGTGGGAGCGCAGGGGCTGGGGAGCCTGGGGGCGGCAGGGAGCCAGGCCAGGGCCACAGCTCCGCTCTGAAGACCCGTCCAGGCTCCCCCGGGCCGCCTTGGGAAGGAGATGCTGCCACTGTCTCTGGCGGTGGAGGCGCCCCGAGGCCCAGAGAGGCCCGGGCTGCCAGGGCCACACAGCTGGTGGGCGACCAGGTGGCCGAGTGCATCCTGCCCGGGCCCACAGCACTGCCACCAAACTGTAGGGTTCTCCTGCCCCCCAAGCCGTTCTGAGCTGAATTTCCTCTCCTGTGAAATGCAGGCTCCGTGAAAAGCAAAGGCAGATCTGGACCTCTGGGAGGAAGCGTGGGAAGTGTTTGGGAAGCTATAAAATGCCAGACAAACAGGAGGCTGGCGGGCAGCTGCCCAGCCCCCGGCTGGCAGGGGGAGGGCCACCCAGGCCCAGGTCGGAGGGGCCGGCTCCTGGCGGGGGGCAGGGTGC
>NW_004567116.1:2900118-2901982 GCF_000260355.1 Condylura cristata | reverse complement strand
TCTCTGCCCGAGTCCCGTTTGCCCTCAGATCTCCGTCCAGAAGCCCCCAGCTCACAGGGCCTCCAGCAGGAAGCAGCCTGACAGCCTCCCCAGGCCCTCCGCCCCCGTAACACTGCCTCTCTCGGGGAACACACCCCATTTCCATGCCTCAGGAGTGGGGGTGCTCTGGGCTCCCAGAGTCTCATGTGCCCACCTTTCCTGCGACCTGCCGAGCAGGGCGGGGCCAGAGAAGCTCCCATCCTGGCTTCCAGCCCACACCCCTCTCAGACGGGCCTGGGCCCAGCTGGGCCTCCTGAAACTCTTGCTCCTCCAGCAGCACGCGGGTTACGTCACCTCTCGGGCCTCAGTTTCCCCAGCGGTGAAGCAGTGGTGGGGTCACCAGAGGCTCAAGGGTTGAATGTTGCAGGAGACTGGCTGCTCCCTAAGACTACAAGTGAGGGGACATGAATCCTTAGGGGGCCCTGAGGCGGGACCCACCAGGCCGGGCAGTGTGCAGGGCTGGGGAGGCAGGAGACCTGGTGTGGGGACCTCCAGGAACGCCCCCACTGCTCAGCAGAGCTTCCTGGTCCTCCCCGAGTCTGGGGCCCGAGGGGCCAGCCCGAGCCTCTGCCGGCCAGGTCGATGGCCAAACAAACGCACTGTTGACTGGCTGCCACGCTCCAGCCCCTCCCCGCAGACGAGATGATGCGCCATGGCTGTGGCTTACAATCTGCCCGGCGTGGGCCTGGGGAGCAGACGGGTGGGGCTGCACTGCGCCCCTCCCTCCACCCCCAGGGGAGGTGCTGGGCTGGCTTCCACGGCCAGCGGCGGGGGTCAGGCCCCAGGACGGCAGGCTGGTAGAGGTGTCAGAGCCGGGCCCTTTGGGGGCCACGCTTGGAAGAGGCTTCGGAAGGCTCAGTCAGGTGCAGGAATCTCAGGAGCTAAAATTAGGTCAGCTAATTCGGCTTATTTTTGTTTTAACCCAGCTCTTTTAAAAAGTTTTAAATAGCAACTGAGTATCAAATAAATACGAGAAAATGCCCACAGAGTCCCTGTCAGTCACGAAATTCGAAGATGGACCGCACGGGACCAGCGCGAAAATTAAGCCGTGGTTCAGTGCCCAGGCCTCTGGGTTAGAGCAGCAGCTGTCGCCTCGGCGGTGTGGCCCTGGGCACGCTCGCTGGCCTCTCTGTGGCTGGTCTCCATAGCCATAACATGGGGAGAACACAGAGCACCTCACAAGGCCGATAAAGCGTGGCTTGAGGGTGAACTAGGCTTTCTCAAGCGCTTGCCAGGGGCCCGCTCTCCCAATCTGGGCTTTACCACGAAGCCGCCCTCCAAGACTGGCCTTCTGAAGGGACCCGAATCCTGTGCAAACCTGAACGCCTGGGGCGGGGAGCTAGTTCAGGAGGAGGATCGGATTCCCACAGTGAGCCCGCCAGTATGCGCCACTCCCCATTTTATGAAGGCCCGGACATGGGTGGAGCCCGCGCAGTCAGCCAGGGCAGAGCCCGCAGGCTGGGGCCAGGGTCTAGAGCCTTCTGGCCCCTGGGTGCCGGCCACAGGCAGAGACCCCAACTGCAGGCTTCTGGGGGCCCCGGGGCCAGGACCCAAACTGGGGTCCGGAGATCTGCCTCTGATCCCCTCTTGGCGCTTTCTGCTCTGACAGCTGCCAAAGCCTCAGTGTGTCCCGTGTAAGAAAGGAAGAAGGAAATGGGGCGGCTTGGGGCCGGGCTAAGTGGGGTCACACGTAAAATGGGGCGGCTTGGGGCCGGGCTAACTGGGGTCACACGTAAAATGGGGCGGCTTGGGGCCGGGCTAAGTGGGGTCACACGTAAAATGGGGCGGCTTGGGGCCGGGCTAACTGGGGTCACACGTAAAATGG
>NW_004567116.1:2882603-2900018 GCF_000260355.1 Condylura cristata | reverse complement strand
GGTCACACGTAAAATGGGGCGGCTTGGGGCCGGGCTAACTGGGGTCACACGTAAAATGGGGCGGCTTGGGGCCGGGCTAACTGGGGTCACACGTATCACTTAGGAATATATTAACTCAACATCGCCACGCTGAGCCCGCAGCCTGCTGGGGTGCAGGGGTGTAGCCGAGCCCGCGTGGGGTGCACAGCGGTGCGGGCTGGCAGCCTGTGTGGTCTGGGCGACAGATGGTGTGTGAGTGTGTGCGGGCGCGTGGCTTCTCGCCTCCCAGCACGCTCCTCGGGAGTGACAGCTGGGCCTCGGCTGGGTGCCGCCGCGCCACGGAGACTGGGCGGCCGCGAGGTCCCGGGGACGGAGCCCGGCAGGGCCAGAGCCTAAACCCGGACCAGGGCCCTGCCCTGTGGGCCTGGGTGCTGGGGCCAGGGCTGGCTGGGCTGGGTGGGTGTGGCCGGGAGGCGGGGTCCCGGGCACTGGGTGGCCTGGAGGCCCAGGCACAGGGGAGAGGGAGGCACACGGGGGACACATCGTCCCAAGGGTTAGAGGGAACATCCGCCCCTAACCCCAGCCCCCTTCCGCCCAAGGGAGAGTCCCTAGAACATCACAACTAGCCGTGAAGCTGGCTCAGAACAGTGGTCACCTTTCTTGATGGGGAAACTGAGGCATGGAGAACGAGGGCTTCCCAGAGGTGCCCGAATCCCGTTGGTGGGATTTCTTGCTCTATCCCAGAGGGTGAGACTTACTGAGGGAGGCCCCCTTCCCTTCTGCACCTCCTGAACTCCTATGCATCCTTCAAGGCCCCAGCCCCGGACATCTTCCCCGAGTGCTGGCCTCTCACCTGAGGTTTGAGGGCTTTCCGTGCTGAGGTCTGGGCCCCCGCCAGACCCGGTGTGACGCTCAGAGCAACCCAAGGGAGGGGGGGGAACCTGTCCTGCACGTCACAGCAGAGGAAACAAGTCCTTCTCCAGGGCTGAGCTTCTGGTTCAAGGTCACACAGCAAATAACGGGTGATCAAATGTCTGATGTAATCTCTGTGCTCCCAGCCTCCATCACAGCCTCTCTGTCATCCCGGGCTGGGCTCTCCCTGAAGGGAGACTCCACTTCCAGACAGACTCCACTTACTGCCAGGAGCCAAAAACCACTGGTGGCCTTTTGGGCCTCTGAGCTGCTTGGGAGCTGGGGTGTCTGGGCCCCATGTCACTCACAGTGGGCAGGTTAAGGGGTCAGGTCACTTCCGGAACTTAGGGCTGCTGCCAGTGATCTCTGGCCTCACTTAAGCCCCAAGATCCCCTTCCCATCAAGGGCCTCTGCACCACAGGGGCCCCCTGCCCGCCAAGGCCCTGGGCTTCTGACCTCCCAGGCCTAGGAAGGGAGGGAGGTCTGGAACCCAAGAGGCTGTCCAGCTGCCGCAGGGCAGGAGAAGGGCATGGGGCAGGGGCTTGGCCGTGGGGTTCCATGTGGCCCCGGAAAGCACTTCATCCTCTCCAGGCTCCTTTCTTCCACTCAGGAAAAGAGGGAGGTGAGGCCAGGCCTGGTCTGGTAAGGCTTTGAGGCCAGGAGTCTGCACCCGCTAAGACCAGCGTTACCAGCTCTACTCTCCCCAGAATCCTCTGCAACACTAGGTGGTCCTGCTGGCCAGGCCCTTGCCCCACCCTCCTGAGGACCCCGGGGCCCTCTGGGGGCACCATTTCCTGGGAGCCTTCGGAGCCCCGCACTTAAACGCCTCATTTCTTTGGATCTTCCTCGTATTCCCCATCACTCTCATTTTACAGATAGGGAAACTGAGCCCCACCGAGGCTAAGCACCTTGCCCCCAGCCTCCCAGCAGGTAGGTGAGACTGAGGCCCCAGGGGGGGTGTGTGGATTCCCTGGCCCCGTCTCCCCCTTGGCTGGACCCCTGCCCCATTCCAACAAAGTACAGGCTCCCAAGGGGGGAGGGAGGCAGACCAGGTGCTTCTGGCTGGGGTGGGGGACAGCCCAGAGGCCCCTCCCTGGCCCCTCCACCCCCACCCCTACCCCCAGCCCAAGCCAGAAGCATCTCAGTGAAACACAGTCCTGGCCCTGGAGAGACCCGGGAGGGCCCAGCTTTGAGCCCCCAGTCTGCTCACCTCTGACCTGTCATGCTGCCCCCGTGAGGTGGCCCCAGGTCCTCCATCTCCTGGGAGAGAAGACGCCCTCCCCCACCGTACCGGGGTTCACAGCTCTAGGGGCAGGGAGTCTCCCTGGGTGCCCCAGCGAGTACAGATCGGGGGCCGGGCCCAGAACAGCGGCCACGTGCCCTGGGTGAATGGAGGAACAAGCGTGACAGTCCTGGACGTAACTGGTCATCGGGGCAGGCCAGGGTCACCCAGCCAGTGTCGGCTCTGAGTCCTTGGCATTCGTTACCCCATGTCGCAGAGGAGGTGGCCCGGCACAGAGAGGGAAGTGAAGTTGCCCAAGGTCACACCGCCAGGAGCGTGGGGCTCTCCCTGTCCTTAGCCGCTGCAGGCTGGGTCCAAGGAGCTTGGGGAGGGTGGGGCGCGCTGTGTGGGGAGCCCCTGGGCGGTGCAGTGGGTGGGGGGAGGAGCCTGTGGGGCTCACACCCCACAGAGCAGCTGCAAAGGCTCAGACAGGGAGGTGGAGACTTACTCTGAGGAAGTAAGACCTGCCAGATTTAGCCAACACAAGCACCAGATGCTCAATTAAATCTGAATTTCAGAGAAATAACCACTGATTTATGTACAGTAATCCAGCCTTATCTGTGGCTGGGCTTTCTGCGGTTTCAGTTGCCGGCGGTCGCCTGTGGTCTGAGCATACGACGCGGGCCGTCCCTGGGGAGAGGAGAGTCATTCCCATAACAGGTGGATCGTGGTAGTCTCAGTTAACATCGCGCCGTGCCTCATTAATAAACTAAACGTGGGTCAGCAGAGACACCCGCGAGTGGGAAGGAACGTGTCTATGTCACTTCGGTTTGTCTCTGCGCACACTTAGTGCCTGGAACTCGGGAATATCCAGCTTCGGGCATCCCCTGGGGTCCCAGGCTGGACCCCCTCGGGGCGGGGGGGGGGCTGTAGTGTAAGTGTCCCATGCAAATTTGAGACCTATCCTTTTTTGTAAAAGTATTTGCTGTTTGTCTGAAATACACATTAAGGGGGAACAGCTCGCGTTACAGCTGGAAAACTGAGGCCCAGAACAGGCCCGGAGCTAGAGCGGGGCCCAGGCTGTGGCCCCCTCCCCTCCCACACAGTGGGCAGCCCCGGGAGGCCAAGCCACCACAGGGCACCCATCTGCACAGCTGGGCAGGCTGCCCGCCCCTGCCAGGCGCCTGCACGCCCCGAGGCCCCTCTGCAGCTCTCCTCCGCCACCCCCGACTCATCCGCTCTGGGCTCCGCCTTCCTCACGTGGAAGGGATCTGCGCGGAGTGAATTTTTCACAGCTGGGTTATCACCCCCTAAAATAGGGCTTGGTGATGGATAGGAGCCGTCACCAGGCCCTCCAGCCGTGGGGAGTGGTGGGGAAGGGTTGGGGGGAGGGGATCTACGGACCCCAGCCAGGGCCCTCGGCCTGGTGACTCCCCAGCCCCAGGTAGCCGGGACCCCCTCTCACTGGTTGGGGAGAGGTGCCTTTGTGCCTGAGGTCCCGATAGGGGTCTCAGGCTCTGGGGGGAGTGCCCCAACAGGCACTGCCACTCTGGGGTGCAGGGATTCACCCACCAAGATGCCTCCTGGAGGTGGGGGCCAGGATTAGGGCCTGCCCCCTGCTGCTCTCTGGGCCCTGCCTTGGGTTTTGTTTCTTGGTTTTTAAGGACCCATCAGCCTGGCGTCGGGACCCAGGTGCTGGGGGGACACAGCGGGGCTGCAGGTGGGGAAACGGGAGTCTCATGCCCTGCCCAGACTGGGGGCTCCCAGACAATGCCAGCCACACCCACAGACACGCACACCACACCCACCTCCCCGGCTCTGCAGATTCTGACATTTAAGCACGGGTCAGGGGCAGGCAGCCGGTGTCCTTGCGTCACCCACGGCCACCTAGCACGGAGCCAAGAGTGCTCAGGAGTCCGAGAAGTTGTGCTTAGCCACAGGCCAACCCCCCACCCCCGTAGCAACGGGTGGGCTCCTGGAAACTTTCCTAACCCGGGCTGGTCTCCTGTCCCAGCCCTCTGCAGCTCCGCCAGCTCTGCAGGCCTGCCCTCGCCTGCCCTGGGGCCTGGCCTGCCCTCGCCTGCCCTGGGGCCTGGCCTGCCCTCGCCTGCCCTGGGGCCTGGCCTGCCCTCGCCTGCCCTGGGGCCCGGCCTGCCCTCGCCTGCCCTGGGGCCCGGCCTGCCCTGGGGCCCTCGCCTGCCCTGGGGCCCGGCCTGCCCTGGGGCCCGGCCTGCCCTGGGGTGCTGGAGGCCACCCTCCCCGCCTTCCTCTGCCCAGCCCAGTGGAACCAGGAGAGCAGCCAGCACCCCAGGCCAGGAGAACGGTGCTCTCTGGAGGGAGACAGGGGTGCTGAGGCCCTAACCAGGCTTCCTCTTCAGCTGCAGCCCCTGCCGGGTCTGGCCCGCCAACACCCTCAGGGGCCAGGAGGCCGCAGAAGTACGATATTAAATGCAGCTGCACCGAAACATAGCCCCAATCCAATTATGCCAGGAAACACGAGGAGCCGCTTAGGCTAATCTGGTTACTCGCCCGGCCTTCCTCAGCAGCCTGGAAGGCGTGCCCAGGAGGGCAGCTATCTGGGGGCAGCAGTCCAGCGGGGCCCAGCGCCCTGGGGGGGCAAGGACAGACTGCCCCAGCTCAGGACAGACTGCCCGGCCCAGCTCGAGGCCACTGCTCGCCCGGGAGCCTGTGCACCGGGTGCTGCGTCTGGCTCCCGGCCCAGCAGGAGACGCCTGCGCCCTTCGCCCTGCAAGGGCCAACCAGGTGCCCCTGATGCGGGTGGGGGACCCAGCGGCGAAGGGCGAGCCGCAGCCCTCTGGAGGCCCTCACTCCAGGGAGACAGGCCACAAACAAACCCCAGAAGGGGCGAGAGCGGGCGATGGCGGGGAGGGGCCCCTCAAGTGACACTGGAGGAGAGACTGGCTGCGAGTGGCGGTCTCGAGTGCAGGGAACAGCAAGAGTCAGAGGCAGGGGAAGGAAAGGAAGGTGGTCAGAGTGGGCCGGGGCTGGGCCCTGCAGAAGCCCCACACTCACAGACTACGTGGCATTATCAGGTCTAGTTAGCAAGGACACGCTGCCATCGTCCCCCAAGGGGGAGCTGGTTTTAAAATTCGGCTGCCACAAGCCTGCCGGTCCTGAGGCACCCAGTGTGCTGGGCAGACCCAGGGGCACTGGCCGGGCGCGGTCTCTGCTCCCCTGGGCCCTGGGTGCCGCCCCACTAAGCCCAGCGGGGAGGGGCAGCCTGTGCCTTTGGGGGTGAGGCTGGCTGCTTGGATCTGGGCCCACCTGGACAGGCCTGTGCCCTCCCTACCTGCCTCCCCTGGGCAGCTAAGCCAGGGAGAGGCCCAGGGGCCAGTCTCCCCACTCACAGACAGGGGCTGCTCCAGGCTGGAATGAGGGGCTCAGCAGGGGTGCAGGGGGGAGCGCTACATCCCTTGGGCCCTCTCCTGGGCACCCCGCCCACTTGGGGTCTTTTAATAGATGAGCAGTCCCCACGCGGTGTCAACGAATACGCCGACCACTTCCCCCCCAACATACACAGGATTACAGTGCGTGAGCCCCAGTCCCGAGCTGGAGCACGGGGGTCCCTGCCTGCTCTGTGTACCCCCAAGAGGCCTGGCCAGCCTGCGGAGCGGGGGCTGTGCCCATCTCCCGGCCCTCCTGGCTGCTCGACGCCCCCACCGGAGGGCGCCCAGAACATGAAAGCAGCCCTGTGCCATCACTAAATATTGACACTCCCAGCAGCTGGTGGCTGAGCCCGGTGGGGAGGAGACTCCCTCCAGCTCCGGGAGGCAGCAGAAACGGGGTGACCTGAAAGGGAAAAGCTGGGGGGAAGCAGACAGGTCCCATCCGACGCAGGACAGGCCAGGGCCCTCCCCCAAAGGAAGTGGTGGTGAGAGGCTTGGGGGGCAGTTGGGGGCCAAGGGACTGAAGACCAGGATGGAGCCAAGATCTGGTCCTGGGGAGTCAGAATTCAAGGTCAGCCGGGCTCAAACTTGGGGTGAGTCCCCACCTGTGTGTGCAGACACTAGATAGAAGGTGGGGGGTGCCGACCTGGAGCCCCAGACTGCTGACCTTTCCCATCTGCAGCTCTGGACACCCCGAGAGGCAGACAGGGCGCTGGGACGTCACTCGTGGGATTCCCCTCGCAGAGGGCCCCCGGGGGTTCCTGGATCTCAGGGCTCAAGGCTGAGACCCCTGCCCCTCACTGCAGGTCCCGGGCAGGGTCCTTCCCTCCCTCACTTCCCCGTTCGCCACCACGGGTGGGCAGCGCTACCCCTGCTGCAGAGGAGGAGACTGAGGCTCGGGCGGTCAGGGGCCAGGCGGCCTGCGCCAGGTTTGTCACGGCACCCTGAGCCCCCGTGGCAGGCTGTTCCGGGAGCTGCGCAGCCCTTCAGCCCAGGTGAGATGAGTGAATCCGTGCACACTGGCTGGCTCAGGACGGCCGCGGGGCTGCTGACAGCCGGGATGGGGTCAGCTGGGCGGCCGTGTGGACAGGCCTGTCTCCAGGCCCTTCCGGGGGGTGAGAGGGTCCTGGGGCACCCTAACCCAAGACCGGGCTCCCAAGGCCAAGGGTGAGTCAGGGGCTGACACGCTTGGCCAGCCGGGAGGTGGGCTGGGAGCCCCCAGGAAGGTGCTGGGGAGCCCGCAGGCGTGGGGGTGTGGCTGCCCGGGCAGTGTGCGGGGCTGGGGTCCCCGGCCCGCAGCGTGCTGCTCACTTAGCTGAGGCCCGGAGTGCTCTGTCACAATGCGAATATTTGTCACTTAATACCGTACTTGGAGGATTAGCTCAGCACTTGCAAGGGGACAGGCAGGAGGACGCAGGGCCTGCAGCCTGGAGCAGAGCTGGGGGCAGGGAGATGGCCGCTGTGGTGGGGGTCAGGCCAAGGCAAGCTCCCTGATCCTGGGGACCAATCTTCCTGGTGGGGACTAAAGGGACAGGGAAGCACCCTGGGGTGCCCTGACCCTCTCAGCACCTTGGTCCCAGGCAGGTGATGGAGGGCGCCGGGCAGGCCAGGCTCAGGTCCAGGGTCAGCTGGGAGCTGCTCTCAGTGCCGCCCCAGGCCCAGGGCACTTGGGGGAGGGGTGGGGTGCGAAGAGTCTGCACAACAGAGACCCACGGTCAAGCCCTGCTGGGCCCTCAGGAGGCTGGCTGGGGGAGGCCAGGGGGGGCCTGAGGCTTGCCCCCCATCCTGCATCCTGAGTGTGGCGGGATGGTGCTGGTGCGCGAGTGCCTGTGCCGGCTGACGCCCTCCTGCAGTCCCAAGCGGGGGAGCCCTCACGCAGCCTCCCCGCAGCCAGGCAGAGAAGCGACTCGACTAGGCCTCGACAGCGACAGGCTTATTTCCGGGCTGGATCCCTGCCAGCGGCAGCAGTGCGTGGGGAGTGTGTGCGCCCCCGCCCCCCGCCGAGCTGGCCAGCTCCCCTCCTCTCTGTGGCTGGCCTTGGACAGGAGCCAGGTGGGCAGGGGGCTGGAGGCCGAGGGCCTGGGCCGGGGTCACTCCTGCTGACCCGGACAGAGACCTCTTTGAGCCTCACTTTGCTGATGCCAAGTGGGTGGACAGCAGCCGCTCAGGAAGCACCCAGGGGAGACCAGGGGCTCAGCCGGGGGAGTGGGGCTACACAGGTCCCCCCGTCCCCAGTGCCCCCACACTGTCCCATATCCAACCAGCCTGGCGAACCCAAAAGTGCTCCCCTAGGTCCAAAGAGGTGATGCCCTGACCCCACTGGGGGGCAAGATCACGGGGTCTTGCGCGCAGACCCCGCCCAGCTCGGCAAGCCCCCGCCCGCCGCAGCCCTCCCGTTACCTCAGCTCATGACAAAGGCTCTCCGTGGCAGACGTCCATTCTGCAACGGGGGAAACTGAGGCTGGGCTGCTTGCACCAGGTCCCCCAGCGTGTCTGGGTTCCAGCCCAGGCGGGGGCCCCAGGGAGTGTCAGGGTGCTTAGGAACAGAGGGCAGGTGGGTGCCCAGGACGGCCTCCCCCGTGGGGGGCGGCGGGGAGGGGGCCCTGTGTCTGGCACCCCGAGGCCCCGCGGAGGCAGCTCCCGCCCCAAGCCGATTCTGTCTCGTTCAATTCTGGACTGAAGTGCAAACAAGGCGCAGTGCCTGCCGCTCAGCCCAAATCAAATTCGGTGCTATGATTTCTCAGCGGGCGGCGGCCGCTTCCGGGAGGCGGGGGAGGCTGGCGAGTGCACGGGCCAGGCCGGACCGAGGGGCTGGCAGGCGGGAACTAGCAGGGACGAGGCCATTTGTCTGGGGCAGCCGGCTGGGCTGGCCGGGATCTGCCACCCAAATTACATTTTAACCCAGCTCATAAATCTTCCAAGTCCATCCCCTGCCACCTGCCGGGTCCACCACGGGCCACCGTCAGAGCCAACTTGGGGACAGCCTTGTCCCAGCTCCGGATGGCAGCTGGGCGGTAGGGCCACCTGCCTTGGGGAGAGGGAACCCCCACACAGGCTGGGGGTTCCGACGGCTGCTGGCCACAGGGTTGGGCAAAGGGCCAGGCCTGGCCATCCCAAGCTCAGGGTGACCGCCCGGGCCCTGAGGGGAGTGCTGCTGTCAGAAAGGTTCGGGTTCAGCTCACAGCTGTTCCTCTTTCCTGACCGCTGGGCTTAGGGCATTTCCTAACTTCTCTGGGCCGCAGCAGTGCAACGGGGGGGTCAGGAGCATCCCCTGCAGGGAGGCGTCTGGGAGGTGATGTAGGTGAAGGCTCCGGGGGGACATGGCCTCATCAGAGGTGGGCTGGGTTCCTGCCCGCCCACCAGCCCCAGAAATAGTGACAGAGAATGGGAGGCTGCAGCAGTCAGGCAGCCCTCAGCCTGCCTCCTCCGAAGCCCCCGGGCCTTGCACCTGGGCTGTGACGGGTGAGGAGTCTGGCTGGGTCCAGGCTCAGTAGGTGAGCCCGAGGGCTGGACTGGGGGCGGGGCGCTGGGGGGCACTGGGGCCCTGTGTCTGCGTCCTGTGCACCTTGAGAATATATACACGTCTCGCGTACGGGAGACACCCCCACCTGACTCCTTTCCGGGCCCCCGGCTCAGCACAGAGAACACTCCCGTGAGGCTCCACACGCCCCAGCCCAGTTTTCTACTCTTACGTTTAAATTGCTGCTCCCTCCCTGCTCTTCCTGCCGGCACCCCCAAAGCTCCAGACCCTTCCCCTCCCCTGCCCCCATGTGGCTTCTCTCTGCACCTCCACAAAACCCTGCCTGCCAGCAGGCACCAACACTGAGAATCAGGTTATACTAGTTTGAGTCAAGCTTGGGCAGAAGAGGGAGGGTTACCTGCACACGCAGGTGACACACCCAGATGGCCACTGCGGTCAGCGCCCACCCCCACCCCCGCCCAGCTGGGCTCTTGGCTTCTGCAGCCTCTGTGGGGCTCCTGTGTCAGGATGGTGTAGGAGGGCGCCGGCCATCCCTTCCCCAGCCCGCAGGAGCAACCTCAGGCCTCCTTCCCTCCATGCAGGGACCAGAGGAAAATGAGACAAACCTTTTCCATGCGGAAACCCCCTTCCCTCCCCCGCGACAATTCCAAGCTTCCGCCTCCCAAGCTTCCTGGATCCCCACACACCTCCCTGACCCCACAGGAGCAGTGCGCAGGGTCACCCCAGGGCCCTCCCCACCCCGGCCCTGCCCCCACTCCACCAAGTGGCTGCCACGTGACCCACGCCCCCACCCACACCTGCCCCACCCACACCTGCCCCATGCACAGCCGGCGTCCCCACTGGGCCACGAGGAAGGGCCACGTTCCATCTGCACCCAAAGGTGGGCCACGGAGCACTAAAGTAAATAGCGGCGCCCTTGAGAGAGGCTGGGGTCTGCAGAAGCGCACCTGTGTGGACAGGGGACTGTGCTGCTCCCCGACCTGCAGCCCAGCCCAGCCTCTGCCCGGAAATGGTCCCTCTGCAAAGCCCCTGGGACAACAGGAAGGGAGAAGCCGGCTGGGAGGCAGATGCGGGCAGGTTCACCTCAAACCCCCTCTCCCCTCCCATCTCTGGCCACATTGCCTGGGGCAGCCCCTGACTGGCCCTCACCACCCCCAGTGGTATCGGGGGGCCAGACGAGGCAGGCCCTGGGGTGCAGCAGACAGTGGAAGGGCCAGCTGGCTGCAGCCTCACCCCCGCAGGCCCGATGTGGGCGGCCCAGCGCCAGCACGGCCTTCTCGGCGCGGCTGGCCATGGCCTCTGATCCGCGCCTCATTTCTGGGGTCCGGGGGGGCAGAGGAGGCTGGGTCTCCCTGGGTCACCTGCCCAGTGTGGCAAGTCGGGCAGGTCCTGGTTAGTGCTGGCCAGGCCCCTCCTCTCGCTCTTCCCATGGACACCCCGCCCTCGCCCAAGTCCCCTGCTCTCACCCCAAGGCCCTGGGGACTCTGTTACTCAGAAAGTGTTTGGCAAGAATAAAGTTGAGGCACCTGGAGATTCTCCCAGGTGAGCCGATAACCATGGACGCCTCCCAGGAGGGACCAGCCGGCGCCAGGGAGCGGTAGCCAGGAGATGGAGGGGCCGTGCGTCAGGAGGTTCGGCTGCCAGGAGAGCCAGAAGGGCACCGGGACTTGGCGGAGGGGTCAGGTCCAGCCGGGAGACCGGCCGTGCTCGGGCTGTGCTGGGGCCCGAGCGGAGCCTGCTCTGGAACAGCCCCCGCGAGGAGCCCGGCCTGAGCCGAGAAGCCAAGGCCAGCCCAGCGCAGGTGCTCACCCCGCCATCTCGCCAGGGACCGAGGCCCACAGCCCCCCACCTGCCAACGGCAGCTGGGCCTGAGCCCTGGGGGTGCTGTGGGGCACCCTGTCCCTGCCCAGGGGCTCCCTATGACATGAGTCTCTCCCCGCGGCCCGGGGGACCCCGGGAAGGCTCCTGCTTTCGCCTCAGCTCCTGCTCCCCACACCCTCCCACGCCCCTCTCTCAGGCATGCCCTGCCTGGCCCCCAGAGTCCCTCCAGGTGGGAGCCAGCTCGGGCTCCCCTTCCCCGGGGGGCCCAACCCCCCCCCCGCCTGACAGCCCCCACACCAGAGGGCTCCGCGCAGGCCTTGCTTGTCTCCCCCACCTTGGGTGGTCCCTTCCTCTCCCTGCTTTAGGCTCTGTTGGCCAGAGCCAGGCCGCCCCCACCCGCAGCTGCAGGAGCCAGGGCCAGCCACTTCGCCTCTGGTGGAGGGGGTATGCCATGTGACCCCCAGGGAGCTGCCGGCCCTGCAGGGTGCAGGCCGAAGGAAGAGCCCCCTCTTAGGGGACCCCACTGCCCAGGCCAGAACAGGGGGAGAGATGTGGAGAGGAGGCCAGCTCGAGTGACCGCGAGCCCTGGCCAGCTCGAGTGACCGCGAGCCCTCGACCTCTCGAAGCTGTTTGTTTTCCTGGCGTGAGCAGCTGGGTGTGGTGGCCCTGTCAGCTTCTTCCAGCACTTAGAATGATTCTCTCTGGCCAGCAGCAAAATGAAGGGAAAGACAATGTGGGTGTCTGGGGCCCCGGGTCTGCCTTCTCAGCTCAGAACCTGCTGGAATGGGACGGCGAGGTCACACACAGGTGCCAGAGGAGACACCCCACCCACCTTCCCCCCAAGATCCACATTTCATGCCCTGCAGAAACAGCCCAAACTCCGAGGGTGCGCGGTTAGTCACTAGGAAAGCCAGGGGCGTGGGGTGGGGGCGGGGCGCTCTCGGGAAGTGGATCCCAGCGGTTTCCTCAGAGCCTACTAGTCTGCAGTTATTTATCACCCCATTTCCTAGTGGGTAGGAAAGCCACAAATAAGTACATTCAGGCAGAAGGGCAGTCGCCGAGCCCAGCGCTTTATTCCCCACCTCATCCCGGCCGGCACCGCAGCTGGATCATGGTAATTTATGGCGCAGCCCCCCGACGGCCGAGGGGCTGCTGACCGAAACACCACGCTGGCCGGACTCACCCTCCCGTGCCAACCTCGTGCTCGCAGGCGCTGGGACCAGGGCCTCGGGCCAGCTGGTCAGCTCTTGGGCAGGAGGGCGAACACCCCCAGCTGGCCGCCTCAGGCCTGTCCCTGACCACAGGCGGGGCCCCCATCCTGTGCCAGAGACACCCCAAGACTGAAACAGTGTGGGTTTCAGTGATGGGGCCCTCTCCACCAAGCCGTCTGGGGTTAATTCGGGGGGGGCTTGCGGTGGGGCGGCCTGGGCAGGTCAGGGGCCGGGCGGCCTTGTCCGGGGCCTGATTCACAGGGCCCCAAGCAGAGTTGGCAGCCAGAAGCAGGGAACAGTCTCTGACCTCTGGTCATCAGTGGCCTCCCCATTCTGCCTGGGAGGGGGGTAGGGGGAGGAGGCGGAGGGAGGGAGGGAGGAGAAAGCTTGGGGTGGGGCTGTGGAGTTCAAGGCCCACAATTGCGGGGCCAGTAAGGGGGCTCGGGGAGCCCCAGCAGCTCCAGGAAAGGGTCCCCTGCCCAGAGCATCTGACAGCAGTTACCTGCCGCAGGAGGAGCGGGCTGGGACACAGATTTCATAATCTATGTGGCTGATTTCATCATGTTCATGTCATGTTTCCACCGATGTAGTTTCATCCTTCCCTCTGGGGACACTGCGATGTTAAACTGGGGTGGGGGTGACACAGTGTGAGCTCATAGCCCAGGGCCCCAGCCCCAGAGCTAGGCTGGTACAGGGAGAGTCCAACAAGGACAGGGAGGAGGCTGCTGGCCTGAGGGACTGGGGGGGCCAGGGAGAAGAGATCGCGAGGTCCAGGACCGAGGGCCCGGCCGGGGCAGTCTGGCCCAGGACACTGGTCCCCGGGGCTGTGATGAGAACAGCTGACTCGGGGTGCAGCGCCTGCTGGCACAGGCCTTCCCACAGTGCCGCCTTCCATGCTCCCCCCAGGCCTCTGAGGGTGACTCCCTCATCACCCCAAACCTGCACTCAGACACGGGACACACTGGTCCCACGAAACACAGCTGTTGAGGCCAGGGAAGCACCTGCCCTTCCTGTACAGCCCCTCTAAGGGGCTGCCACCCCCAAGAGGCCCGGGGGGGCTCCTGGGCCCCTAGCAGTCAAGGTCACCCAGACCGAAGCCCTGGGGCTGCCCCCACAGGCGCCCGTGACCCCAGACACGGAAGGCCTGACACCTGCAGGGCACCTCAAAGCCGGTGCTCTGTCCTCCGGTGACCCCAGCTCCATCTGGGGGCCCTCAGGCTCGACTTTCAGACCCAAGCTGGACAGGAATCTAATCTGCAAACAGTGGACAGAGCAGCCGGGATGCCCACCCTCAACGAAGGGGGCTCCGTCCTGAGGGTCTCCAAAAGCAGCGCTCCTGAGCCAGGGCCTGCGGCCTGACCTGTGTGCTTGGGGGGCCGTGGGCCCCTGCCCCCGCCCACCAGGAGGTGGGGCGCCCCCTCCCGGCAGCAAGGTGGTCCTGGGGTGGCTGGAGGCGCTGCGCACGGGTACTGGGCCAGCTGCCCAGAGGTAGCTCCAGGGGCTCTGGCTCCCCCGACTGCAGCCTCCCCTTCTCTTGTCTTTTCTTTCTGCCTGGCTTTTAAAAAAAATTAAACACGGATGGTTTCGTCCTGGGAGAATTAGTATTCCAGGCAGGGCCAGGGAATGTGAGCAGAATGTCAAGGCCAGAACCACAGAGCTGGGTGGGGAGAGGAGAGGCGCCTGGCGAGGCTGCAGTGGGGCAGAGGGCTGCTGCCCAGGCAGCTGTGGGCACTCAGGGCCAGGCTGGCCGGGCGCAGCGGAGGCTCTGCTGGGCCCAAGATGGAGGAGGGAGGCGGGAGGGTTGCGTGGCGCAGGATGGGGCAGCCCGGGGCTGCCAGGTGTGGGCACCCAGCAGAGGTAAGGCCGGCGGCTCCCAGGGCAGGTCTGCAGGGCATGAGGCTCCTGGCAGGTGGGGGGTCCCAGGGCGTCACTCCGGTATCTCGCTCGCTCTATCTGTGCAGCGGGACTTCTCAGAGGCTTTAATATACAAGAGCACCCGAGGCCCAAGGCAGGGGCAGGGGAGCGGGGCTCTGGATGACCCCAGGCAGGTGGAAGGCTGAAGTGGTGATGAGGGTGCTGTGGGTGCCTGGGCTGATGTGGGACCAGGGCCGCTGTTCTGCTACCATCACACACCCCAAGCGCTTGGCCCTAGGCCCCGTGACGGCCAGGTTGGCCAGCAGTCCTTGCCGGTAAGAGCTCCAGATGGGCCGGGGAGACAGGGAGAGCCCAGGGTGGGGCGCCAGGCCAGGGTGAGTCTCTCGCGCCTTTAACATCTCCAATGAGGGTCACAAGGCTTTCCCCGGGGTGCGCAGCCAGGGGACAGGGCCACCCAGAAGTCGGGCTCAGCTGGGCCCACACCCCCCGCCCTCAGCCTCGGGAGGGGGAGAAGAGGCAGCGCCTCAGGCCCTCAAGCCTCGCAGGGGCCAGCCGGGCCGGGAGCGCAGGCTTGCCGTGGCTGGTTCCTGCTCACAAGACGCAGCGTCTGCGTCCAGCCCTGGTCTGGCGCCGCAGGAGACAAGGCTGAGCGGGAGCCAGCCAGGGGAAGCCGGGACGGACGTGCGAGGGGCGGAGCCCTGGGTGGCCCCACGCTCCGTCACCCAGCCTGTCTGCCCGCGGCTGTCCAGCCTGGCCTCGGGGCCCCGAACCACGCAGCCCGGCCCGGCCCCGGGTGTCTCCCTGTGCTTCTGTAACCGAATCCCTCCCAGTGCACCCCTCGGGGCCCCCTTGTTCGCGGCCGTCCAGAGGAGGACAGGCCCTTCCTTCTCCGGGTCTGCTCCCAAAGCCAGGGGCAGGCCGGCCGCCTTCCGCAGCGTGGCCACTGCCTGCTGTTTCCCGCCCTGTCCTCCCGCTGGGCTGTGTGGCCACGTGCCTCGAGGACAGGCTGAAGTGTGTGAGGCACAGGGGCAGGGCCAAGGCGGGGGTGAAGCCTTCAGTGTGCCGCCTGCCCCTCGTCTAGTGTACAGGAGCTGGCCCCCATCTGTGGCCTAGCTGGCCACCTTGCTCTGCAGGCACGGAGAAGGCCAGGCTGGTAGAGGGGAGCCCCAGGGGCCACTCTAAAGCAGATGGGGGACAGGGAGGGTCGGGGGCTTCCTGGAGGAGAGCACAGTTGCCGACCAGAACGGAATGGCAGGCTGTGCCATGAAGAGCCCCTGAGGCCCCCAACCCACCTGCGCCTGCCCACAGGGTGAGCGGCTGAGCCGTCTGGTGGCCGTCACTTATCTGTAAAGGAGCCCTGGAGGCTCACGGCCGAGGCCGAGTGCTGGGACTCCAGTTCCTGACCACTAGGGAGCCCCGTCCCCCCGCAACCAGGGCCATGGCCGCCTGTGCTCCCCGGGTCTGCAGGGGCTGAGGCCCAAGTGCTTCCCGAGATGACACCCAGGCCCGGGGCCCAGAAATCACCCAGGCCCACGTCCCCTGCTGGGCTGGCGCCTGGGTGCAGGCGAGTGCCTGAGTTTCGGTGGCCAGGGGCAGGGGCCCTCCTGGGCCTGCACCTGCCGGGCTGGAAAAGGCCCCGCGGCCGAGGCAGCGAAGGCACCAGGCGCCTCCGCAGCCTCGCTTCAAAGAGCCTCGCCGTTAACAAAAGTGAGCCGCGAGCCTCTTTCTCCTCCGCCTCTCCTTAAGGCAGGCTCCCAAATGAAAAGCAAATCGTACAATGAGCAGCAATGAGGAGCCCTCGGAGGAGTGTCAGGCGCCGAGACACACTCCACACGCAGGGAAGGCTGGCAGCGCCCTCGGGGGGCATGGCCTCCCGGCTTTATTTATTTAAACTGCTCTCTCTCTCCCCTGCTCCCCTTCCTCCCAATTCAGCTGGTCTCTCAGGCAGGGCTTTAAGTCCTTTTGAAGTGTTACAACCATTTTCTCCTCTTTCAATTAACAACAAGAAAAGGAAGCTAATAGCTTCCTGAGCCGCTCGCTGTAAATATTCACCGAGTCTGGCCCCAGCAAGTGCACACGGAGCCGCCGAGCTCGGTTACGGGAAGAGGGAGGGGGTGGGAGGTTTCCAACACGGAGGCGAAAATCCCCTGGCACAGGCTTCTGATGGTGCAGGGAAACCGGGGAGCCGGGAGGGGTGAGGGGCACTTGTCGGGGGGCTGGACACACAGCTGGCAGGAGGGAAGCGGTCAGCTCTGCCAGTCACCACCGTGGGGCCTGCTGTCCCTGTGGCCAGCGGGGAGGACTCTGGGGAGGACTGACTTTTGGACACAGGGGCTGCGGCCCGGCCCTGGGGCTGAGGGGCCCCAGGGGTGTACACAGCCCCCAACCGCCTGCCCACAGACACCAAGGCTGGGAGAGGCTGAGGGAAAGGGGTGGTGGGTGAAAAGAGCCAGCACCCCTAGAGTTCTGACAGCTGCTTGACCTTCTCCCTGGAGGACCGCCAGCCTTGACCCCCAAGGGGCTGGGAACATGCCACACACACCAGCTGCCCAAGAGCCACAGTGTGTGGAGCACAGAGAACCTATTTTGCAGCCAAGGTGGCCAGGAGGGGCCGCACGCGCCTTGGCGGAGGGCTCTCTGGTGAGGCATCCTGGGCGACTCTGGCCTTCACCAGGCCCGTCCTTCCCTGGGCTGGACGCTGCGCCTTGTGAGCAGGAACCAGCCACGGCAAGCCTGCGCTCCCGGCCCCGGCTGGCGGCTGGCGAGGGCCTGAGGCGCTGCCTCTTCTCCCCTCCTGGGCGGCTGAGACCTCCCCTTCCCGAGGCTGAGGGCGGGGGTGTGGGCCCAGCTGAGCCCGGCTGCTGGGTGGCCTTGTCCCCTGGCTGCGCACCCCGGGGAACGCCTTGTGCCCCTCACTGGAGATGTTAAAGGCGTGAGAGTGCCAGGCTCCTCTTCCATCTGGCCCTCCGCTGCCAGGATGAGAGCTCACTCAGCGTCCGGGGGGAGGGCTGAACCCCGGATGGCGCGGGGGTGGGGCTGTGGGCCCCATGGAAGATGGGCAGCAGGGCCAGGGTCCAGGCCGATGTAGCCCCTGGGCTGCTCTGCCTGCCGGCGCTGGGCACAGGGAATGAATTTCAGCCGCTCTGGCCATACCCGCCCTTCTTTCTGGGGCCTGCAGCCCCCACGTGGGAGGGGAGCAGAAGTCCCATGAAACCCTAGGGCAGTCCGGGGCCCTCTCTGGGGTGGGCGCAGCAGCGGCTCCGCCACCCACGGACCCGCTCACACGCTCGCTTGCACACCCATCCCTGAAAGTCTGCGCTGTGTCAGGAAGCGGTTTAATTAACAGAGTGGCGGCTCGGTTGGCTCGGAGGGTTCACAGGGAGTGTGCTGCTCTCACGGCTCTCACGCCTCCACCCCTTCTCACCAAGAGTGTGCCATGAGGTGGTGCCAGGGGGAGGGGGCGCAGCGGGAGGGGGGTGCTCCTGCGGAGGGAGGGGCTGGGCCTGC
>NW_004567116.1:2879297-2881947 GCF_000260355.1 Condylura cristata | reverse complement strand
CTGGGCCTGTGGAGGGCGGGGCTGGGCCTGCAGAGGGCGGGGCTGGGCCTGCAGAGGGAGGGGCTGGGCCTGCGGAGGCTTCCTGCAGCCCCTGCCCCAGGCCCCACCACCTAGACACCCCCCAGGCTGGCAGCCCACCCAAGCCACCTTCCCAGGCTGCTCCCAGGAGCACTCCCCACCCCCACACTCCTGGAGTGGGAGGGGCAGGACCCAGGCCCAGGGGACTGACACGGCCTGTCTCTGTCTCGGGGAGGCCGCCCGGCCCCTCAGCCCCACTGACACGGCCTGTCTCTGTCTCGGGGAGGCCGCCCAGCCCCTCAGCCCCACTGCTGCCCACTCCCTGCCCCTGAGGACACTCAGCCTCGCTGGTCCCCTCCGGCTCTTCACCTTTAACCACACGACCTTGGTCTGCTCGTGTTCTTCCTTGCTGGGGTGCCCTCACTGGCCCCCATCTCCTTCTCCAGCTCAGCCCACTGTCCTCTACGCACTCAGAGCTCCTGAAATGTCCTTCCCACCCCTCCCCACCCTGCCAACCCTGTCACAGGAGCAGCCAGCCCTCTGCCACCAGGTAAAGGAGGTGGGCCCCAGGGAAGGAGGGACCCCCCACTGCAGGGGGAGGGGGCAGCCCCGGGTGGGGGAGCTCAGCCCCAGCCTCTCCAGGCTGAGTCACAAAGAGCCTTTCATCTAGACAGGTCGGACACAAGCTGACCTCAGCCCGGAAGTGCAGAATGAGTGAGAACCTCACACTAGCGCTGACCTGCTGACCAGAATCTGAACTCTGCCCTCCGGGCCGCGGGCAGCTGTACCAGCCAGGGACCCGGCGTGTTGCTCGCTGAAAGCGCCTCGGCTAAGTCCCCAGCGCCACAGCCCACCTGTGCTTCCAGCAGCCCGTCCCAAGCAGCTGATTAATGACGCACACATAAAAATCCATCCCTAAGAGCCAGAGGTTGAAATGAAGCAGGAGGGCTAATTGCTAATAGAGGAATTAATGTCATTGAGTTCGAGCCTCGAGGAGCTGGCAGTGGGCAGGCCAGCGTTCCGCCTGGAGGCCAGAGGTGGGGCAGTGGCTCTGGAGGGTGGACAGGCGCCACCAGCTGGGAGCTACACTGGCCGCACCTGCCCTCTCTGGCCAGCCACCGAGCTCATGTGTAACTGTGCCGACACGGGGTCTGCAGGACCTGAGGCACGGCACGGGGACGCTGTCCCCAGAAAGCCTCCTGTGACCATCCCTGCCCCCAGAATGTAGGTCTCCCTCTGGCCATCTGCAAAGCAGTGGCCTCATCCCTGGACCGAGAGGTCCTGGGAGACAGGTGTTCCTCTTTGGCTCCCCGCGTCTGCGGGTGCCAGGAGCATCACCGGGCTTGGGACATGTTTGCCGGGTGCCTGGACAGATGGGTGGATGGAGAGATGAACAACAGAAAGATGGACGGTAGCTGAAAGGCTCAGCTGGGTGGAAATGGCGGGAGGGAGCGACGAGGGGATTGACCGACAGGCGGGGGGGGGGGGTTGGGATGGAGGCGCAGACAGAAGAATGAACTGAGGGGTGGAGCGCGGAACAGATGGGGAGGACGGACGGCTGGAGCGGTGACCGCACAAGAGGCCTCAGGTGGAACCCGAGGCCCCTCAGTCCCTGGGCCCAGGGCCACCTCGCGTTTGGCTGCCGGCCTGCTTGCACTGCGCCGGGACTGGGCATTCTGCGGAAGAAAGGGGCCGCGGAGTTCCAGGCCCCGCTGCTGCTGCAGGCTGTGCAGCCCGGGACAAGGGCCACGCGCCTGTGCCGTGGAGACGGGCTCCCTGCCCGCCAGCGGAGCTGTCCGGAGCTCAGAGCCAGCAACAGAAAATGGCCCGGGGAAGGCCACGGGGCGCCGTCCCCTTGCGAGAGGCACACGTGTGCAGGCAGGTGCAGCAAAGGCAGGCGGGGTGGAGAGGAGGGGGTGCACGGGCTTTCTCCCCGCCCTTGGACATGACTGCTAGCACCGTTACGGCGTTATTTGTCACAAAAAGGGAAATTGTGTGTAGCCGTCTCAAGTACTGACAAATGGAAGCTTTTATTCCGTTGACCCCACAGCTGGTTCTTCCGTGTCCGGACACAGAAGCCAGACCTGGAGTCTTGGGGAACAGGGGAGGGCTGGGATGAAAGGCGATGAGCAGAGGCTGCCCGCGGGGGCCCCCAGAGCCTGCCAAAGAGGAGCCTCTGTCTCTGAACCCCGGGGGCCCACAGATTCTTTCTGTCCCTGGTCAACGTGGGTGACCACACGGGAGCCCCCAGGCCACCACTCACAGGGAGGGGTAAGGTGCAGGGCAGTGTCGAGCAGGGACACCGAGGCGCTCCAGGTGCAGGCAGGGGGGCGCTCTGCCTGCTGATTGCTGGGTCCTGCCTGGCCATGAATGCAGGTAGCCGCTGACAACCCTCACCACACCCACAGTAGGGGGAGCCCCCACCACCACGCCAGGCTGACCCTGGATATAAGGACACTTCCCAGATCCCCAGAGGCACCCCCACCACAGCAGAAACACAGGAGGAACCCAGTGGTCTCGGGGGGATCTGGGACAGGCTGCTCCCAGGAGGCTTTTGCAGGACCACAGGGGAGGTGGGGGCGAGGAGCCGGGGAGGTGGGGGGGCACCGGGGAGGCAGACCCAGGATGCACT
>NW_004567116.1:2876143-2879077 GCF_000260355.1 Condylura cristata | reverse complement strand
CCCCCATCACTCGGGGCTCGGGGTCGCAGGTGGGGAACAGCAAACAGGGGGCAAGGCAGCAGGAGACAGCTGCAGCCATCAGGGGGCCTGGTGGGGACTTCTAGGCAGAGGGCAGCGGGAAGGGCCCTGCCCCGGCGGGAGCTGCGGCTGGGCTCAGTGGTGACCGCGCTGGCATCGGCCACGGCCGGCTGCAGCCCCGGCCCCGCGGACACAGCCCCTCCAATGTGGAGGCCCGGCTGCCTCCGCCCCACCTCCCGCTGCAGGAAACGTCTCCTCGCCTGGCCTGGGAGGCAGATGACCTCACCGGGTGCTTCTTCCATCTCTCGCTTCATAGAAATTACAATTTATAATTGGATGAAATCACGAGGCATAAGAGCAACGAGAAGCCACGCTGGAGCTGGTGCTCGATGCTCATGCGGGGACCCCTCCTGCCCCTGGAGATGAGGGCCCGCACCCCACCAGCCTGCTCGCACCTTGAGCATGTACCAGGCCCTGGCGTGATGTCTCACAGGACTCGACTCTCTGGCTCCTGGAAAGCTGGTCCCCAGCGTGCCCCTTCACCCTGCCCACCCATCCACCCCACCCTGGCCAGGACCCACCCCTCGGCCGGCACGGTCTGCCTCACAGACGTACGGGGGCGGGGGCGACTCCCCCATCTGGGTTCTAGGCATATTAACTCCCCGAAATAGCCTTGTTTTTATTCGTAACAGCCTCAGACAAGCATTTCCCAAATCATGCACCTTCAGCCCTACAAAGAAAAGTGCCCAGATGCAGCTGAACCCATCCAGATCCGATTTCAAACCAGAGCTAACACTCAGATGTGTCATAAAAGCCCTTTCCAAAGAGGGGCCCTGCAGGGGAGCCACGACATCGCCACACGTGGGCCTCCGACGCGGTGTAATGAGTCGCTGCCGAGGGCCCCCGGGTCTGTCTCCCTGGGTGGGGAGGCGGCCGAGGAGGTGGCTGGGGGTGTGGGCCCTGCCGCTGGCCTGGGCAGTGGGGGAGGCCGGGGCACCGAGCCTGGCTCCCTGGCTCCCTGGAGCTCCCACTTCCGTGGGGTGGCGGGAAGGCAGTGCCTGCCGTGGAAGCAAGGCCACAGCGGCCCAGCTGGATCGTTTGAACATTTAGCAAGAGGAGCAGGTGTGGGGGAGCACGGCCAGCTAGGCCGAGGGGCGCTGCCCAGTGCTGCCAGCTCCCCCCACCACCCCTCCCAGCCCTTCCACCCCAGGAGGAGGAACGCGGGAGCTGGGGAAGGGTGCTGGCATGGCCAGCTGTTGGCTATCTGGATTTTCAAAAGAAGGGAGATGGCGGAGAATAATCCCAGTCCTCTCCCGGCGCACGGGAACAGGCATTCTGGTCGCTGGCTCTGGAGGGGGCGGAGGGGGCTCAGCCAGGCTCCTAATTTCCCTGGGTTTCATCACTTGTATTTTTTTTCTTTTTTGGCAGGTGAGGAGGCAGGAAGTGCGGGAGAAGAAGGATTCCTCTCTGGACAGACAAGCAGGGGGTGAGACAGGAATAACCCATCCCCCAGCCTCCCCAGCACGAAAACTGCCAGAAGCAGGCACAGCCAAGCAGGACCGAGCCCCCAAGCATCTTCTCCCAGAGGGGCATGTGGGGCCTGACAGCCCAGCAGAGCGTGTCAGCGGCCCCCACCCCGCGGTGAACATCTGAACCCCTCCACGGGGTAACAGACCCTCCCGACCCCCGGAGACACAGCCTGAGTGGCAGGAACACGGATTCTTTGGAGAGCGGCTCCCCCTCAGCTGTCACGCACCAACGCTCGCTGCACCAGCCCATTCTGCCGAGTGACTTAAAGGGATTAAAAAAACCCCAACTCGATAAAGAAAAGGGGTAAAAGCCACACAGACGCCTCAGAAGAGGCGGGCCGGCGGACAAAGCGGGGAGGTCGAGAGCGGGCAGCGCGTGCTCCCCACGGCCCCTCCTGGATGGGCGCCAGACCGTAGGGCATGCCCGGAGAGCAGCGGCCCAGCACAGCCTCGGTCTGCGTGGGGGAGGCCCGGGGCCGCGGGGGGCCCCCCTGCAGGCCCCTTGAGCGCGCCCCTCACTGTGTGGGGAGAGGCCAGCAGTGCCCGTGGCTTAGGGCACCGAGGGTGCCGCCCCGGACCCACAGACGCCTCTGAACTCCAGGAGCCCAGCGGGGAGAAGCACAGAGTCACCTCCCTGCACCCCAGGGGCACCCCCAGCGCCACCCAACACTCCAGACCTGCACCCAGTGCCGCGGACCGAAATGTGAGCGTGACCCAGGCCCACTGTGTCCCGGGGCTCAGCGTCCAGAGTGGAGACCCCAGCCAGACCCGGCGGACTCCAGGACTGCAGCGAGGAAGGTAAGGCTGGTTGAGGGGCAGGGGGGGCTTGGAGGGGCCACCGGGGGCCATGGGGAGGGGCCCCTAGCTGCGGGACAGCCCGACTGGGGCCTTCCCTCTTGCTGGGCTAGGGTAGCTCCATCCCACCCAAGGGTGCTGCAGGCAGCCTGCAGCTGCTGCTTGCGGGGCAGGGGGAGACCCCACTGGTGGTCTTCTGGGGTCTACCCCAGTTGGCAAGCCCAGGGGATCAAGGAGTGCCCCTTTCTGGAGTGAAAAGATCACCCATCCCTGTGTGGCTGCCGAGTGAAACCCTGGTCTGCCCGTAGGGGGCGGCAGGGAGGCCGTAGGGAGGGGCCCTTTGGGGGCCCCCTGCTACAGGCCCTGGTCCTGCTGCCTCCTTCTGCGGGAAGCCCAGGGGTCCCCTCCATCCAGAAGGCCCTGTCCCGGCCAGGGGACCCAGGTTGGGCTTGCTGCAAAGCCTCCGGCCAGGGCTGTGCCCCCGGGGCTCCGGGGCCCACGCTCCGTTTTCCGCTCGGCTTGACTTGTGGGAAGGTGGCCCGAGCGCGCGGGTCACCCGCAGGCGCCTCCGTCGCGGCGGGCGGGGCGGGGC
>NW_004567116.1:2870727-2875543 GCF_000260355.1 Condylura cristata | reverse complement strand
CACTTCTCTGCCATCTTCAATGCCAAGTCCCCAGAAACAGGAGTTCTCCCCCCTGGAGCTTCCCATGCAGGGCCTCAACTTTCCCTTCTCTGTAAAAAGGCCCTATACCTCCCAATTCCAGGGTCCTCGGGGCTAGGGCTCCATCTCTGTCTGGCCTGGACGGGGGGCCATCTCAAAGAAAATGCTGGGTCAGCCTCGGACACCTGGAGAGACAGGTAGTGGGCAGTGCCAGGCCAGCCGCCCCCATCAGAGGGGATCTCCCTGGAGCGTGCTCCCTCAGGGCTGGGGAGACTGACAGCCAAGAGGGGCAGGTGAGACGCTTGGGAAGGGAGGGACACTGGACAGTCCAGGGCCTGCAACACTACCTTCCCGGGGGGCTGGAGGGAGCTGCCAGCCTCCCGTTGTCCTCCCACCTACTTCTGGGACTCTGGGGCCTCTCTTTTGGCATCTCCATCCATCCATCCACCCATCCATCCATCCACCCATCCATCCATCCATCCTTCAGCAGATGTTTATGAGTACTTCTTGGCTCCATCCAGGTCAGTAAAGGAGACCTGGATTTGTACACATACCCTGACTTGTAGGACGGGCATTATAGTGGGAGGGGTTGGACAGTCAATCGTGATAAATGAATGGGGTACCCTCTCCAGGAACAGGGCCTCTGTTTCGCTCTACGATCATTATGACCACCACACCGGTTTTTCCTGCTCCCCTCACTGTGGCTCTCCCAGGCTGTAGAGAAATCCGGCAGCTCCGACCCCAGAGCCTCCCCTGTTCTGGGGAGGCCCTCTGTTCCTCCCTGGCCCTCAAGGATAAAGGCCCCCCAGTCCCCTTTTCTACTGTCTGAAACTTCCCTCGTCTTTCCTTTTTCCTTCCTGAAAGGAATTCACCTCAGCCTAAAAATACAGAGACCGAACTATCAAGAGCAGGAACATCTTATTAAATAAGGTGGAGAGAGAAAGAAACAAAATTACACGTGTCTTCTTTCATCCCCCCACCCCCTCCTGGCCTGGAATAGTTTAATATCGAACCCTGTTATCAATAAAATTAACCTCCTCAGACATAATTTTAAAGTCTTGTTTTTTAAAGTGATTTGCATTCTCTGAAGTTTGGGGCATCCCGCCACCGACGCCCAGGCGGCCCACGCAGGGAGGTGAACTTCAGGTACATCTCCAGCGGATTTGCATACCTGTCTGCAATCACCGCCAGTGATAACAGCTAATGCATAATGCATGCGGCATGAAATTAGAAAAATAATTAACTTCAGGTTTTAGAAGAACTGGCACCCCCACCCCCACCCATTACAAGTTCTCAATGGCAGCAGCAGACAGATCAGGGGCGAGGTTGTACAGGGCCAGGCCGGAGGGCCCTGAGGGGAGGTGCCTCTGGGGGCCAGGGCTGGGGAAAGTCCTGCTCACCCAAGAGCCCCAAGTGCTCCTTCCTGCCCTGCCCAGCGCCCAGCCCTGGGCCCAGAAGAGCTGCGTCTACCAGGGGCGCTGAGGGTCCTCTCAGCAGCCAGGGTGACCACGTTTCATCCTTAAGAGACCCCGGGGGTGCACTGCTCATGGCCTGAGACCCAGGGGTGCTCTGGGGAGGTGGGGCAGCTGCCCCAGGTCCCCCTTCGGGGGACTGCTAGTCTCTGCCACCTCATGTCCCCTCCCCCACTCTGCTGAACACAAGGACCTGCTGTCAGTCATTGGGCTGGCAGGTCATAACTCACACCACGCTGGTGTCTGCGGGAGCCACGCGACGAGCGACCCCATAAAAGACAGGCGATTTACCAGGTTTGATCTGACGGCCACATAAACCATCAAACGCGCCACAGGGAATGAAAAGGCCTCCCGGCACCCTGGCAATTACAGGGCCCCTGGGGGGCAAGCTCCATCCTCCCCACCCGCAGGCCCTGCGCTGCTTCACTGGAGCCAGAGAGCTCAGTGTTGGGTGGCCTTGGGGAGGGGGGTGGCGGGGGGACTCAGCCGAGATGGATGAGGCCACAGACAGGGGAACGGAAAGGCCTTGGGTGCCTGCCTCCCCAGTGCTTCTTGATTACCCACCAGGCGTCTCTGAGAGACACGGTTTACGCTCTCGGGACGCCGGGGCCTCTGGGCGAGGGCTGTAGCTGTGAGCCGATGTCACGCGGAGGACGTGGCTGTCGGTGGGCCTGCCCTGCCCAGCCCACTGCCCGGCATGGTTGCGTCTGGAGGCCCCACTGGGTGACTCGGCAGCGGACAGACCAGGGACGGGGTGTGTCCTCTGGCCAGATGCTGGGGACTCAGAACAGAGCCCCTCCCGGCTGAGATGAGACCCTCGGGGCTGCGGACGGCTGTGAGCAGGCCCTGCTGCCCGGACCTGCCCGGCCTACCTCTGCTCAGAGCAGCCTCTGACAGGACCGCCAGGCCCCAGCCCCTTCTCAGCTGCGGCTCCAACGGGGACAGGTGTGCAGGTGGAGGCCTGCATGGCCGGGCAGTGGACGGGCCCTGCCCCTCTGAGCCTCAGCAGTTGTGAAGCGACGGAGGGACGGAACCTCGCGCGCTGTGAGAGACGGACGCAGGTACATCGTGCAGGCGGAGGGAGGCTCACCCTGGTGCCTGCTCTCCTGGCCCGCGGCGGCACGTCCAGCTGGGAGCCCCGCTGGGGGAGCCGTCCTCCCCACGGTGGGGGCCAGTGCCCCTCCGAGCCGCTGGCATGAGGCGAGTCTGAGGCCGAGTCTGAGGCTGGGCCAGGGCCGGGCAGCCCTGGGTTTACCAGGGAGGGGAGGAGCGGAGGAGGCGCTGGCTAGCGTGGTGCAGGGCACTGGGGGGACATGACAGGAGCAGGGCAGCAGGGCGACAGCCAGGCCCACCCAGCGCCGGCGCTTAGCGTGCAGGAAGCAGACCAAGGCCAGGTTCAGGCGCGGGGCGAGGGTGGGTCTGGACGTGACTAACCCTAGCCCGAGCTCTGGGGACAGTGAGGAGTCCCCTGGCAGGCGTGCGGCCCCTCGGGCCGGCAATGCCTCGCCTGCCCCTTCCTCCAGCTCCCCTTGGGGCTGGGAGACACAGGCTCGTGTGCTCATCCCCACCCTCACCTGCTTCCAGCGGCGGGTGGGGATGGGGGTCCTTGGCGGGCCTCTGACCTGGCTGGAACCCACCTCAAGGACCAAGAAAGCTTCATGTTCTAACAGACCCTGAGCGGAGTTAGCGGTTAGCCATGGGCATGACCATGGGGCAAAGGCCCCTGAACGTCAGGGGGGCACCAGTATGCAGGGGGCCATGGGGGTGGTCCTCCTTTGCTCAGCCCTGCGCCTGCTCCCTCTGTCTCTGACGTAAGCCACACAGCCACCGCTCCCACCCTTGAGCACCAGAAATCTGGCAGGAACACTCGACACCATCACCAACCAGACAGCTGGTCCCACAGGTGTGGCCCCAGGCATTAGACATGGCACCGGAGCCCAGCGGAAGGGCAGCAACCTCGTGTTTGGGGGAAGATTAGGTGACTCGTATGTCTGTACAGGCTTAGGCGAAAGCGCTGCTCTGGTGCAGCTCTCCCAGCCCAGCAGGACAGACCCCAAGGGCTAGAAGCCAGGCTGGCACGTGACAAGTGTTCAGTAAAGTTCTGCGGGATGCCGGCTGGATGCATGGACGGTGGCTGTGTGCCTGGCTGGATGGGTGCAGGCGAGGGGAGCTCTGTCTGGGCAGCAGACCTAGCAGAGGAGACAGCTGAGCTGGGTCTTGAAGGGCGAAGAGCAGGTGCTAGCTGGGAGGAGCTGCCGCAGGAGGGTGGTGCAGGCAGGGCAGGAGGGTTTGCCGCCGTTTAGACATGGAGACCCTGGGCTCCCGGGGCGCGGGAGCACGGCCCCCGCAGCCCGTCGGGGGGCAATCTCCGTTCTGCACGCGGGGCCTGGCCCAGACCCTGAGAGGCCATCATGTCCACTCCTGAGGAGGCTTCATGAGCGCAGCGCATCGGGCAGCGGGAAGGCACCTCCCACAGAGGCTGAGAGATAGTTTCTCTTTAATTCACTCTTCCTACCACTCTGAGCCGTAATCTGGGAAAAATCCAGGCTGCAATTTTTCCATTTGTGAAAACGGAAATTACACCTTGTACACAGTTCTCACAGAGCACAGACCCCCTTCTATTTGTGTCAGTGCAAGAGAAGCAGAGAAGCATCTGCGTGTACACACACGCTCACGCGCACACACAGCCGTCCGGGAAGGGGCGCGGTGGCATCATCATCTCCCACCAACGCGGAGCGCGTGCTGAGGGAGGGCGTCTGCCCTGGAGAGGGATTTCTGCAAATACACAAGGAAGCTGTTCTGTTGACACCTTCTTGCGGCTCTAAAACCATGAGTGACAAACAGGACGCGCGGTGACACCCGGCGTGAGCGGCCTGCCCTCCACTGCACGCAGTGAGACGCCGCAGCTTCTCCCTGGCAGCTGCTGGCAGCGCCCCCTCCTGAGCCCGCAGGCCCCCGGGAATCCGCTTCCCCTCCCAGCCCTGGGTCAGGGCCGACAGGCCCCTCCCCAGCGGGAAACAGTGGCTCTGGCCCCCCCGCCCCGCCCCCCTCCATCCTGTGGGCCGGCCACTGCTAGCATCAGGCCTAAAGACAGGCTCAGGTGAGCCCCTGGGTGAAGTCCACCCCCTGAGGCCCACGGTCCTGTCCACTGACTAACGGCGGCACTTCTGCTCCCCATGAGGTCTCACAGCGGCCAGCTGTCCCTCAGAGCCCAACGCCAGCCCGCGTGACCGCCGCCCGTGGCCCCGGGCGCTGACCGCTCTCACGGCAAGTGTCCTGTGCCCCTGCAGGTGCCGCGGCTCTGCGTCAGGTGGGGCCTGGCCCCC
>NW_004567116.1:2856707-2870627 GCF_000260355.1 Condylura cristata | reverse complement strand
CCCCCGCCGCCGCCACGCCCGCCGCCACAGTCACGGCCACGGTGGTGATGACCACGGCCACCATGGACCTGCGGGACTGGCTGTTTCTCTGCTACGGGCTGATCGCCTTCCTGACGGAGGTCATCGACAGCACCACCTGCCCCTCCGTGTGCCGCTGCGACAACGGCTTCATCTACTGCAACGACCGGGGACTCACCTCCATCCCCGCGGACATCCCCGACGACGCCACCACCCTCTACCTGCAGAACAACCAGATCAACAACGCCGGCATCCCCCAGGCCCTCAAGACCAAGGTGAGCGTGCAGGTCATCTACCTGTATGAGAACGACCTGGACGCGTTCCCCGTGAACCTGCCCCGCTCCCTGCGGGAGCTGCACCTGCAGGACAACAACGTGCGCACCATCGCCAGGGACTCGCTGGCCCGCATCCCGCTGCTGGAGAAGCTGCACCTGGACGACAACTCCGTGTCCACCGTCAGCATCGAGGAGGACGCCTTCGCCGACAGCAAGCAGCTCAAGCTGCTCTTCCTGAGCCGCAACCACCTGAGCAGCATCCCCTCGGGGCTGCCCCGCACGCTGGAGGAGCTGCGGCTGGACGACAACCGCATCTCCACCATCCCGCTGCACGCCTTCAGGGGCCTCCACAGCCTGCGGCGCCTGGTGCTGGACGGCAACCTGCTGGCCAACCAGCGCATCGCGGACGACACCTTCAGCCGCCTGCAGAACCTCACCGAGCTCTCGCTGGTGCGCAACTCGCTGGCCGCCCCGCCCCTCAACCTGCCCAGCGCCCACCTGCAGAGGCTCTACCTGCAGGACAACGCCATCAGCCACGTGCCCTACAACACGCTGGCCAAGATGCGCGAGCTGGAGCGCCTGGACCTGTCCAACAACAACCTCACCACGCTGCCCCGCGGCCTGTTCGACGACCTGGAGAACCTGGCCCAGCTGCTGCTCAGGAACAACCCCTGGTTCTGCGGCTGCAACCTCATGTGGCTGCGGGACTGGGTGAAGGCGCGGGCGGCCGTGGTCAACGTGCGCGGCCTCATGTGCCAGGGCCCCGAGAAGGTGCGGGGCATGGCCATCAAGGACATCACCAGCGAGATGGACGAGTGCTCCGAGGCGGGGTCGCAGGGCGGCATGTCCAACATCGCCCCCAAGACCACGGCCAGCAACCACGCCTCGGCCACCACGCCCCAGGGCTCCCTCTTCACCCTCAAGGCCAAGAGACCGGGGCTGCGCCTCCCCGACTCCAGCCTTGACTACCCCATGGCCACGGGTGAGGGCGCCAAGACCCTGGTCCTCCACGTGAAGGCCCTGACGGCGGACTCCATCCGCATCACGTGGAAGGCCACGCTCCCCGCCTCTTCCTTCCGGCTCAGCTGGCTGCGTCTGGGCCACAGCCCGGCCGTGGGCTCCATCACCGAGACCCTGGTGCAGGGGGACAAGACGGAGTACCTGCTGACCGCCCTGGAGCCCAAGTCCACCTACATCATCTGCATGGTCACCATGGAGACCGGCAACACCTACGTGGCCGACGAGACGCCGGTGTGCGCCAAGGCAGAGACCGCAGACAGCTACGGCCCCACCACCACGCTCAACCAGGAGCAGAACGCCGACCCCCTGGCCGGGCTGCCCCTGGCCGGCATCATCGGGGGCGCGGCCGCCCTCGTCTTCCTCTTCCTGGTCCTCGGAGCCGTCTGCTGGTACGTGCACCGAGCGGGGGAGCTGCTGAGCCGGGAGCGGGCTTACAACCGCGGCAGCCGGAAAAAAGACGACTACGTGCAGTCGGGGACCAAGAAGGACAACTCCATCTTGGAGATCCGCGGCCCGGGGCTGCAGATGCTGCCCGTCAACCCCTACCGCGCCAAAGAGGAGTACGTGGTGCACACCATCTTCCCGTCCAACGGCAGCAGCCTCTGCAAGGGCACGCACACCGTGGGCTACGGCACCACGCGGGGCTACCGCGACGCCGGCATCCCGGACGCGGACTACGCCTACACCTGACGCCGCCGCCCGCCGCCTGGCGAGCTGGGCCCGCCCCGCCGGCCGCCCCCACCGCCACGCGCACGCGAGCCACCGGGACTCTCCCAGCAGAGGCACGTGCGGGAGGGCGGATGACTTGGTAGAACACAAGGAAAACCTTTTTTTTTAACCGGAGGGAAGCAGGAGGGAGACCTGACGTCGCCAGCCGGGAGGGGAGCACTGCAGGTCAAGAGCCGGGGCTGGGTGGGCTCTCACCCGGCTGGCAGGGCTACCCGCGCAGGGCCGGAGAGGGCCGCCCCAGAGACGCCGCCGGCCGCCTGCTCGCTGGGCCCGGCGCCATCGGCCGCCAGGCCCGCCGGGGACAGGTTCCAGGCGCCTCAGCAGGGAAGGCGCGAGCCGAGAGCTTTGCCGTGGAGATGTTGCCCTGAAACCTCTTCCCTGGTTCTCTCTGTACGTCTCCCTTCCAGATGGGCAGAAATAGCGCCTTTCACTGCATTCTTTGAACAATTCTGTAGTCGATTAAAAACCAACCTTCTTTTTCGTACACTGAGGCCCTCTTCGGTCCCGTGCACCACAGTCCGCGGACCCTCGGAAGCGGCGGCTTCCGCAGCACGCAGGGGGCGCTTTCCCACCTGCCTCTGTCGGTGGCTAACTCAGTGGCAGACAGCACCACACAGGGCTGGCAGGGCTGCCTGGGTCACGTCCTGCGATTTCCCGAGACAGTAGTCAAGGCGAGGTTGCTTCCTCCCAGAAATCTCGAGTAAGTAGACAAAGCGTGGGGGCCAGGGAGTCGGGCGGGACAGTGCTGTTTGCAAAGGCGGAGGTGTGTCTGTCCGCCGGTAGCTAGGAAGGCCGTAGCCTTCAGTTCGATCCTATCTCAGGTTGGCCAGAGCTGGGGGCGCCTTTCTGATACTAGAGAAGCTTTCTTCCACGGCCAGTGTCCTTATCTCTCTCCCCCACCCCACACACGTGCAAACAGCCCGACAGCTACCTTCTGAGCACTTAACTCTTTGCTATGTGCTTCCTCACGGGACAGGTAATTGGCACAGGGACAGGTTGTTGCTTCCTCTCCCTCCCACCAACTGATCAGACCGAATGGTTTCCATGGCTGCTCAAACAAAGCCCAGAAAAAGCCATGTAAATTCTCAGAAAAGCCCTGGGAGACGGCACCTCCCCCTCCAGCCTCACAGCCACCCCTGGAAGTCTGCTCTGCAGGAGGGAGGCCAGATCGCTCTAACACGCGGCCTCCTCCCCAAGGAGGAGGCTAGAGCCAGGCTAGCTCTCCTCCCTCTGAAGTCAGAATGGCCGGTGGCCATCTATCAACCGACTGCAGCTCCGCGAGCCGTGAGATTAAAACGATGATGGAATAATGACAACAGATCTGGAAAGAAGAGACAGCGGGGCCTGGGGTTCTCTTCGCTCCTGCGCCCCACCCCTGGGGGCCCGGGTCACCGTCTGTCAACATGCCACTTGTCCTGCACCAGGGAGAAGCCGTGTCAAAGGAGAAACGCGGGTCCGAGGGCAGGGAGGATGAGAAGGGGTCTGGCTCCCGGCCGTGGTGTTTTCAAAAGGCCTCGGCTGCTTTGACAAAAGCCCAAGGCAGGGAGAGGAAGCTGAACACGGTCACCGGGTCGCCAGTGACAGGCCTGGGCCGGCTGCTACCGACATGAAAAGATGCTGCTGGCCCTGTCCGTGCCGAGGTGGCCGAAAGGCACAGACGCAGCCGCTGAGAGACAGGAGGGGCGGTGCCCTGCCAGACCCGGGGGCCAGGCCCCCCACAAGGGAGAGGCCGGGGCACGGACGTTTCATTCTAAACTAAGCCTTTTTCGCTTTTCCCACCTGAATCATTTTCTCATACAACGAGATCAGGGGAGACATTTTTGCAAGCCTTACTTGTTCGTGGGGGTAAAGGTCGCCTTCCCCTTGGCCTGGGACAACCCCCCCATACAGGCCCATCCCAGGGAGCTGGGGAGGAGCAGAGGGCCCCCGTCAGTGTCTGGGAGGAGAGGGTGCGTGAGGGGGTGTGGGGCGTCAGCCGGGGCAGGAGTTCAAGGTCTCTGCTGTCTGAAACGAGGTCCCCTCCCTCAGGTACCCACTGCTGCCTCTGCTCTGGCCACCCGACCGCTGCCTCAGGCCCCCGCTGCCCACACCACCCCCTTCAAGGTCCAGAATGCCCTGGAGGAAGGAGTCCAGCTGTGCCAGCAGTGGCCACCAAGCCCAGGCCTCCATAGCACAAAGCAGGCTCCCGCTGGCCTCCTGGGCCAGGCTCCTGTCTGATGGGGCTCAGGCGGGAGCTGAGCCAGTGAGAGCTAAGCCGCTGGGGATGACCCTGCTGGCCCGCTGTCATCTTTTCCGCCCCCCAGCACCCCAATATCTTGACATGGCCCCGGTGTCCATCCTGAGAATGAGGCCTGCTGCCTCATGGTTGGGGGCTGCCTAAAAGCAGGTCCACTCTGGCAGCCTTTCTCCCCCCCGGTCTAACTCCTACTAGATGGCCGACCACAGCCCAACAGAGAGGGCATTTCGGGGCGCCTGGTCTCCCCCGCCGAGGACACAGGATCTGGCTGACCAGCCCAGGGCCGGCCACCACTTCTGTCCAGAACGTTCCTCTGTGAAAGCTGACGTGACCCTCACAGCCTCTGACTAGCCAGAACCACCTCCTTGGCCTCAGCATGAATGAGTGCATCTTGTGGCATTTAAGGCAGGTTTAAAGTCAAAAAAAAAGCCCCCGACATTTCTTTGGTTAAGTGGTTTACCCTTCGTGGTAATTAGATGTAGTGATTGGGATCTCTTTTCTATTACATGGCAATTTTCCTTTAAATTTCCCCTTAAAAAAAAAAGGCAAGAGGAGGCAGGGAGGGAGGAGGGCATTTGCATTTTGCCAACGAGGCCTCTTGTAAGCCCAGCTCAGGCGTGGGGCCGCGTATGGGATGCTTAAGAGATTGCTAAGAATAAAATCTATTAATTAGTCATACTCAATTCCGCAGACATGATGTGCATCAAAAGCTTCTTTTCTTCCCTTTCTCCTTCCCTCTTCCCGGCCTCACTCAGAAGCCTCCATCTTCCTGCTCCCCGGCCTCTGGGTTAACATGGCAGCGGCTGGCCCGCTGGACAGGACAGCCCCACCAGGGCCTGCGGGCCTGACTCCTTCCTGTCCAGGCGATGCTGGCAGGGGAGGAGACTGCAACTGCAATGATGCCGTGGCTGGGGGACCCACCCAACAAGGGGAAACTGAGGCCGGGCAGAGCGTGAGAGGGGCTTCAGGGAGGGTTTCCAGAGCGGAAGAGAGAGTGAGAGTGGCCAAAGCAGGGCTAGCTGCCCCAGGAAACCTGGGTGTTCCAAGGGTCAGGTGGGAGGCCCTCTGCTAATTCTGGAGGTGCCAGCTGGTCCCGGCCAGGGAAGGAGGCCCAGAGGAGGAGGGGCCGGCCGGTGAGGGTCCCTGTGGGGTCCTAGAGGGCTGACTGGGCCTGAGGAGGCGTCGGGGGCCATGTTCAGGACTGCAGCTGAGCCTCCTCCTGCACCCCTAAGCAGAGGATGGAGGGGAGGACACCACCCTCCCCCCACAATGGCAGCTCAAGTCCCAGAGCCAACCCACTTCAGAAATCTGCTCCCTCTGAATGCGCCAGGGAGGAGGATGGGGCTTCTGAGCTTTGTGCTTATGAAAAATACAACAAGGAAAATTGAATGCGGCAGGCAGGGAGCAATGGAGCCGGAAAGCGAGGGGACAGAGCTGGGCGGCCGCTGGGAGGGGCCTGGGCCCTAGTGGACCGCCCCCCCAGTGGACTGGGCCCCAAGGCCAGACCTCGTCCCCAGCCCCAGGGTACAGCCTGGTCAGCTGCGGCGCCCCAGGCACCCAGGTCTGCTCCCCAAACTCAACTCTGCACGGAGCGGGCTGGGCGGCTGGGTGAGCGCTAACAAGCCGCACGGCCCGCACGGCCCCCAGAGCAGGCAATCTTTTCTCTTAAGGAGGGATAAAAAGGCTCAAAAATGCAAATCATTAGCGTTTACAACCAAGCGAGTCTGCTAAATTGATTAGGAGAGATTAAACTCCTTGGAGGTGATGGAAAGGGGGATTTTCCGCATTTTATGAACCTGCCCCCGTAGCTGCGTGCAAAGAGGGATTTTCCGGACTGGCTGAGGGGCTACCTCCGAGCAGCTGCAGTTGGGGGGGCTCCGGGGGCTCATGTTGGGTCTGAGCAGGGCTTTGGGGAGACTGGTTCTCCTCCTGCCGTGCCCTGTGCTCAGGTCTGGGGGGCCGGGGCCAGTACTTCAGCCCACAGAGTCATTCAGACACCAGACTCCACCCCTGACCTCGGCCTTCAGGGGTGAAAGGCATGGGGAAGTGGCTCACCCAGTGGTTTAGAGGGGGCCTCTGAGCTTTTCTGGTTCCTTTGTCTTTTAGAGGCTGAGAGGGGGCAGGGATTTGCTTCTGACCCACTCCCTGCAGTCAGTGAGAGGGGCATGGTGCCAACTGTAAAGGGGAAACTAAGGTGAGGAAGAGAAACTCTGGTCCGACAAAGGAAGCAGGCAGTGAGCTCCCCGTCCCAGGGAGCATCCAAGTCCAACTCCCCTGCCCTGGGGCTGTGGCAGTTTCCTGCCTACACCAAGACCTGATCCCGGCTCCCTCCTTTATTTGCTCATCCCCTGAGGATCCTGTGAGGAAGCGGTCAAGAAGGGTTGCTCAAAGTGACCCCGTCCCCTGCAATCCCTGGTCAGGGCCATGCCCTCGTCAGGCTGTCCAGGCCCAGCAAGAGCCACCAGCGATGAGGCCAGACCCCCACATCCTTGTCCAAGGGGTAGGGGGAGAGGAAGTGCAGACACCTCCCACCCCAGCCGGAGGGGAAACAGGGTCAGGGACGCCAAGCCCTGCTGCCCCAGGACGCGGCCACCCAGGCCCCGGCTGCCCAGGCTGCCCCCAGCCTGTAGGGCTGTTTCTCCGTCCCAGCTGCTGCCTCAGTCCTTCCTCCCAGCCAGGTTGGGGCTGCTGGGGGCGGGGGGTGCGGCTCTTCACCCTGCTTTTTCAAGCATTTTCCATTTCTTTGAAATGTTCCAAGTAGTTGCCTGAAATATCCACATTTGCTTCTTTAAAAACAATCACAAAAGATTCCCTCGGCTCTTGACGCCCCTCCCTCCCTCTGCATATTTAACATAGCAGAAGTATTTTGCCCCTCTGGTTTCAGAATTTCCACAATGCCAGCGTCAGGCCCACTTTCTCACGGCAAATGAGCTTTGCAGGTGTGCCCCCTGGGACCGAGGACCAAAGCCCACCTTCTCCCCGCGTCTCCCCGGGAGGGCCTGGGGGTCCTGCCCCCTCCCCACTGGAGACCTCGTCAGGCCCCACTTGCTGAGCCCACTGCAGGCCCCACCGCTGACTGAGCAGCCTGGCTGGTGCCGGGGAATGGCCGTGCCGCCTGGGAGTCGGCCGCCAGGACCTGCGTAGCTGTCCTTCCCACACACACCCCGACGCCCCCCACCAGCAAGCCCAGAAGGCCACGCCCAGAGAGTCCCTGCGAGAAGGTCCTGGCTGCCACCACCCTGACCTCTCACAGGGGTCAGGGTGGACGCGCTGGGGCCATCCTCCAGGCCGGTCCTGAGGCCCAGCAGGTGCCTGACACACAGGCCTGCTCCGGCCTCTCTCCTCAGTCCTCCCCGCTTGCCTCCTCAGGCCAGGGGGGTGTGTGGGGGTGGCCTCCCCCTCACCCCGCCTCCCCCAGCGGCCGGCCCAGCCCGGGGCGGCTCTCTGCTGTCCCTTGGACCCACCGACAGTCAGCTTCGAGCCACTGGCCTGGGTGACTCCGTTTCCCCTCTCCCAGTGGAGCCCAGTGGAGCCTCGGGTGGGTGATCAGGAAGGTGAAGAACGGGGCATCCGCCCTGCCTAACACTCCTTTCGAGTTCCCGCACCCCAAGCCACCACCTGGAAGAACTACCCCGGTTTTCTCAAGACCAAGAAAGCAAAAGCAAGAGGAGCCTCTGCAGAGCCAAGCCAGCTGCCCGCGCTCTCCTCCCAAGGGGGTCGTCCACCCCCACGCGGCTGGGGTTGACCTCCCCAACGGGGAGGACTGAGTGTCCTCAAGATGCCCCCTCTGACTGGCAGGAGACACCCAGACCCCAGAAACAAGCCTTCGCTTTTTTCCCCAGCCCAGCACCCCCGTCCCTGCAGGGTCCCTCTGCTACGGAAGGCGGGTGCCCGGCCGGCTGATGGCACGCGAGGGCAGGCCGGTCTCTCCCAAGCTCGCCGCTCCTTCTGCACCCGAGGGACCCCTGTCTGGGCACCCTCTGGGCCCTGCCCGCCCCCCTCAGGCAGCCCCAGGCGGCCACGCTCCTTCCTTGTTCTGAAGGACGGAGCAATGTCGGGGTGCGCGGCTGCTCCCACCGCTGCTGCCGGCTGGCGGGCCCCGGGCCCACCTGCCTCATTCCCAGCCTCCCCTCCAAACAGGGCTTTCGGGGAAACTGAGACCCACCCCACGACGACAACCCAGACCAAAGTGCACTGCGAGCCGCCCTCTGACCTCCTTCCAGTAGGTGCCTTGAACTTCAACGTTGAGCTGAATGTGATCGACTATTTGGTCCTATTTTCTGTTTGTCTGTTTTCATATAAGATGTCCAGGTCCACTTTCCTTGTCCTTTCTTGAAATAAATAGAAGATTTAACTTTGACCGTCCTCCTGGCTGCTGCCTCTCAGCGCGGTGCCGTGGGCCAGCGCCAGGGCTGAGGCGCCCTGTGGGCTCGGCGGCCCACCACGCCCGCCGCTCCCGGACCCACGCCCAGGGCGGGCTCGGCTGTGGGGATCCTCCGGTGGTGACGGCGACACCCACGGACAAGTGGGGCACCCCTCAAAGCAAAACACTGCCCCTTCTGCGGGATGGACCCCATCTTCACCCCATCCCGGGCCCAGGGCAGGGGGCTGGCGGCTGAAGGACGCCTACGAGATTAGTGAGGCTGCGGGTTATCCCGTAAGAGGCTCCAGCCCCGGTGGGGACACCCGATAAGCCTGGAACTTCAGGGGTGTGGGGGTGCATCTTTCCAGCCCCGACCTGTCCACACCGCCCCTACCGTGAGCACACACCTGGGCTCCTTTCCCAGACCCCCTCCCACCCTGAACGCACCTCCCCAGGCCTTATCTGATCTCCCACCTCCCACAAGGGGGAGGAAAAATTATTTTCCACGAGAACAATAGCACTTTCTGCTAAATTTAACATAAAATAAGAACTCATTACTTCTGCCTTAGATCTGATTTCATGTCTGGACACGGGTTAATGAGCTTTTCCTTAGATTCCGGGGAGCACACTTATCTTTCCACCTGCTTTGATGGCGGGTCACCTGATGGGGGTGCGGGGCCCCTGACCCCTCAGGTGCCCCGCGCCCCCACCCTCCTCTCTCAGTCCTCACCGCCACCCATCCCACTGCAGGGGCCGGCGCACACCACTACAGCCAGGCCAGTGCTCAGAGGGTGCTCGGGAAGGGGCAGGCGGGCAGCCGGTACCAACTGAGGCCCCACTATGGGCTGGAGCCAGCATCCTCCCTGCACGGACCCGCCCCCAGCTCGCCTCACCCTCCACACAGTGGTGCTGGGGACCCAGCCACAAACCCCAAACCCTGGGCTGCTTCCTTGACTGCGCTCCTCGGGCCCTAGAGGTAACAGCGGTTTGCCCAGCAGGGGTTCACAGTCACATGAACTTGGAAACCACCGGATTAATGCCATTGTCAGAGGCAGGGCAGAAAGTTCCAGTTCAAGGCGGAGAAAGAGTGGGGGGCATTACCCCCACCCTGCTCGAACCTGGTACCGCCAAGTTCCAGAAGTTTCCCTCCTGCCCCTGCTACTAGCAGTGGCCTTAGACCCCACCAAGCATCCTGGAAAAGAGGTGATCAAGCCTGAAGGTGTCCAGCCCCTAACCGACCCCCCACACCCAAGCTCCCAGCGCAGTCTTCACACCTGCTTAGGTCCTGGGCAGAAGCAAGGTCCCCGGCTGGACCCCAGTGCTGCCTGGGTCTGGGGAAAGCTTGTTCGTCCACTTGCAGCTCCCAAACAAGGTGGACTCCCCGGCCTGTGCCCTTCCCTCCGCACCTGGGTCCTCAGGTCGGCACCTGCCTCTGGCCCTCCCCTCCCCCACCCCACCTGCTGCACCTGGGTCCTCAGGTCGGCACCTGCCTCCCGCCCTCCCCTCCCCCACCCCACCTGCTGCACCTGGGTCCTCAGGTCGGCACCTGCCTCCCGCCCTCCCCTCCCCCACCCCCCCCAAGAGCCTTCCCCCAGGCAAAGAAAATGGGCTGTGTGAGCTGCTAACTGACAGCACAAATGAAATCCCAACACCCCCACCCCACCTTCCTGAGATTTACAGGGGAAGTGAAATCTTATTTGCACCACTGCCAAGCCTCGGACGCGATGAAATTATGCCTCGAGAAGAGACCTGGCCGCTCGCTTACTCGGAAGCGGCTGCATCGGAGACCAGCTTATTAAAAGCCATGGCGGCCACATTTCAACCTGTTTCAGGTGTTAAGTAATTTACTGCCACCAGCATTCAGTGGCAGGTTTTTATCATTTTTATTTCCATGATGCAGGCAAGTGCCCCCTCTCCACCCCCCACACGGGGATCTGCAGGTCTAAATGCTCCTGCCCTACCCCCAGCCCTGCAGAGGAATTGGGGGAGCAGGAAGGGGGTGCAAAGAGGCAGCAGCTGACTGTCCCCAGGTTGAGGCATCAGTCAATACTCAGAGTGACAGGGAGGACGGCTTTTAGACCCCCGCCCGTGTTTGGGGTGCGGTGAACCCCCAAAGACCTGTAGAGGTGTTTTCGAAAGGCAGCAGTGGTGCCTGTCTGCGAGCAGAAACTACCTGTCCCAGGCCCCGCGGCCACCACAGTCGGCAAGTCCTGAGCGAGCCTGCCGTGAGCCAGGCCCGGCTAGGGAGGGCGTCGAGTTAGTTGGGTTAGTTGACTAAAAATACCTGGGAGGCAAACAGGCTCTTTACGGAAGGAGGGGGGCAGTGTGGTACCCCCATTTCACTGAGCATCTGTTATGTCCAGTCCCGGCAGCAGCTCTCAACGCAGGCAAACCCCCCCCCCCAGAGCTGTGCCTCTCACTGCTCTGGAGAACGGTGCAGTGAGGGGGCCCCCAAAACTCTTGGGGGATGCACAGTGTGCCCCTCACAGACAGTGGGCAAGGTGTGGTGTGCCAGGGCCACTGGGTGACCCAGAGTCCCCCTGTCCTCCAAGCCTCCTGCCCCTTCTCAGCAGCTCTGTGCCAGGGGCTGTTGATTCCTGCCGGTTTGGGGGGATTAAGTCTTTTACAGAGACTCTGGGGCTCATCTGAGGCTCTTTCTCGCCTTCTCCCTCTGCCTGTTTCCAGATACTTGAGGAAGACCAAGATCTCCAGAGTTCAGGCTAAGCCAAGTGCAGAAATTCCTTAATTAGCTTCCTCCTAGATCAGGCCCTGGCGAATGGATTAGTCATGGGGGGGCAAGAGAAAGGGGCCAGCATCCTCCTGAGCCCCAAGATTACCAGGCTGGGGTGAGGCGCTGTCACTGGGGCATGTGGGATCCCAACAGCCCGCCAGGCAGCCCCCCCGCCCCCCGGAGGTGGTCAGATGGAACTTGTCACCAGCCCGGGGTACGTATGGCAGGAGGCCCAAGTTTAGGGGGGACCACAGGGGCACCGGGGCTCCGCCTCTAGGTCTCCTAACAAAGCCGCCTCCTTCCCGAGGGAACATGCAGACCCGTAACTTCACCACTGGGGGTGATTCCCTAAAGAGGCGCCCATCTGAGAGAGGCAAGGCAGCGGGCCCCAGCGGCACCAGCCCCCCACATCTGCCAGGGATGTGGGGAGCCTCCCCTGACAGGGGTTCCCCATCAAGGCACTCACACCCTGTGCCGGGGCCTGTCCCCCACTAGACACTGAGCCCCTCTGAGAGGAGGACTCCTCATCCTCACTCTGAATGATCAAGGGTACACACCTCAGTCTGGGGGGTGGGAAAGAGAAGCATGGCAGGGGGCTCGGCCTGTGCGGAGGGGCCGTCAGGCAGGGGGCTGCGAACCCCAAGGTGAGCTCCAGGCTGGAGACCATCGGGCTCTGCGACCCGCTGGCTCTGCCCACGGAGTCACAGAGGGGTGGCGGGCGGGAGGGTGATTCAAGGACTCAGAGACCCAGATTCCCCGGCCAGAGCCGCATGAAGTCTGGTGCTTTCCCCTTTGCGCCCTGCATCAAAGGCAGCTCTGCCGGGCACGCGGCCTGGCCCCGCAGATAAGGGCTGCAGGCGGAGCCGGTGTCTGGGCCCCCGCAGCTCTCTGCCCTGAGCAGCGCTGCGCCAACCCGTCAGCCAGGGCTGCTCCGCCTGGCTCCCCCTTCCCGACCCTCCACCCAGGTCTGTCGTCCCCAGGCCAGGGCCCTACACGTGGCCGTAGCTCCCAAGGGTGTCTGGACTGCCCGGGCCATGTCTCTCTGGCTCCGCCTTGCAGCACCGAGGACGAGTCAGGAGGGACACTGACCCAGGCCAGGGAAGCTGCCTGGGGTACACGACGCCTGAGTGGGAGCCGTGGAAACCAGGATGCCCCCTGGCACAAAGACCAGGAAGGGGGGGAGAACATGCAGCTGTGACACCCCCAAGGTGTTTAGCAAAGCTGTGGGACAGGCGGGCACTGTCGGGGCAGATGTGCTGGGCCAGCCAGGATGCCCAGAGGGCGAAGGTCAGGAGAGGGCGAAGGTCAGGAGACGGCAGGAGGTCCCGGGGTGCCGGAAGAAGCCACAAGAACAGGTAGGCTGCCGGCTCTGGGCGTCCCCACCTCTGCTGTGGTCTGATTTACACCCCCACGTCGTGGAGTGCCGTCTGCTACCACACGGCCACAGGGAGCGGAGGCACCCAGCTGCCTTCTGGCAGGAAGCAGCACCCGCACCTCCCACACGCTGGTTTGCTCCGGACCCCCGGGGGGCTGGGGCGAGCCCCAGAACGGCCGCTCCCACTGCAGGCCGACCCAGGAGCACACTCGGCCTCCGCCGCCGGCGTGAAGAATGATGCCGCGTATTTCAATTAGCCTGTGCGTGATTACTGGCGAAGTTCTGCATCTTTTTGCTTGTTTGCTGGCCATTTGTTTTCTCCCCTACTGGGAAATGCCTGTCCACATCTTTTCCCCATTTTTCTTATTGATTTGTAGGCGCTCTTCGCATATTAAGAAAGGAGCGGAGACGCAGCCTGCTCTGAGGCAGCCCCTCAGGCCCTGGCTTGGGAGCCCGAGGGCCCAGGACAGGGGAGCGGAATCGTGTGGGCCTCGGGGTACTCAAACTTACTCTCCACTCCGCCGCCCCAGCTCAAGGCAGGGGACTCTGTGGGAAGATGGGGCGCCCCCCCGGGCGGAGGGGCTCAGCTGGAGAAACCCAGGGGGCTTGCTGAGAATACTAAGAGGTCAAGTGTGCCAAGGCTGGCGGGTGCCCCATGGCCCCAAAGGAAGCCGACTGGCACAGCTGGGCATCAAGGGGTGAGTGACTTGCCCTCCCAGGGTGGGTCAGTGAGGACACCTGACACAGAGGGGCAGTCCCTAAGCCTCAGGGTGACCCTCCCCTATGGCACACACCGTCCTGCTCCGCCCGCCTTCAGCCCGCCTGGTTCCTAAAGGACTCAGGTCTGGGAGGACACGCCGAGCCCCGCCCCTCACCCTCGGCCCCTGGCCTTTCAAGACCAGAGCTTCCCGACATTTTATTTCCAGCGCTTCCATATACAAGCAACAGAAGCCATAAAACTGATTTCCAAAGCATATAAAGGCAATAACATTTAGGGAGCCAGGAAAAATTAAGCCCCTCGTTTCCGGGAAGAATGGCTGCCAGAACCCTCTTGGGGGTCCTTTCTGCAGCTGGGAGAGGCTCGGCGCGGGCCAGCACACAGGCTTCCCCACATCAGGCGTGACAGCGTCTCAGCAGCCAGGGGACCTGCTGGCCTCCCTGACTCCTGGCCAC
>NW_004567116.1:2846170-2856368 GCF_000260355.1 Condylura cristata | reverse complement strand
GACAGACCTTCACTGGCTCTGAGCTGCTCCGGTGAGCGCTCTGGCAGAGGGGTGAGGGCTCACTGGGGCCTGGACCGCTCGGTCTCCCGCCAAGCTCTCCAAACACCACCAGCCTGCGCAACTACCCAGATGGACCCTAGAAACCCTAGAACTCTGAGTGGTGCCACGTGCCTGCCCCCCCCCCCCCCCCGTCCGTTCACTCACTCCTTCGTTTACTCCCTCTCATCCACTGCCTCGGTGACACGACACCACGGGAGGCACCCAGGACTCACAGTGACAAGATCCAAGTTTCCTGATGTGTTTGGGACAAGTCACCTAAGAGGCCACCAGAGCTTCCGGCCATTATGATGATGATGATCTGGGGTTCAGAGAGAGTGAGGGGGGTGGGGCCACAGACCGCTGCTGTGGCAGAGGCTGGGCCAGAAGGAAGACAGGCCAGCAGCGGGAGGCTAGACAGTCCCAGTCCCGTCTAGGCAAGAATGAAGTGAGGTTGGGCGGCGGAACACTCAGGCTCTAAAATCCACCCTTGGAGCAGGTAAACAGCCAAGACAGCTGCAGACAAGGGTTAGCAGGACTCACAAGACCTCTGGGGGCACCCAGACGGCTCCCAGGAGCCCCCTCAGAAGCCACTCGTCCTTGGAATTATGACACAGATTTATGACATGGAATTAGCCACAGACCCAGCCTCGTCTTAACCACAAAGAGGTGGGGAGAAAGGAGAGCAGATCTTCCGGCCCAACCGATGGGGGGCCCCCACCTGCACAGGCCACCCTCCGTCCCTGTGGAACGGGGTGCCAGCCCAGGGAGTCTGGAGAGGGCGGTGCTGAGGGATTCCGGGCTGACGGTGACTGAGAGTCAGCACTGTGGCTGTGCAATGTATGCAGCTGCCTGTGACTCCTAAGGCGAGACGAATCTCCAGGCTGCTTTTCTCAGCAGGAACAAGTCTTTTCTCCAAATCGATGGTGACACATTTTTAAACTCAGATATTAAGGAGGGAAGGATGTTGCTGGCCCCCCAGGGGCAACCCTTATTAGTCACTGACTCATCTGAGAGAAATCCCATTGACAGACCCCGGGGCTGGCCCAGGCAAGAGGCCGGGAGGAATGGACAGTGACAGCCAGAGGGCAGAGGGGCCCCCAGGGGGGATGTGAGGTGCACCGAGTGGGATGGAGAGGGCCATGGCGCAACGTATCGGTATCTGGGGGCGAAATAAAGAGTGGGTTAGGGTTCCCAGGGAGAGAATGGCCAAAAAGTAAGAGCAGTTAAGAAAGAGAAAGAGAGAAAAAAAAGAAAGAAAGAAAGAAAAAGAGGCTGTTTAAACAGATTCCCAAGTTTGGAGTTCCAGAACCCCAGTCTTGTTTCCTATATTGCCATGGCTGCCAGGAAGCTCCAAGTCTCACTTCCTGTTTAGTTGCAATAGACCCCCTTGGCCTATTTTTGAGGTGTCACCTGGGGAGGGCAGGGTAGGTGCCGGGAGCCAAGCCAGCCACCGAGATCACAAAGCACAAGGGCCAGCGCCGGCCAGCACCCGCCAGCATCGAGCAGCAGGTGGCCGGGCTGAGAGGGCCACACCAGAGCCCTGAGGTGTCGGCAGGTTGGAAGCACGTGCAGGGTTGTGCAGGCCCACGGGCTCCAGGTGGGGCCAAGAGCATGGGACACCTGGTCCCTGATCCTATTTGATATCCCCCCGTCAGCGAAACTGCTCACTTAAACTCTTTTTCTTTAATTAATTCCAGTACACATGCCCAATTTCTGGGTGATGACAGTTGCCGCTGATTGAGCTGTATCAGCTAGATCCTCCAGACGGCTGCGAGGGGACCAGGGAACCCCTCCCCAGGGCTCACAACAGAGGAAGCCCAGGCTCACCCACAGGGAGGGTGCATCCCTGTGCAGGTCACAGGAGCTCTTGAAACGGGTCCTGACCTGTCTGCACCCCACCCCCAAGCTCCAGTGGGGGCTCCCGCCACTGACACCTGGTGGGAGGGCGAGGAGGCTGGGTCAAGGTCAAGGCTGGCAGGTGACCGTCCCAGGGCCCCACCAGGACCCGGGTCCACCCATGCCAAACCCCATGGCCTTGGCCGTGACCTGCCCCACCTTGCAGCGACCTTCACTGGGTGCGTCCCTGTGCTGAGGCTCAGCTCCTTTGACAGGCAAAGCTGAAAGCTCCCATCGCAAATGCCAATTCTGGGCCATTTGCGGCGCAGATTTTAAATGTTCCTGTTTCTCCTCAACATCCTCAGCAAGGTAGCTCTTGCTTTTCAAACGGATGTAGCGTTTGATGATGTCTAAACCGTACGTGAAATACAGCCAGGCTGCAATAATAAAACAGACGCGAGCCCTGCTGGCAGGGAATGGCTGACAGCCGGCCTCTCTCTCACAGCAGCCCAGCTCCTATTTTTATGGCGATTACAATGTCCGAATGGGGGAGGAAGCAGCCGCGGGAGGGGGCTGCGACTCACAAGGACCACTTGTTGCCTTTGAAGAGTGGGTGGCTGCAGATGGGGTTCCGAGAGCCAGAGCTGGCCATGCCAGCCAGTGGCCCTGCCCCCTCCCACCCCACCCCAAGCAATGCCCCTTCCTAGCCCCCAGGGCTGGGTCCCTGGCAAGAGGACTGAGGCTGAGAGGGTTACGGACCCGCCCAGCTCCGGCAGCAGGTGCCCTGCAGAGCTGGGACCTCGGCTCTGGGACGGTGGGATGGACGGTCACCACGCCCCGTGCGTCCCCACGCTGGGACTGGGTGCAGGCAGGGCTGCCTGGCATGGGGGGTGAGCAAGGGGCTGAATCTGCGGACCCTCTCTCAGGTCCTGTTATGTCCCCGGGGCCCCCGGGCCCAGGTCTGGACGGTGCGTGTCCACACAGTGAGAGGGGGCAGCAACGGCAAGGCCGCCGCATGGCCGGGTGTGCAGAAGCCCCCTCCACCCCCGAGGGGCACCGGCCACCTGCCCACTACGCGGGCGGCCCACGAGCTCAGGGGCCTGCGCGCCAGCCGGTCACCCCGACTGTGAGCTGCAGGCTGCGGGGCCGGCCCCTCCCGGCGTGGCCAGTTGAGCGGTCCCCATTCCTTTCGAAGCACACGCAGCCCGTGCAGCCTGGCCTCCGTGTCGGGGGGACACAGGCTGGCCCAAGGGCGGAGAGGAGCGGCTCAGGCCGGGGTAGGCAGCTGCGTCCTCCGGGGGCCTCGCGCTGGGGGGGGATTGGCCAAGGAGAAAGAAGAGGATGGGAGGTGTGGGGAGTCAGGAAGGCTGGGTCTGCGGCCCTGCTGTGTGACCCAGAGTAGACAGCCGCCCTCTCTGGGCGTCAATGCTTCATTTATTTATTTATACAAGAGCTGGAGTAAGCCAGAGGTGGGGGACCAGGGACAGAGTGGGGAGCAGCACAGGCAGAGTGGCGAAATCCACGGCTGAGGGGAGCAGCGGGGAGACAGAAGAGGTCTGCTGCGCCCTGCGGGTCACTTCCTGGCCGGGGATCGAACTTCCTGCAGTGGTTGGCAGTCCCGAGGCTTAGCCCCTGTGCCACCCGGGAGGCCCTTCGAGACTATCCTGCAAGGGCCTTGCAGGCAGGCACTGGGTCGTAAAGCCTGAGAGTCCAGCCCCTCACATAGAACTTAGGTCTCCCCTACACCCCACACCTGTGGCACCCAGAATCTCATCTGCACGGTGCACAAATCCCCTCCAGCCTGATTTCTAAGACCAGAGTGGAGGGCCGGCGAGGCCTGAGCTGCCGCGGGAGGCGGGCCTGGCCAGGCCGCTGCTTCATCCGGCCCCCTGGTCTCACCAGCTCTCAAGGGCATGACTGTTGGGTCATTCAAGATTTACCGAAACCCAGGGCCGCTGGCCCCAGGGCCAGGGCCCCACTGTGTCCCCAGAAGGAGGATAGAAGGACCTGGCTGATAGCAGAGAGCGTCCAGGGTCCTGGAGTCCCGCCCCGCTGGCTGGACCAGACCCTGCAGAGTCTCGAGGGAACCTCAATAATTCAGGAGGGATCCATCATTTATGAATTTATGGAATCGCTTCGCGACCTTGTGCAAATGAGCTGCCCCCCTTATGCAGTGGTGGAGTCAGGTCTTGGCACCGTCTGGGGTGTTCCGGACTCTCTAAGGAGGGGAGGGACAGCTGGGCCACAGGCCTCCCACTGGCCTCCCCCTTCCACTAGCCCCTTGCCCCAGGGCTGGGCCTGGCGGGGACTTGGGAAAAAGCGCAGCTCATGGCAGCCCTCTTAAACGCCAAGTCTGGAAGAAGATGTGATTCCTGGCTCCACCTTTGACCCACGCTGTGGCCCCACATGTACCTCAGTTTCCTCATCTGTAAAATGGAGGTGTAGTGGGAACAGTCAGTGACAAGCTGCCCTAGCCCAGAAGCGGGGATTCTGTGGGGGTGCCCGGGCAGGGCTAGGACATAAGACACACAAGCAGTTGAGGGGCTGGAACCCCCCAGCAAGCCTGGTGGGGCCAGAGGACCTCAACCCAGAGGTTGTTCCATCTCATCTGCACTGACCACCAGCTGCCCGGACGCCTGCCCACTTCTACCTACTCTGAGGATCCAAATTTTTGAACTAGAAAGGAAAGAATTAGCCCCACCCACCAGCGAACACATGATATCCTGAAGGCTCTAGAATCTGACAAACCTCCCCTCTCAGCTCTGCTTGCTGTGTAGCCTCAGACAAGCTGCTTAGCTTCTCTGAGCCTCATTTCCCCACCATTCCTGACTCCAGTTCCCCACTGATACCATGCGACTGATGTAGGAATTCTGGGAGGCCAAGGAGCAGACCCAGAGGGAGGCCCTCCGTGCTCAGGACCCACAGACCCCAGCTCATCCCAAGCCCCACAGAGCCTCTCTGATCCTACCCACTTCACCCCAGTCTGCTGTCACTCTCCCTTCCTCCCCCGGCATGCCTCTACCCAACTCCCAGCTCAGGTCCCCACTCTCCTCAGCTCAAGTGCCACCTCCTCCAGGCAGCCTTCCAGGTGGCTTCGCACCCTGGAACTCCCAGCCTTCATACACTGCAGTCCTTTTCCACCCACACAGCTCACTCTACTCCATCTTTGGCAGCCCAGGGCCTACCCTGAGGTCTGGCCCTACTCCTGCTGAGTGACAGGATGCCACACAGGAGTTTGAATCCCCACCTGCTGAGCTGGGGCAGGTTAGCTCTTGCTCTGAGCCTGGGCTGGATCCCTGAAAATGCAGATCAGAGTCCCACCAGCCTCTGAGGGGTCCCCCCCCACCGCCCTCAAGGCCCCAGGCCCAGGGAGCTCCTCTGGCCCCCGCCTGCACCCGTCCAGCCTACCCACTGCGGAGAGGTAGCCGGCGGCCGGCAAGCCTCAGCAAACACATTTAAATCTGAAGTGACAGATAAAGCGATTTACGGCGACAGTTTAGCGTCAGATCACTTCCCACAAGGCAGCCGTGTCCCTCGGCCCCCCCGTCTGCTAGTCCATCAAGGCGGTCTCTAAATCACTGGCTCTGAGCTGCCTGCTCGGCCCAGGCCCACGAGGGGACGGCCCTCCCGGCCCAGTGGGTTCGGCTGTGGGGATGGGGGAGGGAGGTAAGCAGCCGGCGGGTGTCCACAAATCAAAGCCCAGGACTTAAGGAACCGGAGCCACTTCATGCCTTATTTTAAATAAATAAGCGGCTTAAAAAACTCCCAGTGAAGCAGCTCATGGCTGCGCAACACAGCCTCCCGCTGGCTCTGCTCAGCCAGCCCCCATGCCCGGCCCCCCAAAGGCCCCGCTGACCTCACTCACCTCCCGACACCTCCTTGCAGAATTAATTGGTCCCTGTGCTGTTGCGGGGACTTTGTTCAGGCCTCGCTCCGAGCACTTTGTCGCATCCTATTCTACTTCACGGCTCTTGCTCTTGACTTCCCGTAATAACGGGCCCCTGGGTGCCAGGCCCCAGCCCAGGGGGACGGGCCTGAGCCCACGCTGGGCTGCGGGTAGAGAGCCGGGGTTCAGATGAGGAGTGGGAGGATGGGGACCCCCGGCTGGGGGCTTGCTGAGCCGCAGGGAAGCCGCGGGGACGCCAGGCTGCCAGGCTGCGACGGCTCCTGGGCTCTGTGCCCACGCCCCCGACTCCATGACCTAGGCGGGCTTAAGTGGAAGACTCTTTCCATCTTGGCACAAAGCACCGTTCATCCCTGTCATGTTCCGTTTGCTCTGAAGGCTAAGCAGGTTGCTGGATCCCTGGGCTGGCCCAGAAGGGGGGCTCATTTTTGTAGACAGACGTTTCCCACCTAAACTCCAGCTGCCTAACTGGAACTAGGGGCCCAGAGGCACAGGCGTGGGGAGCTGAGAACCCCGAGGGCGCAGAAGTGACCCAGTCAAGGTCCCGGCTTGCCGGCGAGAAGATGAAAACCCTCCAAAGTCAAGCGCCCCCTCGGTGGGGCCCCCAGACTGGTGCTTTCTCTGCAGGAGAGGCCAGGTCTGCTCCCCTCGTTCTCCCCAAGATACAGCCTGGGGGTCACAGGCCAAACTAGAGAGACAGGCACTGCCCCCAAGCATCGCCATCTCCGGAAGGGGCCCGCGGGGGTGCCCAGGCTTATCTTGCCAGCGTGGCAGCCCAATTTAATTAAGATGGATGCGGTGTGCCCCCGTGGGCAGGAGCCGTGGCCGCCACAGATGGCAGGAGCCTGAGACTCTCCGGGCGCTGCCCAAGCAAGTGGCCTCACTGAGGGGCAGGCCGAGGGCGGACAGGAAACCTGCACTGCACCAGAGCCCCCACCAGCCGGCACCCCCTTCTGCTGTCGGCCCCTCACACCATGGAACACACATATACACACCATCACACTATCACACACATGCACACACAGGCACACAGGCACACCGCACGCCCATCACACACTCAACATCTCACACCTCACACACATAGACCATCTCACACATCACACGCATCATACACATTACACACACACACACACACCGTCACAGACAGACAGACACACACACACCCCGTCACAGTCACACACAGTCCGGCTGTGAGGACGGAGGGGGCAGGAGGGCAGCAGTCCCGCCCTCTCAAGGATCCCCAGGGTCCTCCTTGGGGCCAGAAAGGGCGCCTCAGTCTGGATGGTGACCCCCCCCAAGCCCGCAGGACTTCAGGATGCAGGAGGTCTGGGGGTTCAGCCCCCTTTGTCTCCCAACCCCTTCCAGCTCCCCTTCAGCCCCCCCCCCCAGTCCCAGCAGCCAGAAAGAACCTTCCAGACCCTGCCCCCATCGTGCCACAGGGACAAAAAGGGAGCGCCCCCAAATCTCGGGGGTTACCTAGATTTGGGGGTTATCTCAAGACCCAAGCTCAGACCCAGCCCACCACGGTACTGGGGACCACTGGCCCTGGCGTCAAAACTGAAAATGGAAGCTCCCCTCCCCCATAATTGCTCGCTCCTTCCGCCCATTGTGGAGGCTCCCTGGTCTGCACCGAGAAGCAATTATTCACGGCTAATGATTATAATCAAGTCAAATAGAATTTAATGGACACGTATTCTCTTCCTGCTTGAAACTTTACATATGAATTAAGCACATATGGGTTTCACGATGCACGCACCACATTTACGCAGCCTCCAACAGCCCCGCGCCGGCTGCGACTTTGATTCTGCTAATAAACAGATTGATTTAGGGGCTCGGCCGCGCGCGGACCGCAATCTCTGCTGCCCCCTGGCGGGCGGCGGCAGGAGTGGGCCCTGGGGACGGGGAGCCCAGCGCAGGGCCTGCCTGCCCCGGCCTAGGCGCAAGCCCAGCTAGGAGCGGGGTGCCCCCCCCCAGGCAGCCCCTCTCCTGAGAGGGTGAGAGGCTGGAGTCAGGCAGCGGGAAGACTCGGAAATGTCTTGCTTATTTGAGCTTGTGACCAAGCATCCCCTCCCACACCTGGGCATCTGGCCCGTCTTCGCTTTGTATCTTTCACACCGTGAATTTCTTTCACAAGCTCAAAAAAAAAAAAAATTAAGAAAAAAAGTTTAAAGGCTGAGTATGCTGGATGATGGAGTGCGTCTGACCCCCCCCAAGCCAGATGCCCAGGCAGGTACCTGGGGGAGCCCCCAGGGAGGGGTGCCCCAGGCCCCAGGGAAGCCCCCCCAGGGTGCCAAGGGCTGACAGCACTGCCCCCCACAGGCACTGAGGAAGACCCGTTCACCACGCCCAGGCCACCAGAGTCCCCACTCCACCCTGCGTCCCCCGGCGCCCTGAGCTGGTGCCCACGTTGCAGCCACCCCGCACCTGGATGGAAAGGAGTCCACACGACGCCCACGTTCCCCTCGTCACCTGACAGCTGAGCAAAAAGAGCAGCAGGAGGCGACCCCCACCCTCAATAAGGACTGGCAAGGCAGGGGCAGGCCAGCCCCCCCACAGCCCCTCCGGCGCCCTCCTCCCAGGGCTGCTGCTGGTGCCTGCTGCCTCCCGAGGACCCATGGCTGCCCTGCGCCATGACCCCGAAGCGCCAGCAGAGCCCTGAGGTGATCACGCTCCTCTGCAGGAGCCAGAATCCTGTCTTCCGGCCACTGGCCCCCTGTGGGGACGGGACACGCATGTGACTCCAAACCCAGCCAAGCAAGGTCACTGCCGGAAATGCAACCCAGACCACAAAAACAGGCCCGCGGAGCAGCAGCCTCGCCCGCTCGAGAGCCCAGTCCCTTGACAGGACCAGCAGGATGCTGACAGACGGCCTGGACACCCCAGCTCCCAGCAGGCGCTGCCCGGCGACTCCTCCCCCTCACCAGACACCTGAGGGCAAGCCCAAGGTTGAGACCTGGAGAGCTGAGTTCCTCCAGGGAGTGTCTGAGCTGTGCGGTGCAGAGGGGGCTGGCAGTGGGGGTTTCTTGGGGACCCAAAACCCCAGACAGGGGTCTTCCCAGGTCTCCAAATTTTTTCACCTCCCTGTGACGCCTGCGAGACTCACACCCACCGGCCAACCTGACCGGACAAGACAACCCCACCTGGGAGGAGAGCAGCGCCTCCCTCCCTCTCTCCCTCCTGGGGGGGGGGGGCAGGTTTCTCAACTCATCACAATCACCTGCCAAGTCAGCACGAGCCATCGCTGCGGGAAGCCGAGCCTGGGGCATAGGGGCCTCTGCCCCCCACTTCCCCACTTCAAGCTGCCACACCTGCTCCAGGTCTCAAGGGTGCCAGGGTAGGCAGGAACCCAAGGAAGGAACTCGGGGAGTCAGGGACATCTCTGGCCCCCGAGATCGATCAACCACCTGGCTTTGACCTCTGCCTCCCGGCAGGGCGGCGGGCACAGTTCCAGCCACGCTCTCTCCCTTCCGGCCGCTAATGGGTCTCAGCGCTCCGGGGCGGCTGGGCCAAGGGCCTCTGACACAGGGTCTCAAGGAGAGTGGAGCCCTGGCGGCTACTCCTGCTGCCAGCAGGCCCCCCACATCCGGCCACAAGAGCCTCCGGGAGCCAGGCAGCGCCCGCCGCACCTGGCCTGGCAGCCCACGCAAAGGCGACAGTCAGGAGGGGCCGTGAGGTCTCCGGCCCCAGGCCCCACTCACCGGCGTTGACGATGGCGTCCACCTCTAATTTCGTGATGTCCCCTCGGAACAGGGAGAGCTTCTCGTTGAGTTGCTTGTCCTTCTTGTACTTGGGCTCCTCCACCTTCACGGTCACCCCTGGAGTGAGCAGAGGGGTGGTGGGGTCACAGAGAGGCGTGCAGGCTAGGTGTGCCCCCACCACCTCCCTGCACCTCTGGAAATAGCCTGACCGATGACACAGGTCATGACAGCCCGCACGGATAAAGCACCTCCCCCCCCCCCCGCACAGTGGGCTCTTGAGTCTTTGGCACACTGGACACGGCCAGCGTGCCCACGTCAGCCCCGCCGCTTTACTGAGCCGGGGGGTGACTTGCCAGGCTGCCGGTCACCGGGCCTGCAAAGTGCTCGCCCCACCTGGGGCCACCTCACACAGCTCCAAGTGCATAGTGGGGAGACCATGGGAACCTGTCCCAGGGGCTAACAGTTAAATAAGGTGAGGGGTGCAAAGCACCCCCACTCAGCGAGCTGCAACCACGCTCCTCGGCCTGTGGACACAGAGCAGGGCCCACCTTTCGCCGTCTCCTTCCACGTGGGGATTTTCTTCAGTCTGACGAAGTCCCGGCAGAAGTAATGTTCCTCCCGCTGCTTGTCACTCAGGCCCTTCAGAAACGCTGCAGGGCGGGTGAGACAGCAAGGAGTCAGGAGGGCAGGGAGAGGAGCAGCCGGGGGCCTCCCCACCCCG
>NW_004567116.1:2844053-2846070 GCF_000260355.1 Condylura cristata | reverse complement strand
TCTCACCTCCTGCAAGGACACAAACCCACCCTGCTCTACCCCGCAGGCCGACGGGCAGGGGTGTCCAGGGAGGCGCCCAGAGGCCCCTGGCTTTCCCTGTCCGGCCCTCTTTGTGCAGGAGTGGAAACTGAGGCCCGGGAGGCAGAGAGCATATCTCAGGCAGCTCGGACCCAAAGTCAGAATTCTACTCAGTCACAACCATGCATCCACAGCCCCGTCTTCTTCTCACAGAAGGGAGTGTAAGTAGCCCTTCGGGGGGAGTCTCAAGTTTGTGCAGCAGCTAAGCCAAGCCAGTGGACACCCCAAATCAGTTCTGTCCCATCAGCAATGGGGTGCATTATCAACGTGCTACATCTTCATGGTCATTATTTGTAGGGAAAGAGCCACAGGCCCCACTGGGGTGTCTCCAGCAAGAGCCGGGGAGCTTGAACGGTCCACATTCTATGGACAAGAAAGCGGGGTAGGTGCAGCCAGGGAGCTTGGGGCTACTCGTGGTCACAGAGCTGGGTGCTCAAGCTGGCCACCTGCCCCCGCCTCCAGCCCTGGCTTTGGAGGGCCCCTGGTGGAGGAGCTCCCGGTACCCCCCACCGCTCTGCAGAGCAACGGTCCAGGCTCCTGGCTCGCGGGCTCCCCCTGCTGTTCCGAGGCCATCCGGTCACCCAGGCTCTCAGCCGCCTGCTCTGCATCCCAGATGGAGTAGCCCCCACTGACCACAGACCACTGACCGCGGGAGAAGAAATGACAAAGATTACAATCAAGGAACTCGACGCCTGGAAGGAGGGGGGCCAGCTGAGGAGACTGGGGGAAGGAATCCCCTCCCGAGTCTCCTGTGGAGGTGACATCTGGGGCACTGGGGTTGACGAGGCCGTGCCCCATCCCTCACCAAGGCCACTTAGGCTGGTGGCATCTGCTTCTCAAGGATGCTGAGAAGCATTCTCAAGGATCAGACAGCTCACAAGCAGGTCCTCAGTCCCGGAGCACAGTAAAGGCCAGCAGCACCCCCAATCTGTTCGTCCACACTTTCCAGAAGCCAGTTCCCTCCCCCTCCACAAACACCCACGCCACACAGGGCTTCCCGACTTGTCAGGAGACACCCCACACGGCAGCGGCAGCGGCAGCGGCAGCGGCAGTCTGGGCCCTCCTGACCCTACAACTACTAGGGGCACTGTAGGGTCCCCCGTCCCGGGATGCAAAAAAAAGACTCAGAAGAGGGGCAGGCCAAGGTTCCCCATTCACCGCTCCCTCATGCTCTGGGAGTGGCGCTGGGAATAGGCCAGGTATCTGGGAGGAACTAAGTGTTCTCTATGCCTTGATTGACCTCTTGGGGGTACAGAGCGCTCCTCCTACATTCAGAGAGGCCACCCTGTCCCCTGCCCCCACTCTCCGCCCTCCAGGCTCTCGTTGTCCCCAGCAGTTTCCAGAGAGATCACCTGACAAATATCCCTGAAAGTCCCCATGGAACAATCTGAGGGGGAGGGAGAGGCAGGGAGGCCCTGGGTACCTGTGGAGGCCGCTCCCCCAGAGCCCGAACGCCTTAGAGAAAATCCCACCCCCAAGCCCCAGCGGCAGGCTCCTCTCCACATGACCCTGCTGGCGGCCCCTCTGGCTGCCACTGCAGCAGGAAGTGGGGTCCCCTTCTCTCCTCTCCCAAGCCCCCCACCCGCTGCCCTCCAGCTGTGCTGAGAAACGGCAGCCCCCCTCCCACCACCACGGCCTGCCCTCAGGTCACTGGGCACAAAGGTCGCGGTACCAGCCGACGGCCGGTGACCCCCGCATGACCACCCTGTCTGCGCTCAGACACCTTCCTGGCCACCTTAGCTTTTAAAACTGGGGCCTCCGCGCACCCCGCAGCCCCGCCGCTCTGCCCCCCACTGCACACTGGCTGCCCAACCAGCCCCTGCTCCCCCAGCCTGCGGCGCGTCCTTCCACAGGGCCAAGGCCAGGCGCCACACTGGCCACTGGCCCAGGCTGTGGCCCCTCCTGCCCACCCCCCATGCCCTGGACACCCCCAGCCCCT
>NW_004567116.1:2837636-2843953 GCF_000260355.1 Condylura cristata | reverse complement strand
CCCCCCCCCCCCCCGTCTGCAATCTGCCCTCCCACAAAGCTCGCACTCTAGTTCCATGCTCTCGAGCACCCTCTTCACGGGCCTGACCCCGAGCTGCACCTCCAGCCCCCACCCTCCTCAGAGCATCGACCCCCCGTTGCAAAACTCAACTTCTGACTCCTTTTCCCCAAAACGTGTTTTATTCTCAGCTTCTCAATGAATAGCCCCAGACTTCACTGGGCCCAAACCGGGGATCTTCCCTTTGCTTGCTCCCCACCCCCACTCCATCCAGCTGCAGGCTGTTAGATTTAGCTCTGCAACACCAACACCCCGGACACCAAGCCTTCTGCTCACCCCCCTCCAGAGGCCAAGCGTCCTCATGGCTTGCAGGCCGCTCTATCACCCCAGCCCCCGGCTGAGTCCTGTGTCCACCCTGCTGCCTCACACAGCAGCCCAGGGGCCTATGCATCCTAAGCTCTTTTTTGTTTTAATGCACAAAGTGGGTGCGGGGGTTGGTGGGTATGAGGGATTCACTAGAGACAGAGTGGGGAGCAGAACAGGCTAATTGACTGCAACACAATCCTGAGGGGAGCAGCTGGAGACAGGAGGGGTCCGCTGCACCCGGGGGATCACTCCCTGGCCAGGGATCGAACTCATGCTGCAGTGACTGCGATAGCTTATAGTGCTGCGCCTTAACCCCCTTGAGCCACCTGGGAGGACCTCTAAGCTTTCTCAAAGCTCAGTCCAAACTCCAAGTCCCAAGCATGGTCAGCCTGCACTTCACTGCCCGCCCGGCCCCCCAGACACCTCTCAGCTCCTCCAGCAGCCAGACGGCTCCCTGCCTCAGGGCCTTGGTACCTGCTGTGACTCCAGCCTGGCTTCCTTCCCAGGCTCCTTGAGGCCCTGCCCCTGACCAGAGAAGTCCCTCCCCAGCGTCTGTGCTTTATTCCTTACTTGACCTTGGCCCTGCAGGAACCTGTCCTGTTCACACTGGCTCAGCAAGTCGTGGTGCGTGGGAGAGGAATCAATGAACACACTCAGGAGACCTGAAGGTGAGGACAGGTTCGCTAAAAGAACATCATCTCCTGGGCCGAGGGGACAGTATGTACTCAGCCACAGGGGAGGGCGAGCAGGCCGGGGACCCACAGCAGCAGGCTAGCACAGTCAGGCCGTGGCGGCCTCCCCACGGGGCAGCGGCCACTGGCCAGGTCCAAGCTGGCTCCTACCCCCACTAGGCGGGGGGCCAGACTTCCCCAAGAGGGGACCCCCCGGCGACCTCCTTGGTTCCCAGGAAGCTGCGCCCTCTGGGTCTCATCTCTGGCACGGAGACCGCAGGCCTTTCCGGGGCCCAGGTGTGGGCTCACCAGTAGGTGGCTGTGGCTGTAAAACGCAGCGTCCCGTCACACACACTGTCCTTCCAGACATCCCGAAGAGAACATGGACAAAGAAGCCTGCATCTGGCGGGAGGGGATACATTTTTTCCCACTTGGGGAAAGAGCAGGTAGAGGAGCTCTTTACTGATTCCTCGTATTTGTCACCTTGCACAACCGTGACCGAAGCCATCTCCTGCTTCCAGGCCTCACGTGGCCAGTGCTACCAGCTGGACCCAGGGCTTGCTGTGACACCGGACGAAGGTCAGCCAGGACCCAGACTGTCTCCGCTGGCCTCCCCAAGAGGGTGCTCTGGTCGCGGGGACACCAGATGAGGGTGTCCCGAGATGCCTTAGTCCCCTCGCAGACACCGTCTGGCAGATGCCACCAGGCAAGTCCAAGGGCCTGTCCTGCCCTGCCCCCATCCACGCAAGCCAAGTCCAAACTCAGCTTCCCAGACGACGGGAGATCACCTTGTGCTGGCTCTGCTGGCTCTGACCTTGGGAGCTCCTGTCCGTCTGTCCCTTCCAGGCCACGGTCCCCAAGCACACACTGGCAGAGGCCAGCCTGTGGCTGCTGTGTCCTCATCTCCAGCAAGGCTGTGGCCGTCTGGTCCCGAGGCACCCAGGCCGCGCTGTCCCTGCTTACGGGGAAAGACGCGGACGGCGCTTCTCCACCACGCCGAGGACCCCCGATGCACCCGCACAGTCCTCGGCTCCACTTCTGGGCAGGGGCTGCCCCAGCCCCCGCCCCCCGCCCCGCAAGGCGGAGGGGCAGGTAGCCAGGCTGGGCCGGAGCCCCACACAATTACAACATCCTCTACCTCTGTGCCAGAGGCCAGGTGCAGACTGAAAGCACAAGTGAGTTTTATTTTTCTTATAAAATATGTACAACATACTTTTAATTTTCTTCCTTTTCTAGCGAGATGAGCGTATTTCACAGCTCAGTGACACAGGTGTTGTAAAAGATGTCCGCAGTAAATTCTGATGGGGAGGCCTGACCCAGACACGGCAGCGGCGGCTCCGGGCACAAGGTGGGAGGCGGAGAGGCGGCCGAGCCAGGGCCATAAAGCGCAGCGGGCCGAGGGGAACGCAGCGATGTGTTTTATTAAGTATCTTGATGGCACTTTGCAAGATGGTGCTGAGAAAGGTGAGGGCAGGCTGGGTCCGGGCGCCTCTCTTCGAGGAGACCGGGCGGGCAGGCTGGCAACTGCCGGGCTCGGGGGCATTAATCACCTGCGCTCACCGTCCCCGGGAGCGGGGGCTCATGGGCGCCAGAAGCAGTGGGAGCTTTTCAGCTCTCCCCAGGCGCCTCCCTCCGCCACACCGGAGCGCTGGACAGGCAAGACAGCAGGGAGAAGCCCCCCACTCCCCGAGCCTTCCAGGGGGTCCCAGGGACGCCCCAGTGCAGCCAAGCCAACTAAGCCGCCCCTCTGGGTGAAGCCCTGCAGGCGCCCGAACAAGTCCTTGCCCTGCCCAGAGCAAACTGGGGCTCGGGCATGGGAACTCCACGAGAGCCCCCAGGAAGAGGGAAAGTGGCTCAGGCGAGGGGGGGTCAGGGCTCCAGCACTGAGAACATGTGGGGGGAGGGGAGCCAGAAAACGGTTTCTAGTGTGAGCCAGCACAACCTCCAAACCAGGCACAACTGGTTCCATTTTATAGATGAGGAGACCGAGGCTCGGAGCAGAGCCCGTGGCTGGTGACGCCGAGCCCATCCTCTGCACGGCTCTGTGCCCACCTCAGGCCGAATGAGGCTCCTCGCCCTCTCCGGGCCCCTCCTGTGGTGACACAGGCCCTGGAGCCCCCCAAGGGCCTGTTAAGCGCCTTTCTCTCCAGCTGCCTTGACAGCACGTCTGAGGAAAAGGCAGAGCCCAGGGGATTAATGCAGTGCCCCGACCTGAGGGAATCAGCCGTTAGCCGTCGCTGAGAAATCAGATACTGCCGAGCTCTCCCCAAAACGGCTGTCTATCTTCTGGTGGAGAAGATTCAGTCTGGTGATGGTCACCCACCCGGGGCAATGGGCCCAGCAGCTGACGGAGCCGTCAGCTTGAAAGCAGAGAAAAGGAGCGCCCTGAGCCAGGCAGAGTCACCCGCCAGGACTCCCTGGGCGGCGCCCACGCCCTGCACCCGGCGCTCAGAGCAGCCACACACCCTGCCCCGCAAGGCGGACTCCCCGGCAGCGCCCGGCTTGAGCGCACACGCTCATCGGCAAACTGAAGCCCATGACTCGGCTTCCAGGGCAAGAGGAGGCCCTGGCCAGACCCACCACCAAGCGCACAGCAACCGTCGGCCCGCTGCCGCAGCCTTGTGAGTCTGGTCTCTGCGTGCCAGTCTGACACACACAGGTATTTCGAGCCCCATCCAAGCGACACAGATATTTAGAGCAGTCCCAAACTGGAAACCCCCCTGCCTTTCACCAAGAAATCCGGCACCCCGACTCCCGGACATGGAGTTTCAGAGGGCGATAGAAGAGCCAACTGGGAGAACACCCCGTTACGCGGACAAATTGCACAGTGAGACAAAGGAGCCAGACACATGAACACCCCTCTTCACAGAGTCGGAGAACAGACACCCCAGGACAAAGAAAACGGTTAGCTGCATACGGCTCTGGGTGATGGGCGGTGATGGGAGCAGCGGCCGCTCACGCACGGTACAGCAAGGCCCAGTCTCCGCCCCCGCCATGCAACCACCTCCGGAGACCGACGGTCAGACCCCCCCAGAGGCAGAACGAGGCTGCCCCAGCCTCCCGCGGCCTGGGGTTGGGTCTCTTCCTTCAAAAGCTGGGAGCTAACTTCCCTGCTCACCAGGGGGCTGGAGTCTGAGACGGGACTCGAAGCCCGAGTGTAAAGCGCGAGGCAGCAGGTGCCACCCAGTCTGGGTCACAGCGTGGCACTGGGGCCTCCAGCTCAGTCCCCTTCACACACACACGCCCGGCCTGGGACACATCTTCCAGGGGGGAGCCACCGTCCGTCCGTTCGTGAGGACACTCAAGCAGCCCTGGGGGAAGAGCCCAGTGCCAGCCACAGCCACGACACACCTGAGCATCCAAGAGATGCCCACCCGGCCCCAAGCGGTCCCAGCCAGTCACCCAGTCAAGTGCCTCCCAGCCAGGCCCTTGGCGATGGCAAGACCACCAGTGTCCACTGCTTGAAGGCGCTGCTTTGGGGTCATCTGTCACAACTGAAACACACGGAGGTCTCGCTCCTCCTCACCCTGGCAAGTGACCGCCTCACACCTGCGAAAGCTTCACAGCGAGTGTGGGGAAACCTGGGATAAGGCTCCCTGGACATGAGCTCAATGTCCATCTGCCGTGGCCTCTTCACGCGCTGGCTTCCACCTGGCATTGTCTGATGGGCTTGCTCATTCTCCACACTGCCCCTCCCCAGGCCCCCAAAGGACTCTCCATGAGGCTAAATCCCAGCCCCAGTGCCGGCACCGCAGAAGACTCTCCTCCAAATTCCCTGAACAAATGAACGCATGGATGCAGAGCCCAGCTCCAGGCGGAGACGCCACGGCGGCCTCAATGCCACTGCCTCCCTGGGGCTTTCCTGTGGCACCAGGGCACAGGCGGGCTGGTGGAGGTCCCAGCAAGAGCTGCAGCTGCAGGCGTGCTGGGCTCCCCTGCCACCACCCTGGGTGGCTGTTCCCTGCAGAAGAGGACAAGCAGGGGGGGACAGCCCCTGGCTAGGGATCTCTGCACCCCCTGCCCTGGCCGAGGGCAGGACAGGCACCCGAGTGCCCACAGCCCAAAGTCAGATGCTTTCTGCCAGACCAGTAAGAACCCGGCAATTGGAGGCCCACAGGGGTCAATCAACTTGAGCTCCACCTCCATTCCCCAGTGAGGAGAGGGCACCTCCCCTTCACCCTTGGGCGGGGGCTGCCTCCTGAGCCCATTGGCTGAACCCACCCCACCTCTGCACCCAGCCAATGAGCTGCCTTCTCCTGTGCTTTTGAAAGAGGGTAGGGCCAGAACAGGCACAAAGAGCCAGGGACCTGGCGCTGAAGGGCAGGGGCAGCTGGACGGCAGCTGGCACTACATGGGCTCTCTGGTCCCCTCCCTGCCCTGCCCTGAGCGGGGCTGAGTCCAGGCCTGGGACCGGTGCCTGAGCGGGACTGGTGCCCAGAGTGTGAGGAAATGGCTTGACTGGGGTGGGGGCACTGTCCTCACAGACACAATGCCCTATCCCTGTCCTGCCCCCAAGCCCTCTCCCTGTGTCCTGCAGGAAGGGGACAGAAACAGCTTACAAGTGGCCAGAGGCCAAGGATGAGGTCAAAAGGGCACCAGACCACATGACCAGGGAGCCAGCCCCTGGGTTGGGTGGGCTGGACATGTGACAGGTCTGTCCAGGGAGGCAGCTCAGTGGGGACCCCCAGAGCCCACTAAGTGGGAGCCAACCCCAGAGCTGTGCCCTCTGCCCATTCCTGCCTCTCTGCTGGAAATGCCACCACTAGAGAAAGCGCTGTGCAAAGCACGGGGGCTCAGGAGGGTGAGGAGTGTGACCTTGGGCACAGGCGCTCAGCACTGGCCTCGGTTTCCCTCCGCACGAGAGGAAGGCGAAAGATCCTGGACGACCTGTGACCCTCTCCCGCTCTGGGGCAAACAGGTCTGTGGCACTGGGCACGCGTGGGGGCGTGGCTGTGAAAGGGACCTCGGTGAGCCGAGCCGGGCCGAACTTCCCGGGTCTCGGCGAACTTCCCCAGGTCTCGGCGAAGAGGAGGCTGGTGGGGAAGGCCCACGTGGGACCGCCCGCGCTCCTTGCGCCCCCCTCCTGCTTACACTTACATTTTGCCTCCTTCCAGTCGGTGGAGGTGCTCAGGTCCACCTTCGCCGCCATGGCCAGGGGGGCCCAGGTGCGCACCCCGGCTGTCCGCCCCACCGCCGCCGCCCCCCCAGCCCCAACTCCCGCTGGGGTCCGCGCACAGGGGCCGTAGGCGCGCGGAGAAAAGAAACCTGGGCGGGGGTCCCGCC